>NC_133219.1:24632847-24983680 GCF_040436345.1 Pagrus major
AAGGAAATTATTTAATATCATACAACATTCAAGCTCCCTCTGTCAGCTGCACTGTGTACTATTGATGCTGAAAAAGCGTTTGACCGCATTGAATGGTCATTCTTGTTTAGTGCTCTACAGAAATATGGGTTCGGCACCAACATTATACAGTGGATCAAAATGCTCTACCACAATCCTACGGCTTCTGTAAGAACAAATGACTTCTTTTCAAAACCATTCACTTTACATCGAGGCACAAAACAAGGGTGCCCAATTTCAGGTCTCCTATTTAATTTGGTTATTGAGCCATTAGCTGAGAAAATAAGATCTGAAAATAATATTAAAGGCATATATATTGGAAGTCAAACATATAAAATATCACTGTACTGTGATGACATAATTTTGTATTTAACAGATGTAGAATCTTCTCTTCTTCATCTCACACAGATCATTACTCAGTACGGCTCTCTGTCAGGATATAAAGTAAATTGGGAGAAATGTGAATTGATGCCCTTAAATAAAACTTGTACTATCACATGTGTACGGAATACCAAAATAAAATGGAAACCAACAGAATTAACATATCTGGGGCTAAAAATTACATCAAGTATCTATCAAGAGATATTAATCTCACTCAAACCTATAATAAAATAAGAGCAAATATTGATCGCTGGTCAAGCCTTCCCATATCTCTGTGGGGTCGAGTAAATATTGTAAAAATGAATATCCTCCCTACTGTCAACTACATCTTGAGAATGCTGCCCACTATCATACAAAAAGCTTGGTTTGATGACTTACATAAAGCAATCTCAGCATTTATTTGGCATGGTAAAAAGGCGCGATGCTCATACTTGAGGTTGTCTAATCCATACAAAAAAGGTGGTCTGCAGCTCCCTAACTTTTTTCATTATTATTTATCATTTGGTTGTCAGCAAGTTAATATGTTTTTTGATCCCAGTGTGATTAAAGACTGGAAAACCATTGAGGCGAATATGTTACAAAGCTTAGATATTGACTCAGGATGTCTATACTATATGAAAACATTTCCTAAGGTACTGATTGGAACTCCCATTGAAGTGTCATTCAACATTTTAAAGTCATGTGCAAAGGTCTTAAGAATTGACACAGATACTTCAATAAATCAGCCAATATGGCAGAACCCAAATATAACAGTGAACAAAAAGGTTATTCATTGGAAAAAGTGGAAGGACAATGGAGTGACAAGGCTTTGTCACACATTCTCTAATAATAATAATTGCAATTGTTTTAAAAACTTTGATGAGTTAATCACTGATTATAATATTCCAAAGAGTGAGTACTTGAACCATATTACCTTACGGCACTCTATTGAAAAATGTGTGTAGATAGATAAGCTGAGAATTTGTGTACACACATTTGAAAATGTTCTTTACAGTCATAACCTGCCAAATAAAAATGCAGTTAAATTATGGTATTCAACTCTGAATGATAGCATTGGCGATCAATTTGATGTTTGTGCAAAAAAATGGGCCAGAGATCTGCATAAACGAGAGGAAGAGCTGTCCTGGAACGGTATATGGAAAAATGCAAGGCAACCTTTTCGATGTATAAAAAATAAACTAAGACAATTCAAAATACTCAACAGCTTATACTACACACCGTCAAGAAGACAGTAAATGTCTAAAATGTGGCAATACTGATGGAACTTTGTTTCATTTAATCTGGGATTGCCCTAAAATAAAAGAAATTTGGTTTGGTATAACAAAACACGCTATGAACCATATTAACATAACTATTTCAGAGTCATGTATATTAGGAGATCTACATAATTTTAATAAAGTTCCACCAAAGGACAAGAAAGTGTTCCTCTCTTTATGCATGATCACAAAAAAGGTGATCATCAACAACTGGATCTGTTCCAAAACCCCATCAGAGAGGGAGTGAGTCACCGAGGCGATGGAGGCAGTGGAAGGGACTATGTATGTGTATGTATCTGTGTTAACAAATAAAATAAAATATAAAAGTCAAAAAAAAAAAATAGTAACTAGGAAACACAAGTGGAAAAAAACTAAATCAAACCAACACTCTTTACCTCTACAGTAAATGTGTCCTATGTTGGATAAAACAAGGAAACACTAAGAGATCCCTAAAAAATCACCAAAAGAATATAAACATCCTTTTGTATAAGTATCATTCACTCACAAGACATACTGAATCATGTAGCTACATTGCAGACAGGATGGCTGCATGCGTGATGACACAATCCATGGTTTGGCCCAGATAGCTGTGGAAGTGTTAAGCATATAGATAGGGATGAAGGAGATTAGAAACTAAGAAACACAAGTGAAAAAACTAAATCTAACCATCACTCTTTAACTCAACAGTAAATGTGTCCTATGTTGGATAAAACAAAGAAACACTAAGAAATCACCAAAAGTATATAAACAGCCTTTGCATAGGTACCAAACACCCACAAGACACAATGAAAAAGCAAGGGAGGGGCTTGAGATCTAGAATTTCGATGTGCCGAGCATGGAAAGAAAGTATGTCCACGCACACACAAGGACGCACATGCATGCACATTTTTCACATGCATGCGCAAAAGAACATGATATATACAACTAGCGTAGGTTAGGTTATGTCTCCAGACAGAAAGCAACACATACACACACAGTGTGCAGGTGTGCAGCCAGCCCTAGGCCCGCCCCCCTCTTATGTCAATCCTCAGTAAAGCCCCTCCTCCTACAGCAGGCCAGCTCTCTTTCGCACGGAAGGGTAAGGTGCCCAGCTGTACTAACTGTTCACTCCAGGGCTCAGAGAACTGTAACCACTGTTTTGTGTGTGGCGATTTGGGACACTTGGCTGTTGGCTGTCCAAAAAGAGCCAGACAGCAGGGAAACAGGAGTCGGCCTCTGCTGAGGGACAACCAGAGGCCGTTACACAGCTCTAGTCCCACACAGTGGCTGTGTCCAAATTCAGGGGCTGCAGCCTTCAAGGACGCGGCCTTTGCGGCCCACGAGGGCCGGGTCCTTCGGAGAGACCTTGAAGGCCACATCCACCGTTGTTAAATGGGACGGTCTAGCCTTCGGAGTATTTCCTGGTTGCGTCACCAGGTGTTCATGCATTAAAGTCTGTTTTGGTTCAAATCTATCAAATGTGTACATTTATTTGTGTGTGTACAATGTGTCAAATCTAAATTGAATTATCAACATTACAAAATAAACATTAACCCATTGGTGAATTACAACTATATTTACCATAGCAGTACCAGCGTCACATATTTTAACTGAAAGTTGAAATTTGGAGGCTTTATAGTCCCTTGAAGTTTAACATATCTGGTGTTGGATGTTCAAATGAGTAAAAACCGAGTATAAACCCATTACTTAAATTTGAATGTCATGTCTGCGCCACTTGATGTCACCATTTTCTCTTGCTTCCTCTTCTGTTTCGGGACTGAGCAGCAGTGCGCAAAGGATCTTGGGATATGGGAGGCCGCGAAGGACAGTAGCGGTGCGTCCTCCAAAAAGAGGGAAGTGCAGGCTGCATTTGTGGGCTGCATTTGAAGGAGCCTTCGAATTTGGACAGCCTTCGCGCGGCGTTGTGACGTAATTGGCCTTCAAATGCGCCCTTCGAGGGCTGCAGCCCCTGAATTTGGACACAGCCAGTAACCCCCACACGCAAGCAGCAACACTTAAAACAGAAAAAAGTGCAGCAAGAGAACTTGTGAGCCCTCTTCTCAAGAGACACTAACCCTTGAAAATACCAGTTGCACAGCACCACTGATCGGTAGGAAGAGTCTGCTCAAATGTTTCATCAGTGGTTATGCAGCAACAGTGCTATTTGACTCAGGCTCACAAGTAAGCATCATTGACAGAGCCTGGAGAGAGACATTTATCCAAAATCACCCAATATGACCACTAGAAGAGCTTCTTGACCCAGGGAAAAGCTTTGACCTTAATGCTGCAAATGGACAATCAATTCCATACGACAGATGGGCGGAGCTGACAGTCAACTTTCCAGGAAATGACAATCCAAACCTTGCAATATAAGTCCCCTTCCTGATCGGCCACATTCCCTTTCCTCAGCCTCTATTAGGATCTAATATTCTGGAAGAGGTGATCAATGGACAAGAGTCCTCTGCTGATATAGTCGCCATGCATGTACAGTGAAGACTACCACCTACCTTCGATACAACTGACCCTGTCATCTTATATGAACCCTCAGAAGAGAGTACAGCCTTAGAGGAGCTGAGTGTGGGAGAAGGCCTAAGAGCAGGGGGCCACTTGTCAATGTGCCCATTTCCAACAACACTTAGCATGAAATTATTCTCCAAAAGATTCAGCTGGGCTCCATCCAGCACATAGCCAAAGTCAAAGATATTGGAAAGACAGAGACACAACGAGGTGAGGCAGGACAGGCTTCAACAGTTAGGGCTAAGTCAACAATCTCACCACACCTACAGACCTCCTGACTGAACCTTGGCGCCCACCTGTTGATCTCAGTAATCTTAGTGGAGGAAATGCTTTGTGATCAGCAGGGACATTGGATGTATTCCCTCTCTCCAAAAGGATGAAATCCCTGTTCAGATGCATCCATTCCAAAGCCATTCTACAGGGAAGTCTCAACTCATCTCATTATCTACCACTTTTTCCATGACGGTGGTGGGGATGTTGCCACTTTGCGGGGGTTACTGGAGCCAATCCCAGTTTCTCTATGGGCGAAGGCTGCCACACAAGGTGCCATCTGCATATCTTGCTCAAGGATGCTTTGACATGTAGCTCAGTTCTGCCCAAGGGGAGCTGGGATTTGAACCAGTGACCTTCTGATCACTAGTCACCTGCACTACCAACTCCGCTAAAGCTGGGGAAGAATAGACTGGATAGGGGGGGAAGAAGAAGGAAAGAAGGGGGAGAAGGGGGAAGAAGAAAAATGAAGGAAAAGAGAGGAAAAATTGAGAAATTGAGAGAAATGAAGTGAACTGATAGTTATAAGTGTCTCTGCTGCCCATCAGAAGTTATTGGGCACTGTTTTCTCTCCATTATTTTGAGAAATATGACCAAACATGTCACTTAACTGGAGTATGGCAGGAAGCTGTGGACCCAAAGGTCGCCGGTTAAGTTTGCTTGACATTTTTAGTAGAAATAAGGGAAAAAGACTTATGTAGAAATGTAGCAAATTTATTACAAACATCTCACTTTAATTCTGTGTGTGTACACACCTAAAACTATAGCACACTATAATGCAAAAAAATAAATAAAATATAATAAATAAACTAAAAATAGAAGATAAATAAGGCTAGGAAAGTATTAGAACAAGACTAAAATATAACAAGACATTTATTTTCTTTTAAAACTATTTACAATATGTACACACAGACAAATCTATTTTTTTTCTGCCCCTTTTCTCCGCATCTCCTCCATCCATTGCTCGACTGGCATGTTTGCTTTCTGGGGACAGTATATGTAGCCATAATACTGGCTGTGACCAGTTTCTCGATTGCGGGGCTGTTGGCACTAACTACACTTATTTTTGTCAACTGTCCGGGTGTAAGTCCTGCGGGCAGGTGGTGGGGAGAGAAGCGGGACAGAAGGAGCGATCTGTTGGGCTCCAGGTGCTTGTGGGATCATTACTATAAGTGGAGCGATGACAGGGTTGGGGTTCGGGACAACAGGCAAAGTGGCAGATGTAGGTGGAGGTGCCGGCTGAGGGAACAACTGCCTCTGAGCTGCAGACTTCCTCTTGACCACTGCCTGTCCTGCTGTACTCCGGGGCAAGTGGTACTGATGCTGGGGTCCAGGGCGTGGGGGTGCAGCTGTGGGGCGCACCTGTACAGGTGGGAGAGGCGCAGGAGCAACTGGAATAGAGGCAGGCAAGTTGACCCCTTGGAGCAGAATACTACTGTCCTGCCTCTTCAGTTTCTTGTTGTGCCACTGAACCAGCGTTGTTTGATTTATCTCAAACAACTGCAGTGTAGTGCTCTGCATAACTGTGGCATTACCCAGGACCAGCTGCCTGATCTTCCCATAGTCAGTGACAATCAGAGTCCATCTTGTCAGTGCGTAACTGCCCTGTTTTTTGGGGCTCTTGTGAACGCTACACAGCTTGACACAGATGGACTCTACTAGCCGACTACAGCCTGGCCACTGGGCAGGGGATCCCGAAGACGCCAAGGAGCAACGCGTCATGCTCTCCACACCTGGTGTAAATTCAGGTCTCTTTTTTGAGCACCTGAAGCGTCCTGTGGTCAGACGCACCTGGTGCCGCGCAGCATACACCACCCTTTGCTGGTCATATGTCAGGAGGTTCTGCCAAAGGGCGACAATTGTACTGGCCTGCTGGTTGCTAAGTGTTTGGCCAGTTACAGTCCGAAGCCCCACCAAGTACTCTGCCAGGCTATCCACTCGGTCCATCCCTGGAACACCGTGCTCATCAACAGCCTGCTGGAGAATAAAGTACATCAAAATCAATATCACAGGCATAAAAGTAATTATGCCTGTGATAACTAACTAACTAGTCACGAAATGACTTACCAGCTGTTGCTCAGGTGCTGCTCGGGTCATGGCAGGTGCCCCAGAGGGAGCAGCGGTTTGAGTGGACAGAGTGTTTGGTGGGATGGTGATGTAGGGAGGAGCAGCGGCTGTGCTGGGGGCAGCAGATGGGCCAGAGGACGTGGTGTGCTCATACAATATCTGTTAAATGTAATAAAATAATCATCAAAATAATACAATGACAAGCAAAACAATAAGACCACTGACACCTTTTTGACACAACATTTCACAAAAAGACTTACTAGCTGTTGCTCAGGTGCTGCTGGGGTTTGTGACCCTGCAGTAGCTGTAGCAGCAGACCAAGTGGTTGTGAGGGTGGTGGGGAGAGGAGGGACAGAGGCTGAGCTGGTGGCTGAGGACCTTTTGGTCAGCAAAGTGAGAGCCTGAAACAATCGTTACAATTGAAATAAAAATTCACACTACACCACAAGTAAAACAGATGATATGTCACATAAAAAAACACTTACCAGCTGCTGTTGAGGTGCCGCAAAGGTGATGGGTTGCGCAGGACCAGCAGAGGCCTGCAGAGGGGTGGGAGGAATGTGGGCTGAGCTGGTGGTGACAGATGAGGGGTCAGAGGACAGGGCCAGTACTTCAACTGTTGGGTCAAAGCCAGTGTCTTCAAAGCCCTCATCTTGCAGCTCTTCCTCGGTGCCGACATCCTCCAGCATCTGATTGGTCTCCTCTGAGTCAGCATGTGCATTCTGTAAGGCCTGTCCCGTCTGGCGGAATAGGTAATCTACACCTATTAGCTCCCCTGGGACAGACAAGACAATAACAGAAAGAGGAAAATTGGCTCTCACAAAATTCATAAAAAAGATTGTTATATTTTAATGGATATAACTGCTGCTGAGGATGTCTCGTCCGTAAACAGCCAGCATCCACCTGTGTGAGGGAATATCCACTGGCTCAGGTGGTTCCTGGAACTTGACAGGGAGCAGGCTTGGCCGGGCCGCAAAGTCCGAGCATGCCCCAAGGTACCGGCAGAGGCGCTTAAGCCACTCCTCGCTGTGGTTTTCCCTCAGCTGTCTGACCAAGCGGGTGGGACTGTTACCGAGCGCCCTCTCCCTCAGAAAGCGAATCACCCGCATATCACAAGCGTATCTGTATTAAGCAAAGGGAAAAAGACAGAAAGAGACACATATTAAAACTGTTAAAATAATTCTGCGTTAATTTAGAACTGGAGGAAGGAGATCAGAGTCAGCTCAAAATTCAAACAAAAATTCTCATCACAAAAACCAATTCATCTGTTGTGTGTTCAATGACAAACATCTGTGACCTAAGCTGAATTATCTCACTATACTCACTTTCGAGTCAGGATCAGTCTGAACTCCAGCCTGTGTGCCAAATCCAGCTGGTCCAAGACAGTCTTGCTGGTGGAAAGGTACGTTGTTTTGCAACCAACTGAACTGCACCAGAGAGTCTCTGTTATCATCAGGTAATACCTGTCGACATCCAGAACGTGGCGGGCTCTCTTGTGGGCTCCATAGCTTGTGAGCTGCTTTCCACACACAGGACAGCTCAGGCTGACCTTCCATAGGTGGTATGGCATCCACAAGAGAAGGCGGTGAGCGAAGAAGCGCTCTGGTTTGGGGACCTGATGGTAAATGAGGGCTGGCTCTGGTGGATCATACCACAGTCTGAGGTCAGTGCGCAGCCGCTGGTTCTTCCAGAGAGCTGCTGAGATCCATTTCTGATCTTGAACTGGTATGGTCTTGATCAGCTTTGTGGGCAGCCAGCCAGGCTCTGACCCAGGAGCAGTCTCCACATTTTCAGCCAGTGGCAGAGTATCAGGTGCAGGCTGGGCTGAAGGACCAGCCACAGATGGAGCAGCAGAGGAGACACCAGCAGAGGCAGATGCAGAGGTCACAGGGGCGAGAGGAGCAGAGGAGGTACCAGAGGAGATACAGGAGGAGGCGGCAGATGACACTTCCTAATTTATCATTTTTAAAAAGTACATATATAGATATGATTACAATCCACTCATGAAAAATACTTGTTTTGAGTGTAGTAAAATGTCAATGTGAAGAAAACAAATTAATTTAGTTTCTTACAGCTCTGGCAGTGGCTGGTGGAATGGAGGAGGTTGAGGCGGTTGAAGGCACAGGAGAGGGAGGAAGTGAAAGAGGAGAGACAGTCTGAATGAACATCCTGCGGGAAGGGGAAGCGTCCTTCTTGTCATCGCACTTGTGATAGTGCTGGATGGCTCAGATGTTCTACTGACGGGCTGAGAGAATAAGAGCACAGTTTACAACATTATAATAAAACAATTTATCATTTTCCAGCCAAACTCAGGTTTGGCTTTAAAGCGGCACCATGAGAGCCACCAAACCGTGGCTTTGTAAACTGACAAAAAGAAAAAGGTAACCTTAAGTGGAGCCCTGTACATTTTAATATAGTTGAAAATATTAATAATATAAATATCAGCATAAGTAAATCCTCATTACTTACCGATGACAAAGTCAAAATGGGCTTTTGAGGTATCTGCCCAGGCTTTACGGCGGGTGAAAAGGAAGATGCTGATGCAGATGAGGGTCCTGGTTGTGGTGTCCCCAAAGAGGACACAGGGACAGAGCTGGAAGGCTAGAGGTTCACGGACAAGAAAGTGAAATTTTAATAATACAGAATGCAACACCAACACCTCATAATTATATGAGAGACCTCTGGTACCTTGTTTGTATGGAAACCGCAGTTACAGGTCCGTGTCCCTCCAAACAGAGACATTTGTCCCCTCTGCTGCATCGGACATTTCTCAATCTGTAATATTGTTTGACAGTGAATCATAAGAATGTGTCTCCTTTTAATATGACATAGCTTTGTGTTTGATGATAGTACTCACATATCACTTTGTCCAAGTTTACCTTCAGATACAGCTCATGCCACTTTTTCTGGCATGGTGCCGGCCTGTTTCCTGCCTCAGAGGGCCAGACCCCCGAGGCAGCAAACCTACGCAGGCGGGACATCCACTCATAATCGGCCATAGATCTGTGCTTCTTCTGTTTGGAAGCCATCTGCCATTAATAGAGAAAGAAAAGTGTTTATACCAAACCAACTAAGGTTTATAATAATTCAGTTCATTACACAATATAACCAAATCAATGTGCACAGTTATGTACACTATTATAGTACACTAATATATTTGTATTATATTACACTATTATAAGAACACCTGCATACAAAGAAGCAAATTCTAACACATTTCAGCTCAGTGTATAATGAAGTAGTAAGCCATAAGTGCTTGTTATATACAGTCACACACAGTTTATTATCAATTAGTTAAACATATTCAAGTTAAGCCTTGATTCACAACAGGTGCAACACCCGAATACAAGACAAATCTCATTCATAATATATACTGAATATGCTCTAATATTATACTGATGTTAAACTGTACTGTAAGCAGAATTGAGGTACCGCAGTACAGTAACAACGTTATGATTATATATTGTTCCTGGAGAAAAACGAAATATGCAAACTCATCTTAACTCTTTATGCTTTAAAACTGACGCAAAAAAGAGGCGGTATAATAATTTAAGCTAATTTAGCTTATGACCGGTATAACGCGATAGTAAATGAAAGCAATGTTATCTTTATCAACAGACACTGGTCGTATGCAATGCTAGTGATCCATATTGATATAAACATGTAGAAACAATGTCAAACTGTAAATTATAGATGAAACCCCCTTTTTTTTTAAAAAAACCAAACCTAATGTTAACGGCGACGACGGCGACGTCAAAATCGTTTCTCTGTTTATTTGTTTCTCTCTGTAATACATACGTAATACCTATCGGGCTAGCTAGTTGACTAAATACAATAATATAAGCATTATACTTACTTTTCTGTTGTGAATTGAGGATGAAGTACAACTCTTCTTAACTTCTCCGAAGAATTTAAGCCGGCCGGCTCGCTCGGGAAAAAAAGGAGAGGAAAGACTTTCTGCGGCTGCGCGAACCAAATTTTGGAAAAGGGCCATCGTGATTGGCTGTCAGCAAAGATGGAAATGGCGAGCCCCGATTGGTCGGCCGTCCGAATTTTGGAAATGAGCCGCAGCGATTGGCCACAGCAAAGATGGAGAAAGATGGAAAAATGAGGAGAGGGGATTGGACGAGATCATACAGTCTCTCGGTCCCCTGCTACCGCTACAGCCGCCCCCTTTCTACAGGGAAGTAAAAGAGTATATTCAAGAGTTGTTGGTGAAAGGATGGGTTGTGAAGTCTCAGTCCCCATATACCGCACCTATGGTTTGTGTGAGAAAAAAAGATGGGTCATTGCACATTTGTATCGACTACTGAGTCCTTAATAAAAAGACTGTGCCTGACAAACATCCCCTCCCACGAATACAGGACTTGATTGACTCAGTTGGAGGCTATCACTGGTTTTCCCTCTTAGAGCAGGGTAAAGCCTACCACCAAGGCTTTATTGCCAATGGTTCCAGGCACCTGACTGCTTTTATGACCCCTTGGGGTTTATATGAATAGGATACCCTTCAGATTGTCAAATGCACCAGCAGCCTTCCAAAGAAGCATGGAGGAAATGCTCAACACGCTGAGGGATGGGTGTTGTATCCCCAATCTGGATGATGTCCTCTGCTTCTTCAGGTCCTTTGAAGAGCATGTCGAGGTGCTGCGCCTTGTACTACAAGCCCTGCAGCACGCAGAGTTAAGTTGGGTAGGTATGTTGGATGGCTGGTATCTGGTATCTGCAGACGGGGTGAGGGTGGATCCAAAGGATGTTGAGGCGGTTCAGGCACTAAAAGAGAAGACCCCACAGACAGTAGGCGATGTTAGAAGACTGCTGGCAGAAAGTGTCGTTGCATAAAACAGAAAAAGCCAGCCTTACATGACAGAGCACCCATGGTTAGTCTCACATCAAGTTCACCCCTTGAACTTGTCTGCATTGACTTTCTCCACCTTGAAACTAGATGTGGTGGGTACAAGTACATATTGGTAGTGATCGACCACTTCACCAGGTTTGCACAAGCATACCCCACCAGAAACAAGGCCACCAAAACTGCTGCTGACAGGATTTTCAATGCCTTTGTCCCACGGTTGGGTTACCCAGCATACTCCATCACGATCAAGGCTGGGAGTTCCAAAATGAACTGTTCAGAGCTCTCAGAGAACTTGCTGGTGTTAACTGTTCCAGGACTTCCCCATATCATCCACACGGCAATCCTGCAGAGAGGTTAGCCTACACCTCCCTTGGTCAGCCAATCTACCAGCCACGCCTCATTGTCAATGCGATAGGGACAAAGCCCATAGTTTACACTCACCACTATCCACAGTCTTACTTCTGTCCATTCCAATCCACACCCATCATCCCTCCCACAAACCTACCAGTCACCTATCCCATCCACTGCTATTGAATAGCCTACTGACATCGTACACTTAAACATAGTTTTCTTTAGCAACATAACGTCAGATTTTGGGTATCCGACAGGTATGTTTGTTTGATGTTTGGTATATTATTAAGATCTTGCAAGGTTAAAGTGGACCTTTAAAGTTGTGTTGTTGATTGCAAGTGTCAGGAGTGACTTTTGTGGTGTGTGGTAAACCCAAAATTGTGTGACCAAATTTGTGTTCATTTAATTGAAACAGCAGGCATGTAATTTCCTTCGATTTTGAGGATTTCATATTATCCAAACAACAAAAAAAAAAATGGAGATGACAATTGCGTCATTCTATTTTTCATATGTCTTGTGGAGTAACACAGTAAATGTAAGCAGCACCCAGGTGGAATGTTTATCACGGGTGCAGTTGTGCCGGGGTTGTCTCAGGTGGGAACTTCCGCCCACACCTCAGTTGCAATCTGGTTGATGAACTGAGCGCTCTGTTTCTTCATCGCTGATGACTTCAACTTTTCTCACAAATAGGACCTTTAAGATCAGTTTGTTTATTCAGTCATAAAAACGAAGAGTTTGTTTATTTAGTTTGTTTAGACATAAGAAAAAAATTTGTCAAAGAAGATCTTTCTCTTCTGATTAAAATTTCCTTCCCAAAACTACAAAGTGCACCCTTAAATATATCTCGTGGCCACAAATTAATATTTGTTATTAATTTGTGGCCACGACTTATTAAATTGTGGAAACACATTTTTCTTTTTTTTTAAATGTCACCAGACAGGCTCTGTAGGAAATATGTCAGCAGGGGAACAGATTTGATAACACCGGAGTGCACTCCATCAAGTGAATGCCCATCTGTTCACTCTTTTTGTTTGTATCACTCTAGCTCTTCTCCTTCTTAGCCTCCTCCATCAGCGGGTTTGTTTTTATTTGTCGATTACAGTTGTATATTTGCACATGCAGGAGACACACAGTAACTTTCACATTTATTTGCAGACATTCCAGCCACCTAATGAATGTAAATCCAACATTCATTGCAACATAATCACATCCGTCCATAGAATACCCAGCTTTTTTGATGCCTGATGTTACTCGACCAGCTGGTAAGATGGGTGTATTTTCACAGCTGAGCAGTTGGTGACGGATACACTCTCTTTCAGTATTTGATAGACTATGTATTAGTAGTAAAATACTTTCGAACTGTAATAAAAGAGCTCTGTAGCATGCAGGAAACTGGTTAGCAGCTGGGGGAGGATAGCAAGAGATGAAGTTGTCACAAAATAAACAGAGTCTTTGTTACATGTAGGATGAATGAAATCCTGACTATTAGCTTACTGACATCGATACATTTTACTCAGTTACCACAAGGCAAAAGCACCCACACAAGCTGAAAATATGTCAATTTTAATGTTACCCAGTCTGTCTAGGCTGGAACAGGCAGGCTTTGCCATGAAAATTTCTGTGCCATTTCATCCCCCGTTTCCTCTGTCAAAGCTGCTGAAGACAGAGCGAGAGAGAAACTGATATAGGCAGGCAGCATGGCATACAAACACTAGGATGCAGCACAAGAGAAGATCAGGAGGTGCCGATTACGTAAGACCATCACAGATATCATGGTAAAGACCTGAGAGGGAGAGGAGCTATTTTAAACCTGGGAGCTCTAGCTCAGAGAAAGAAGCAGTGTGGGCTGATATGTTGGCCATCACAACAAACTGTGCTTGTGTGTGTGTGTGTGCGTGTGTATGTGTAAAGCCTTTGTTCCTTCCCTGCTAAAACCTGGCAGATAGCCGACAAGGACTTTAAAGACATGTTACATAATAGACTTGGGTTTTTCACAATGATACACCTCCAAATTTATATCTTAGTCAAATCATTACAAAATATCCTGACTGTTGTTTCACAAATTTGCAGAACAAAAAAATTGATGGAACAAATGTAGATTGTATATCAAATTTAACTGAACAGTATGATGGCTGTATATATGTAGATGGTGTTGGTAAAGAAACAATACATGTACTGTTGGATGAAACAGTAAAAATGTCCCTCTGTTGGGATTTGAACCTTGAACCAACTCATAGATAAAGTAGTTGCTATTTCTTCATGACTGAAAAGCGTAACTGAAAAACAACATTGCTGTTGCCAGCTTGCATTCAGTGTTAATATTCTTTGCAGATATGAAAAAAAAAAAATTACTCCATATTTTTTATTAAAAAATATCTATTTTTTACTGGTTGTAATATTTCATTCAGTGTTTTTATTTCCTAGGTAGATATTTGTACTGTGTTGACCAAGGCACTGGCTTAAATCTGGATCTGGATAACTATTGAAGTTAAGATGTGGAAGTTTCGACTGGACAGATGATGCCACAATTTGTTTGCATTACCTGAAATACTTTTTGGTGAAATATAACTTTTTTTCAGAAACAGTGTTGTGATCCCTTCTACTTGCATCCCAATAGCAGATGGAGGCTCTCACTTAGGATCATAAATACATAGAGAGCAAGGGAGCTTGATAAAAGACTAAAAAAAAATGGAACAGAAACTGATGAAGATTCACAGATGACTGAATGAGAGGAGTACACACCACCACCACTCAGTTAACAGAGATGAAACCCAAGCTATGTCTTAAGTATATGCAGAAAAACATGGACAGCAAGAATTAAAGCATTTCAATTGCAGGGATTCCATCCCTGCAATTGAGTGAACACCATGACGTGTTCACTCTCATCACGTCAAGTCAACGAGTGCGTGCGACTCCAATGCAAATATAAGCCACTGATAGACAACCGTAAAGACTACAATAATAACATGTATTTTGATAACCCCTACAGTCTATAGGGTGAATTCAGGTATATTGGGACAATTTTTGTAAATTCATTTTCTGAGCCATTTTTTGTCATCAAGATTAATAAATAACCCAACAAATGAGCTATGTCTGGATTCCTCGAGGTGTCTACATTCTTTATGTGAAACAATTATGTACTAACATTTTTTTTGTGAGAGCATAGCACTCTATTTTAAAGGTTTTGACACAAAACTATTTTTTTGCACCTTCTTTGGTAAATTGGGACAGTAGGTTTGGTAATTTGGGACACAGGCCTGTGGATATAGGATATTGCATGGAGCTGCAATTACATAAAAAAGACATTAATAGATTGCTTAATTATGTATATTAGGCCTATAGCCTATTATGTTTATGTTATGTATTATTTATAATCTTGTGATTTGGTTACAATATACTAATTATTTCAACAAACAGCAGATTTCATAGCCTAAAACATATTGTGAGCAGACTATTGACCTCATGAGAAGCGAGCATGTTTTTTAAAATACATTTTATTAATATTGTGTTAAATGAAAAACAAAATCATGTGTTCATAAATTCAACAGGCCAAGAAACAATAGCCTGATTCATTGCACATTGTAAATGAGTGATTTGATCTCACAAAAATACAATAGCCTAACTGATCATCGATATTCTTTCTAGAAAAAAAAAAATCTCACTTTCAGCATGTAATATATGACTACACTATTGAAATATTTCAATATAAACCCAGAAACATTGTCCCAAATAACCTGAACATGCTGTCCCAAATTACCATACCACTATTGGTAATTTGGGACAGCAAGAAAATGTCCAAATTAAGAAAATGTAAACATCATCGCAAAACAATGTTTGTTTATTTTAGTACACCATTGCATCACACATCTTAATATAACTTACATACCTACAGTAAATTAGTGATACAAATTTAATAGCCTTATATTAAATTCCAACAAAAGCACATGCCGTTTTCCTTACCTCCTGATTTTTTGGGTCAGCTTCCTGTTTGATGCTGACCACACCCCCCTGTGTGATGTCACCTAAAATATGTCATGTGACTTTTAATGTAGACATCATGGATCTATTATAAGACCTGGATATGGCGCCGCCTCTCAGCAGACACGCCGATTTTTCCCAGTGGCCACTCGTGGTATTGCAAGAAAAAATCCCACGTGGCCCAGAAAGCATTTTTCCCATAGACCGCAATAGTAAAAGAGAAGCCTGTAAAACTGTTCTCAGGACAGCTCCAGCTGTAACCACTGTTAATTGCTAATCTTTGTATTCCATATTTTTAAGTCATGGACTTTTAAACCGTCAAAAAGTTTTCTAAAGGCCAGAAAAGCCCCCCCAAAGTCTCATTTGCCATGGTGACGTCACAGCCGTGTGCGTGAACTCCCAAGCGCGGTCGTGCTGCATCTCGAGAGCGAGGATGCCTGTTGGCTTAATGACAGCTCTGAACGGGGCTAAACGTGGTCGGAAAAGTGAATTAAACGACTCCAGGGTGAGTTTTTTTCGAGACAGAGTTGTGATACATGTTTCATATTTTAATGGCATGTATTTTTAAATGCAATTCTAAAGGTATTTTGGCGTTAAATTACCCGCTTAATGACCGCATTTTCACTTACTGCCAGTGCCACTGCTGTGTAAAAGTCGAAAAGTTATTTACCATGCATGTGATAGTTTCAGTGATGTGTGTCACCAGGGTCTCTGTCTCACCTTGACTGATGTTCAATATCCTTTTCATCCTATCATAACGACCTTTTATTACGGTTTGAACCGTCTCAGTCTGATGGCCTGGAATTATGCAATCTGCAGCACAGCATACTGATGATTATGCAAGTATAAACTACAACGCAATAAATAATAAAGATGAATAATAAAATAGAAAAATATAAAATTAATTAATTAAGAAATGCACATTTTACTTACGTAATGTCAAAGCATTCTCTATTTAAAGAAAGTAAGAAACAACAGTCAACATGCAGTTACATATGTTATACTCTCACTTGGCTCTTACAAACAATTTTTCTCAGTTTTTCAGACTAATCACAAATTAAACAATTTTTACTTGGGACAGATTTGTTTGAGCCTTGGAAATATTTTACAATTAATTTTTATACATATATGCACAATCAACTTAACAATGCACATGAATAATGGCACTTGCACTTCGGTAGAGATATTTGCGCTTTATTGGATTCGCACACAACATTGTTTACACATCACACCAGCTCCACCTGAAAGGGAGATAGTCAGGATCCTGAATAGAGGGAGATTGGACATGGTGTATCACTTTGTTAGTATTTGGTGGAACATGTGCCATAATTACTGTGGCTTACATGTGTAGAATATAGTGCCATAAGTGTGTGCATTTAGTTGAGTCATTGTGTACAGTATGAAACACTAAACTGTCCTCTGTGCTCCAGGGTTTTTGGCCAGAAGGCTTCCCCGGGGGCCAGACACCTCTTTATAGTTCCAGGAGGGACTATATCGGTGAGAGATGTCTTGTGTAGATGGTGGAAAGCTTAATCTTTGTTTGGAGTAAGAGTGGGTGTTTTAAAATATTGCATGGGGGTTAGGAGTTAGCAGTGTGTTAAAGGCTGAATATGGAGAGTGAACAGAAAAAACACCACCTATTGACCAGAGATAGGAGTCACAACAACAGATAAAGTAATTCCTGCAGTCGGTTGCCAGACCCATTGCTAAGGACGCCACTCTGATCAGAGTAGCACAGAGAAGAACTATGCAGGGTATTTACCTTGTGTTTCATTTTTACCTTCATTAAACAGCTTCAGACTAATTGTGATGGTAGATAAATGACTTGTAACTTGTTACAGGGAGAGTGGAGGCTCCTTCCATATCGTGGCTAAAAACCAAACCTGCGATCAGGGCCTTGGAACCGGGCGGTGTCACAGACAGTCGCTCTGGCCACAGGCTCAGCTCTCTCGTCTCGGTGAAAAAAAAAGAAGCTCCCATCTCTGTGGCACCGTGAGTCCGCGACACAAACGCGCCCCGTAACATGTAATCTGTTGTTTATGACAGATCAGACTACACAAATACACACAACATAACATGTATATGATAATCCATCGATCCACCGATTGACTTCACTGAAAACAAATGCATACGACCGGGAGGAGGGTTAGGAAAACAGCGGAGAACAACGTTTTATCCTTACTTAAAAAAAATAAAACAACACAAATTAACCACGTATAGTCTACAACCATGACTTTGAGAACATCATCGGTTGATGTGCCCTATAAATCCATCATTTGATTGTGTAGATTTGTCATTACCGGTCAAACTCATTGACAAGCACCCATTGTTTTCTTTGGTCATTTTGTTATTGTTACTTATTTTGTTTATCTTATTGTATTTCTATGTATAATTGTATGACATGTGTCGCACCAATAAAAAAAAAACAAAAAAAAAACGCCCTGGGATAATGAGAACGAGCAAATCGCGTTCTGGACAAGCGCTGCGCGCTCATGAGTGCTTGTCAATGAGTTTGACCGGTAATGACAAATCTACACAATCAAATGATGGATTTATAGGGCACATCAACCAATGATGTTCTCAAAGTCATGGTTATAGACTATACGTGGTTAATTTGTGTTGTTTTATTTTTTACCAAGTCACCAAGTAGAGCGAGGATAGACAAACGACTCGTCAAACAAAGATGGCTGCGCCCATATAATTGATGTATTTTCTTTGTATTTGTACCAAGTTGGTCGTTTTAATGTCGATTTTAAATGCGCTTACACATTTGATTACATTGCTGCTTTAATCCGGTCACCAATTTATGCATTGCACGGTCTTGCTGTGCGTGCAATACAATGTAAAGTTTTGTTTTCGAGCTGGTTTGCTAAAGAGGCTAATGTAGCTAACAATAACAATAACTAGCCTGCTACTACCCTGATGGCGTCCATGTTCTTCCGAAATACAATAAGATAAAACAAAATAAGTAACAATAACAAAATGACCAAACAAAACAAAACAAAGGACAAAAATAAAACAAAGACAAGACAGCCAGAGGCGTTACAGTTCACTTACACAAAATTTCTCCATAATAGAGTACGTTTTGGTAGCTTTCTTGTTTTTAAGGTCCTTGATTGTGGCAGCATAACGATGCAGCTCATGTTTAAATGGTACAATGTTCGGTTTAGATTTGGCCCATTTATTTTTGTGGATGTGAAATTTCCCTAGGCTCAAGATTAACTGACAGAAAAAGTAAAAGTCTTTATCTTGATCTTCATAGTAAATAAAAATATGTTTTTCCTGGAAACTGATCGTTCTTCCTGTTTTAACTTGCACAAAGTGTTGGACATCTTTCCAAAAAGATTTACTGTATGCACAATGATAAAATAAGTGAGAAATAGTTTCATCTTCAAGTTCACAGAAATCACACACATATTCAATGTCTAACTTAAATCTTTCAAGGGTTTTCTTTACAGGGTAAATTTGATGTAAGATTTTAAACGAGACTTCTTTCACCTTGTTATTGAGACAAAATTTCTCACCAACCAGCCATGCTTTATTCCAGTTAATATCTCCAAATTGTGCGGACCAGTTAATTTGTCCTCTAGGCAGATTTCTTGGCTGTAAGCAGCTTCTCAAGAATCTGTTAGGGCAGGATTTTTTTATAACGTCTACTCCGCCCACAAAAATATCACAATTATAATTTTCTGGAACAACAGTGATTCTTTCTGTTCCTTTAAAAAGCTGTAGCACACCTTGAGGTAGTGCATCAAAAACCACTGCATATTGTTTTGGTGTGACTGAGAATTGAAATTTTAACAAAAATTCTTCATAAGAAAGTAAGAGACCATGTTCATTAATAAGTTGGTCAACTAATAGAATTTTATGCTCCATCCAGTCCTTGTAGAACAATGATCGGTTTTTGTAAAGAATATCTTCATTGTTCCAAATATAATAACTGGTTGGCGAGAAATTATGTTTATAGATCAGCTTCCAGGACAACAAGGCTTGTTTATGAAAATTTGAAAGTTTAACAGGAAGTTTTTCAACTTTGTAGTTACATTTCAACATAAAGCGTATACCACCTAATGAGTTAAATACATGTGTAGCAAAAGAGATCCAGAAGTTGTTCTTCCGTCTACATAAATTATTTAACCAGTTAATCTTGAAAGAATGATTTAACATTTCAAAGGTTAACACCTCCAAACCACCATCTCTCTTGGAGTTACACAAGATATCCTTTTTTAAATAATGGCATCTATTCTTCCAAATAAAGTTGAATAACATTTGACCTAATTTCTTAGACACTAATGCAGGCATTTCTAGTGCTAGTGATAAGTATACAGATCTTGATATTCCTTCGGCTTTAGATAACAAAGTCCGACCATTTAAAGACAGATCCCTCATTAACCACATATTGAATTTTCTTTGTATCTGTTGAGTTATTGGTTCAAAGTTCATCTCAGAGCGTCTGTTCTCATTTTTTTCAAGCACTACACCCAGATATGTCACAGTTTGTTTGATAGGAATATCACTCAGTTCTGACAGATCACAGTGTTTAAGGGGAAACAGCATAGATTTATTAATATTCATTGTCAGCCCAGAAACCTCAGAAAACTCTCTGATACATTGCACAGCTGTGTCGAGTTCATTTTGATTGGATAAAAAAACTGCTGTATCATCCGCTAACTGAGACAGTTTGAATTCTCTACCTAAGGCTCTTATACCCTGAAAGTTGCTTTTTTTAATATGTGTTGCCATTACTTGTGTGACCAGCAAAAACAAAAAGGGACTTAATGGGCAACCTTGTCTGATTCCACGGTTAATATTAAATCTGGGTGTTGTGCCATTTGTTACCTTAATTGAACTGTTACTTCCTTTATAAAGTGTTTGAACTGCCCTCAGAAACCTATTTCCAAAACCAAAACATTGGATAACTTTAAACATGAACTGGTGATTAACTGTGTCGAACACTTTATAGAAGTCGACAAATAAAATAAAGCTTTCATCATGTATAAATTCATTATAATCTATCATGTCCAAAATCAACCGAATATTATTTACAATATTTCTCCCTGGCATAAATCCAGATTGCTCCTCATCAATAATGTCATCTAATCCTATTTTTATTCTTTTAGCAAAGATGAGAGCAAACAGCTTCGCATCATTATTCAATAAACTAATCGGTCTCCAGTTTTCGATGTTTAATTTATCTTTTTTTGGTTTTGGAATTAGTTTTATCAGTCCTTGTCTTAATGTGTGGGGCAGTTCTTCTTTATCTAGAGCCTCTTCAAATAAACCAACTAAAAATGGAGCGATTGCTTGTTTAAAGCATTTGTAAAATTCCCCTGTTAACCCATCATTCCCTGGGGCTTTATTGTCCTTGAGGGAATCAATACAATTTCGCACCTCTGTTATGGTTATTTTCTGATCACATATTACTTGGAAGTCATCATCTATTCTTCTAATATTTGGTTGTATGTTTTGAAGGAATAATGACATTTTATCTTCGTTCAACAGGTCAGCCTGATACAGCGTTCCATAAAAATTGGCGACATATTGTGAAATTAGTTTTCCATTTTCACACACAGTATCATTAATTTTAAGTTTGCATAAAGAAGATATTTCATAATTCCTTTTCTCTAAATTAAAGAAGTATTTGGTACATTTTTCCCCCTGCTCAAGCCATTTCCTCCTGGATCTGATGAAGGCACCTCTAGCCCTTCCTTCATAAAATTTATCTAATTCGGTTTGTAAATAAGCCAATTGTTCTATTTCGGCACTAGTTGGATCCGTTTTCTCAGAAAGCGGAATAATTTGGGTGACAAGTTGAAGTTCTTTTTCTTTGTTATAGCTATTGATCTTTTTGCTTAATTTCATAGCTAACTTTCTTATTTCAAATTTAATTAGTTCCCAGTATAAACCAAAATTTTTTAGTAAGTTTGCTTGTCTCCAGCATTTATCAATAATTTTTTGGCTTTCCTTTACAAATTCCTTATTTTGCAGCAGCATTTTGTTTAATTTCCAATAATCTCTATTCACCTTCTGCCTATCAGATCCAAGATGGAATTGAATTAATATAGCTTTGTGATCTGTCAGTATTGTGGGTTCTATTTTGATTAAGTCTACTTTATTTTCTAAATCAGCTGAGATTAACCAAAAATCTATGCGAGATTGGTGAGATCTAACCTTATTGCTCCATGTGAATACTTTATCCTGTGGGTATCTGTGTCTCCATATATCAATCAGGTTCATTCTGTGGCAAATGTTTTCTAACTCGGTTGTCTGTTTGGCTTTTGGAGGCCATCTGTCCACTCTATCATCAAACACCGTGTTGAAATCTCCGCCCCATAAGAGCTCTGCTGAGGGAAACAACGTCAGCCACTGATTTACCCTATTTTCTATTGTTGAAAAAATTATGTTATTGAGGAGTTTACTGTTTGAGCCATATATGACAAACGGGAACGCTATTTGTGCTACAAGCCAGGAAATGACGTCACGTTCTCGCGTAAGAGCAACTCGGGCGAGTGGTCTCCCATGTAACTGGAATGCAGCATTATAATAGATCCATGGCTGTGTCCAAATTCAGGGGCTGCAGCCCACGAAGGGCGCATTTGAAGGCCAATTACGTCACAACGCTGCGCGAAGGCTGTCCAAATTCGAAGGCTGCTCCACATGCAGCCCACAAATGCAGCCTTCCCCACCCTCGTTTAGGAGGACGCACCGCTACTGTCCTTCGCGGCCTCACATATCCCAGGATCCTTTGCGCACCGCTGCTCAGTCCCGAAACAGAAGAGGAAGCAAGAGAAAATGGCGACATCAAGTGGCGCAGACATGACATTTAAATTTAAGTAATGGGTTTATACTCGGTTTTTACTCATTTGAACATCCAACGCCAGATATGTTAAACTTCAAGAGACTATAAAACCTCCAAAGTTTAACTTTCAGTTAAAATACGTGAAGCTGGTAATGCTATGGTAAACATAGTTGTTATTCACCAATGGGTTAATGTTTATTTTGTAATGTTGATAATTCAATTCAGATTTGACACATTGTACACACACAAATAAATGTACACGTTTGATAGATTTGAACCAAAACAGACTTTAATGCATGAACACCTGGTGACGCAACCAGGAAATACTCCGAAGGCTAGACCGTCCCATTTAACAACGGTGGATGTGGCCTTCAAGGTCTCTCCGAAGGACCCTTTTTTTAAATTTTTTTTTAATTTTTTTTATTGTAAGTACAATAAGGGTACAGTGTGAAATGAGGGAGGAGGGGGTTACAAACAAATGTATAACAGTTTCAGTTACATAATATCATGAAAAGCAGGGGAGAACAGAGAACAGGTACATCTCATGTTTTGTTTTTTTCATGTTTCATACAGTTCATTCAGCGCAGATATTCAAAAACATGGAAATAGAGAAAATAATGTTATGGTTTTTATGGCTTTCTTGTTTTCAGATTGACTGATGATGTTGATGTATTGTTTGATTTCGTTCTTGAAACGGTCAGTGCAAAGTATTTGATTTGTAAATTTGCGGTTGTGAATATGGGCTTTGGCTAAAAATAAAATCAAGTTAATTATATAGTATTGATTTCATTTGGAAGCCGTAACTGAAAGGAAACCAAACAATACATTTTGATACTCCAAAACAAAGTTTTTGTCGAAATGTTGACGGATAAAAAGGGTTAAATTTTTCCAAAAGGACTGCAGATGAGGACATGACCAAAAAAGATGCTGAGAATCTTCTGGAGCCTGTTTACAGAATGAGCAGAGTTCATTAATGTCTTTTTTGTATCTCTGCATGAATAGGTTGGAAGGGTAGATGCGATGGATGAGTTTAAGGGATACTTCTTTGATTTTATTTGTGATAAAATATTTGTAGGGGAGGGACCATATATTTTTCCAGATCAGATTTGGGAATAAATGATTCCAGTATGAAACAGCGTTGGGGGTACTGACGTTTTCTTTTTGAAATAGTATACGTACAGTACGGTTATTTTTGGCTGAGAAGCAGATTCGACCAGTTTCAGTCTGTACAGGCTCCAGAGGTAAGGGGTCAGACTCAGGTAACAGAACATTTTTAAATAACATAATCACTCCAGAGGGTATCGCATCAAATACTATTGCATATTCTTTCGGTGGAATAGGGAGTGTGTATTTATTTAAAAATTCTGAGTATGATAAGAGTGTGCCGTTAGAGTTAAAGAGCTGACTGACCAAAATAATGCCGTGGGTGAACCAGTTCTCTAAAAAAAGTGATTTGTGTTTGTACAGTATGTCCCTGTTATTCCAAATATAATATCTATGGGGTGTAAAGTTATGTTTGTAAATCAAAGACCAGGAGAGAAGCATCTGTTTATGAAAGTTGGCTAGTTTTGTGGGAAGTTTATCAATATTGTAGGTGCAGAGTAACAGAAAATTAAGGCCACCAACTTTGGAAAATATATAGTTGGGAATGAAGTTCCAGATTGAGGTTGGGTTTCTAATGAATTGTTTGATCCAGTTGATTTTAAATGTGTTATTGAGAGTGGAGAAATCTAAGAAATTAAAACCTCCATTCTCATAAGAATTCATTAAAGTTGATTTTTTAATATAATGGATTTTGTTTTTCCATACAAAGTTATAAAGAATTTTATCAATGGCAGTGGTGGTTTGTTTATTTACTTCCAGAGATATTGCAGTGTATGTAAGCCGGGATAAGCCCTCTGCTTTAGACAATAGGATTCTGCCCTGAAGGGACAGATCTCTCTGAAGCCAAGAGTTGAATTTCTTTTGTGTTTTTTCTATAATGTGGCTAAAGTTCAGAGAACATCTGTTGTTTGTATTTTTGTTGATGGTGATTCCTAAATAAGTGACAGACTCTGACAGACAGGTACGTTGGAGATAGATAAAAGGATGCAGTTTTTCAGTGGTAACAGTTCACACTTACTTAGATTCAGGTGAAGACCGGATGCACTGGAAAAAACTGAAATTCGGTCAATAGCAACAGAAACTTGTGAGGCATTTTTTAGGAATAAGGAAGTGTCATCTGCTAGTTGACTAATGATGATTTCCTTGCCTGCTATGGATATCCCTTTGATGGGGCTCTGCTTGATAAAGTCAGAGAGCAACTGAACACAAATCAAAAACAAATATGGTGACACAGGACATCCCTGCCTGATCCCACAGGTTAAGTCAAAACGTGGAGAGGAACCTGTCTGCATTTTGATTGAACAGTTTGCTTTCTTATACATAGTTTCAATTGCTGAACAAAAGTACTTACCAAAACCAAGTTTCTGTAATGCCTGAAACATAAATTTGTGTTCAATAGTATCAAATGCTTTGCGAAAATCCAGAAATAAAATAAAACTATCATCAGAGCAGTAGTCATCATAGTCATAGTCAATAAGATCCAGGACTAGTCTTATGTTGTTGGATATGTGTCTGCCTTTCATAAATCCTGTTTGTGTTTCATCAATGATGTAATCCAGTACTGCTTTTAGTCTTTTGGCAAAAATTCCAGCTAAAATTTTATAATCATTGTTGAGGAGACAAATTGGTCTCCAGTTATCTATGAGGAGTGGGTCCTTATTGGGCTTAGGGATCAGTGTTAGGAGCCCTTGGTTTAAGGTAGGAGGAAGAGTCTGATTATACATGGTTTCGGTGAATACACCATGGAGGAAGGGGGCAAGTTTTTCAGCAAATGTTTTATAAAATTCAGATGTTAAGCCATCAGTACCAGGAGACTTATTTAATTTAAGTTGCTGGATAGCAGAACTGACTTCTTCCAAAGTGATTGGCTTGTCACAGGTGTCTCTCTGGTCATTGTTAATACATTTTAATTGAGAAAGATATCCAAAAAAGTAATCTGTAGCGTTTTTATCATAGTGTGATTTATATAAGTTCTTATAGAACATTAAACAATGATTGGATACTTCCTGTGGGTCGTTTGTGACAGTCCCATCGATGTTAAGTTTTTGAATGCAGTTCGTTTTACTGCGTGACTTTTCCAGTCTAAAAAAATATGCAGTGTTTTGTTCACCTTCCTCCAACCATTGTTTCCTGGATCTCACATATGCTCCCTCTGCTCTGACTCTGTACATTTCATCTAGTTTAATCTGTTGTTCAATTAGTTCTTGTTTTTCATCATCTGTCCGATCTTCAGGCGCACACTGAGTGAGAGAAGCGATTCTGGTTACTACTTTTGTTTCTTCCTCTTTTCTTAATTTGGCCAAGGAGGATCCATATTCTCTAAGGTATTTTGCTATCTCGAATTTCAATAGTTCCCAGTTATTAAGAAAACATTTATAAATTAAAGCTCTCTGCCAGTAAAATTTTATAGGGTATAAATTTTTTCTACAACAACTTTATGTTTTAAGACTGAGTTGTTGAGTTTCCAGTATGAATTCCGGTGGGTACTGGCGTTAGGTCTAAAATTAATTTGGAGATTTATAGTTTTGTGATCTGTGAGTGGAGTGGGCAAGATGTTAACAGAAATATTTTTTTCATCTAGACTACTTGAAATTAACCAGTAGTCTATTCGAGATCTACAAGAGCCAGTTTTGTTAGCCCATGTATAGGACTTGGTATTTGGATTCTTTTTCCTCCAGATATCGACTAATTGGAATTTCTGCATAAATAATATTATATTAGTTAGAGAATTTGTTCTATTTTTTGGAGGCCATCTATCTACAGAGTCATCAACTGTAACATTGAAGTCACCACCAACAATAAATAACAAGTTTGGGTATTTAGATAACCAAGAGAGAAAACATGATTCCAACGTGTCAAATAGGAAGTCATTCCCAGTTTTTGTATTATGACCATATACATTGGCCAGAAGAACTATAATGTCGTCAAATTTGATAATTAATACAAGAAACCTACCATTTGGGTCACTCTCTGAGTGTAGTATGGTACCTTCAAATTTGTTTTTCAGGGAGGTTACTCCTGCTGATCGTTCTGAGCCATGTGAGAACCATATGTCATTTCCCCACTGATTTTTCCAGAATTTAATATCGTCTGCAATTGAATGTGATTCTTGTAAGAAACAGAAATCAGTCTTTCGTTGTTTAATAAATAAAAATAGGGCTTTACGTTTTAAGTTGTCTCGCAAGCCTCTGGTGTTAAGTGACAGCACTGATAAAGACATTACAAAAATGTATACGAATAACTAAGAAAGCCAAAAATAGCCCTAATGTTTCTCTTCATATTTAAGGTTTTTAATTCTAAGTCTCCTGCAGTCAACAAATATCAAAAGCATAAAAATAAGGCAATAATTCATGAACCCCCTCATCTTAAGGTTAAAAACAAGGCACTCACACACCTTTCTAAGGATGAGTGCAGAACATAAACACCAGGCTTCTACAGCATTCTTTCAACAAAAAGAAGAAAAATAGTTCTTGCTCTAAGATCCAGAGCACGTGAACTGTGGAGGTTTAGTTAGGGAAG
Source organism: Pagrus major (assembly GCF_040436345.1). NCBI lineage: Eukaryota > Metazoa > Chordata > Actinopteri > Spariformes > Sparidae > Pagrus > Pagrus major. Next base: position 24,659,939 of record NC_133219.1, read on the forward strand.
TTTTAAAGGAGAAATTTGGTTAATCTATTGCCCAGAAGGGGAATAGTTTAATTCAGATATGAAATAACATAAGTTCATTTTGAGTAGGCTATGCAATATAATGTACAGAGGTAAATTATAAATAAGGCAATAGTTGGGGTCAGATATTAAATATTTATATGCACTACTATGCACACAACATAATTATATATGATCAGAGAAAAGGAAAAAAAAAAGATAAATAAAAAAAAAATAATAATAATTGGGAATAGAATAAATAATAATGCTAATACTGAAGAAAATAGCAGCAAAAAAGTTGTTCATCCTGAGATTAAAAGAACAAAAAAAAAAAAAAAAAAACCTCGTGGAATAGTAATTAGGAGGGAGCAAGATATTCAGTTAAGTCAACGAATAATTATGTATATAAATAATAAAGATGATAAAGAAAATAAATAAATGGGTATTCAAAAGGTTTATAATACACAGAGTAAGAAAAGCTATTAGCCTACTATGTTCAGGGAGAGAAAAAAAGTAAAGATTAAGTAGGGCTAAATGAGGTAGATTACGCTAACAAAAGAGGAAATAAATGAAAAAAATATATATATAGGCTACTAAACTTAATAATAATAGAAGAGTAATAAAATAATTAAAAATAAAGAAAAGGGTGGGGGTGGCGGGAAGAAGTCCTCTTGTGGCAGTTGTGCAAACAGTGACCAGTCTATGGACTAAGTGTCATTTTTCATATCATTCACCGTGATCCTTTTACCGTCAATGAGGGCATGGGAGCCTCTGAATCCGGCCTTCTTGCCCTCTTTCCTCGCTTGCTCCACCAGCGGCCATAGCTTGTTCCGTGCGTCTTTCGTGTCTTGGGTCAAATCCTCGAAGATTTTGATCTTTCTCTCCTTGAGAAGCTTAGAGGTTCTCGCATCTCTCCAGATCTTATCCCGGTGAGTGCGAGACAGGAACTGCACAATGATGCGGCGGCTGGAATGGAGGTCAGCAGGTCGAGGTCCGAGCCTGTGCACAATGTCCACAGAGAAGTGCAGATCCTGAGCGATGTCAGGAGAGACTTGGGCGAGGATGTCGATGATGATCTTCTTGATGTCTTCACCGGTCCGCTCTGGGATCCCGGCCATTCGGAGGTTCCATCTCCTTTGGTAGGCTTCCAGGTTATTCCATTTGTCGCGGAGAACCGCGTTTTCTTTCTCCAACGTCTCGACATGACTCTGCAGGGAGTCCACCTGGAGAGTCACGTCCTCCACCTGTTTCCCCAGAAACTCCAGGGAGTCTGTAACGCTTTTAATTGTTTGTGTGTTATCTTTAACAGTGGTCTCAAGAGAATGCAGTTTTCTGAGGGATTCCTCCTGCATTTTTTCGATTCTCTCCATCACTGTCATTAAAGCAGCGTTTGAAACAGTTTGTTCCTCGTCTTCTAATTCGCTGGCCAGTTTTTTTGATTTCTTTCCTGGCCGTCGATCTGCACAGTTTTCATCAGATATTGTAGATGGGCTCTCGGGGTTGAGTAAACCATCCATAATTCCAAGTTGGTTTTCTAAAGCACTGCGAGCATATGAGTGCATCGCAATTGCGGCGTGGCGAGAGTCCATCAGAGACAAAGGAAAAAGTTTGGTCGAGTTTCGCGGGGCAAGCCAGTTGTCAGGGTTAGGAAACTCCAAAAAGGATTTAAAAAACAAAACTTCTCCTTGAGGTTATTTACTCACAGTTCAGGCAACTTTTCATAGTTGGTTTTCAGAGCATGTTTAGATTTGGCTGATGTTGTAGAGCTTAGGTGCAGTCACTTCACTGAGACGCCATCTCCGTCGAGCGGATTCAAATCTTCCTACACACCTCTTCCGGTCCGGTATCCAGTTATATAATACATCCATGGTCAGAATCATAGACATATATACATAGACGCCTCATTGAGCGGGTTGGCCCGCTGCTGCGATACGTCGACGTCGCCGCCATATTGGAGGAGGCAGATCTGCCCCGTGAACTAATACAAGTGAATGGAGTGAACTTTACAAAGCTCCTTGTACAAAGTGCTATAAGCTAATGTCTCTCATTTACACATTCACACACGTACGAATATATTCAGGAAACAGATAGGAACCAAAAACAACGTCTGTACCGTCCTCTGATGATTATAAACGTTAACTACTCCTTACGTGTTCAGTATACAGGTAGGCACCAAACCACCGGATGTATTTTTATAATGTTTTTATGAGTGTTTACAGCTGCAAATGTATGTAACGCTGCTACTGTGATGTTAAATGACGGTTAAATATTGAATCTGTGTCTATAATAACCAGATCCTGACATGTAAATGTGATGTCTGTTGGAATAAAAAGCACCAACGTCGTTTTTACACAGTGATTTCTGATAATCTAAGTAATAAAATTAACAATCATGGAGACAATTAAAAAGTCCGCAAATCAAGATAAGAAACTGCAACTGGCAGTGAGCCTGCTTTCTTTTCTTTTAGCAGTGAAGTGATAAACTCCATGACAGAACATTATAAAATATGATATTGTATAAAATAACAATACATGGTAAAAAAAAGAGTAAAGTTGCAGTAGGCTACTTTTATAAATATGCACTATATATATAGTTTTATTATTATTATTATTATTATTATTATTATTATTATTGTTATTGTTATTATTACTATTTTTCTGCATATTCTTGACTTTGAATGGGAGCAACTGTAACGCAAGCAATTTCCCGTCGGGGATTAATGAAGTGTTTCTGATTCTGATTAATATATTATGCAGTCAGTAGTCCATATTTAAGTTGACAGTATGGTAGACAGACATCACATTTACATGTCAGGATCTGGTTATTATAGACACAGATTCAATATTTAACCGTCATTTAACATTACAGTAGCAGCGTTACATACGTTGGCAGCTGTAAACACTCATAAAAACATTATAAAAGTACATCCGGTGGTTTGGTGCCTACCTGTATACTGAACATGTAAGGAGTAGTTAACGTTTATAATCATCAGCGAACGTTACAGACGTTGTTTTTTGTTCCTATCTGTTTCCTGAATATATTCGTACGTGTGTGAATGTGTAAATGAGAGACATTAGCTTATAGCACTTTGTAGAAGCAGCTTTCTTAAGTTCACTCCATTCACTTGTATTAGTTCACGGGGCAGATCTGCCTCCTCCAATATGGCGGCGACGTCGACGTACGGTCCAGCGCTCAATGAGGCGTCTATGTATATATGTCTATGGTCAGAATAGCCAGACTAGCATGCTGACTTGCATACGCTTGCATACTGCTAAATGTCATAAATAGGGTCGTTCGAGATGAACTGCGCCTTGCCTGGAAGGTGGACGAGACCAGGCGGCAGCAGCAGGGGGCGGTGACAAAAAGCTGCAGTCAAGTCGGACAGTTTCTAGCCGCCGTCAAAGAATATACAGGAAGTCACAGAAATATTTACATCCTGTTAGATCCATCTGTAGGCTACCTGAAGTTTGCAGAACACGTTCGGATAGCTATGGCTGAAGAAATTGCGTATGCACTGTCATTTATAAATCATACAATCCCTAAATTTAAGAAATTGAACTACTGAATTAACAGTCCAAACGTTCTCACAGCTATATAGGCTACACATGGGGAGGACAAGCAGCAAAGGTTTCTTATAATCTTTATTTATTGATGTATTTATATTTGTAATTATATACAGTATATATGTGGGAATATGTGCGTATCTGGCATTGTATTCTATCCTTTGTTCTTTTTGTCTGCCTTGTAAAGCACTGATTGCTCGTTTTGATAAGTGTTATATAAATAACCTTTATTATTATTATTATTATTATCGTTATTATCAACCACACAAAATATGTTTGTTAACAGATTAAACCTTCATTGCACAACATGAGATTCATATAATCTAGCATTAAATATAACAATTACACAGAAAATTAGGATTTTTGACAAAACGTAGTGTTTGTAGTCCTAACTAAGAGCCAATCAGCTCTTTGATCAGGCGACAGCCAGGCGTTTCCCATCATGCCCTGAGGTCTTGCAGTCGGTGGAGAGCAACTGCGGCGCCTTGATCTCGTGAGGTTATCGTTACCGGCGCGTGCATGACGTCAGAGCAAGTCGGGATCAAGTCGGACACAAATCTAACCGGAAAAACAAAACAAAACAAAAAACAAAAAAACAAAAACACACAAATCTAACCGGCATGCATTGTGCGGTAGTCGCCGGTGATCGATTCTGCGCAGGCCAGGCTCATCTCGAACGAGCCTACTGTGACCGGATGTAGTAGGACATCCTGGTACTTCTGGCATACTAAATAGTATGTTAGTATGGGTATTGGACCGTAGGAACGTTTGTCGGCGTGTTTTTACTCAGGACTATAGCTGTAAAAACGTCCATTTGTAAATTTCAGGATGGGTATAGAAGCCTGGTACATGGACACATCTGATGAAGATCAGAGGAAGTCTCACAGACTGAACCCAAATGAGCCCGTTTCACTGGACGAATTAAAAAAGCTTGGGGTGTTTCACTGGAAGGTAAAATTAACGTGAAAGCCGTTAGCTGCTTTCCACATAAAAGCTAACCTAGCTGTCAGAATAACCACGATAAACGGTAATTTGTACTCTTGAGTAGCCAAAGTCAAGGCATGTGTTTTATTTGTATGTATTTAGTTCATTTACAAAACTTCTGTTAACACTCAGATAACCATTGTGACCCTCTACAACTTAGCATTCAGCATATCAAGTCGATATTTTTTTGTAGCTAGTCCTTAAATTGTTACTGTTACAATTTAAATAATTGCTGATAGTAACCAGCGGTGCAGCATTAAGACCCGTGGAAATAAACACATGGAAATTTAGTTATACATTTCTGTCAGTTGAATTCAACTGCTGGCTCTCCCAAGTTTTTTTAATGTTATTATTATGTATTATTACATGAAACAAAATTTGCTGTTATGATGTATAACTAATTAATGGCTAAATGACCAAATTGGTTTCAGTAACGGTAACCTACTTTGTTTTTAAGTTTTTTTATTTACTGACCTGTTATCCTATATGTTGCAGCTGAACACTGATATCTATGAATCAGACCCAGAGCTGGAGCAGATCCGTAAAGAGCAAGGCTACTCCTATATGGACATAATCACTATTCACAGGGACAACCTACCCAATTATGAAGAAAAGGTAACCCTTGCATTTTGCACTGTAATTTTTGCACATTTTAAATAATCTTTTATATTCTGACAAACTGTCACTTTCTTAGAGAAGACTGTTAAACATTTGAAATTGAACTAGAGTGAAAAATGGTGAGGTCAGTGGTGAGGACAATGACACCATTAGGGAAGCTACTACCCGAACTGTGGGTGGGTTTTTAATTCAGTGAAGAAACCAGCATTTTTCAGGTCTCTCTATTTTTGCATTGGTCAGCTGAAGATGTTCTTTGAGGAACACCTGCATCTGGATGACGAGATACGATACATCCTGGATGGCCAGGCCTACTTTGACATAAGGGACAAGGAGGACAGATGGATCCGCATCGCCATGAAAAAGGGGGACCTGATCAGTCTGCCGGCTGGCATCTACCACCGCTTCACCCTGGACGAGACTGTACGTAACATACATGAACATAATTGCAACTGATATAAAGCCATATTTCTGAAAAAAAGATCGAAGTAGTTATCTGCTTTATGGCTTTCTTGAGTGTAGATGTTCAAAACTGACAGTGTTAGCAAAGCAGATCAGTAGTCTGGATTAAATTGTATGAAAATTAAATGAAGTCTGAGGAAAAATTGGGTTGTTGGTGCAGAAAAGAACAATATTAAGACACACAAGACAAGAGCAGATAATGAGAGCATAATCTGATTGGTGCGTGCATTGTCAAATAGTATGCATACTACAAAAAATACGGACATTGTAAATTTCACCTGCATGTTAAAAGAATGCACATCTTGTGCATTACAGTTACAATATTACAGTACTACTTCCCCCAAAGTGCTTTTCACACTGCGCTTAGCCCCAGGCTAAGAAAGTGTTCACACTGGCACAGTTCAAAGTGGACTTTAGCCTAGGGCTTGCTGGCCCTGCTTCAGAGCAGGGTTAGCTCTGACTTTGTGGGGTTATCGCAAGAAAATCAATGAAGCCCGGGGCTCTGAGGTGCCAGTGTGAAACAGACTAGAGATTAAAGGTGTAGTAAGTCAACATTGTAGAATATTCAGCTTAGCTTCAAAGCACTTGTGTACTTAACCCAGGGCTAGTAGAAGTGGAATGTGAATCGTATTGCCCTGGTCTTAGGTTAACACTGGGTTAACAATCTGTGTGTATTGTATATTGTGGCTAAGGATAGCCCGGGGCTAGGATATTCAGTGTAAAACGTCCTATTGTCTTGCAGGTGTGCAGTGTGGTACTACTGTTCAGTGTTTGCACTGACATTACTGTTGGCCTGGCATCTGAAGCTATGTTTGTTTTTGCATGTACAATCAGTTTAACATTTTGACCTTTTGTTGTTCCTCAGGCAGTTGGTCCAAAAGTGCCTTTAACAACTCAAGGTGTTACTCCACCTATTTTACACTTTAAAGTGTTTACAGGTCTTGGGGACGACTACTGCATATGTGAAAAAAGTAGTATAAAGCCTTTTGTGGCTCCAGAGGAAGCTGCATGTAATCTGATAAATTGCCTCCAATGATGTCACTTGGTCGTTAAATTGCATTGTGGGTTATTATAGACAGTTAAGAAACAAATGATCAAATTGAGCAGAACCAGAGTTATCTTTCTTTATTCCACGCATTCTTCTCAATTTCTACACCTGGTACCTTCTTTCCCACAATGCAACTTTGCTTACTACTTTTTTCACATCTGCAGTTGTAATGCCAAAGGCCTGTAAACACACTTTAATGTGTGAAAGTGGTGGAATTACCCTTTTAAAGCAGTTAATTCGTTAGCTTCCGGTTGCCATATGAATTAGTTTCTGTGAAGAAAGCTAACAAGCTGTTTTTATTGCTGTGTAAGATCATGAATTCTTGCATGGGGAGGCAAAGTTGACTTAAATTTACTTAACCAAGCTCAGATTGATCTGAACACTATTTCTACAGAACTACACCAAAGCCATGAGGCTGTTTGTGGGGGAGCCAGTATGGAAAGCTTACAACCGCCCCGCTGATGACTTTGAAATCCGCCAGAAGTACGTGGCTTCTCTGCAGGGATCCTGAGATGAGAGGGAGCTCCAGTGCACAACACTAACAACAAAGACGATATGACCACTATTTGTACTAGACTGAGGGCTAATAATATAATTAGAATCATAATATGCACCAAGATGATTTTAGTGGTTAATTAAATGATGGAGTCTACTTGTCTTGTGTTATCTCAGGTGGAATCACAGTAAGTAAATTTACATGAAGTTACAACTTTATTATCATAACCTGATTATTCCCAGGGGTTAGGGGTTAGGGTTAAACGAGCTCAATGTTACACACAGGTTAATGCATCAGGAATAGTAGTGCAATAATATATGATTAATATATAATTACTTAAAGGGGCCACTTACCATAAATTGTTTTTACTTTTGATTCCTGAGCATAATCCATATGTACTTTCACTTCAGTAAACTTTTAAATGCAGGACTCGTAATGGAACCTCAATTACTTCCTTTACCACAGGACATTGCATATTGCCTTATTCTCTTTAATCAGTTGTATTTGGTGCCGTACATGCCCTCAACAGCATGTTCTAAGAATGAATATTATGCAACTAATGTCACGTTCAAATCTCTCTGAATCAGAAGTGAAGGATGTGACTTCACCACCTTCTGCTAATGAGCTGGAACCTCTCTGACAGATTTATTTACATTTTTTGTTCTATGAAAAATAAAGATGATCTTTCCATTAAACCAGACAAGTTGATTTAAAAGAACAGCTTCATTTAGGATAAAACAAAATTTATTTTTTAATAGACATAAATATGATCGAACACAACATGTTACTATTGATAATTCAAGATCAATTAGGACAAATCATAAGATTTAACAGAGATTTTTGATATAATCATTTTAAATAGGAAAAAAAAAAACCATCAAATTCTCCGATATGTACCATTTTGGATTCCTAATAATTACATTTTAGTTTAGTGGACAGGATAATCTGAACAGTTTGTTTTCTTTCACTGCATGAGAATAGATACGTGGCAGCTGAAACAGAATGGTATATGACTGTTAATTACAGGTGTCTGCTGAGAAGGAAATTTTCAGCCTCTGGTAGTTTACTAGTGTTAAAGCACACTGAAGCTCAGGATAATGCCCATGTTAGGTCTCACATGATGAGCCTGAACCTCCCTTGAAACCACTACCAGTCTGTATTCTGAGATCTCTCTTCCAATCTCCCAATGCTTGAGTTAATCAATACTGTGTGACTAGAATTTCTTTTATAAAAAAATAAACAATTTAGAGGAACAGTTTGAAATTTTGGAAAATGTTTTCATTAGCTTTCTTACAGAGATTTAGATCAGAAAATCAACACTACTCATATCTCTGTGCTAATTATGAAGCAAATGCCAGCAGCTTGTTAACTTGTTAACTTATCACAAAGACTGTAACCAGGGGGAAGTTACCTAGCTTGATAAAATGGCAACATGTGGTTTGTTCTGGACTATTCTTTGGTAGGACACTCTTGAGGGACCATGACCTGAAAGGTGAGAGTCATATGACAGATAATGGTAGCCAAAAGGTTACGATGATTTATGCTAGCCTCACTAGCTTGTCTGCTTGTACTGTAAGAAGCTAATCACCGAAGCACCTAATATGGCCCTCCCTGTGTAAACCTCCCCACAGCAAAGGTAAAAAAAACCTGGTAAAGCCTGAGAACAACCTCCTGAACTTTTATTTTTGACAAAGCATAAGCATTCCTTATGTCTGTGATTTCAAAGGTAATGAATGCAGAATTTTCACATGAAAGTGATTATGAGAAGAAAACTAAAGGCCGATAACAAGCCACCCTCTCTACAAAATACTGTATATATCTTTCATTAATATTCATGCAAATATAGCTTCCAGTTGATCTGATTTTGAAAACTTTTCTGTATTACAATGTCAGTTACAAAATGTACACCTACTCTTTCATATGTATGTCTCATTTAGTGAAAACTTCCATCATTTCTGTTCACAATGTCTGGCTGAAGAAATATCACATTATGAAAAGGAAAAAGCTTGATATAGTAGAGAGACAAAAGCCCCCAAAAGTTTTCAAATATCTTTCTTTTTTCTTTCTGAAACGTATGCATTTTAACTTAGAAGGAGATATAAGAATAATATGATAAACCCACAGTCAATGTGGTCTATAGAGTGTTGTAGGGATGATGTATTTTTGTAGGCCAACCCGTAAGTTAGTATTACCCTCGTCAAAAAGCCTATGGGATTTTTTAATTGGATTTTGGATCATATATAATACAAGCATATGATACTTTCTGTTTGTATGTTTTGTTGCCAGGGGAACACCACTTTTGTGATTTTCAAAGTGTAAATTAAACCACTAGAAGTAAAAAGCTAATGTTAGGCTATAAAAAGTTAAAAGTAACCACTGCTGAGCCTCTTACTACACAATTCCTAAATTGTACTATAATATACTATAATATATAATATAATATATAATTAAAGTCTGCCTGTAAAGACAAACTAGTGAGTAGATGAGTCTCTGTTTGGCATAATTACATTTAATTTCCCTGACAACTTTGGCCACTGTGGTAACCACAGTCCTTTTTTCAGGCATTTAACTGAAAACCCATTTAAAAAACCCATGCACTTTGAGACAAGGGAACCGTGCAAAAATACTTACTGATTCTCAGGTCTTAAGACTCATTACTACACCACTCTAGAAGACAAACGTATTAGAAATCACCCACTCATTCACTACTCCCTATTCACTACATCTGGGGTTCTATATAGAGAACTATATAGTAAGTTCATCAGTCAAAAAAAACCAAACACTTATGTACACTGCTCTGGTCATTTTTTTCTCCCTCCAGCATAATGCATGATAGTATTTAATGCTTGGTTAGTGACCATTGGTACACTACTTTTTACGAAGCATTGTAGGATTCTTTGAGTCAACTATATAGGGTTCAATAAATCTCAGTGTACATTTGGACAGTACTTCAAAATGGCAAACTCACTACTGTATATTGTCCACTATGTAGGGGGTAGTGAGTGATTTCGGACACAGCAAACATTTTAATAACGGCTAATACAGCTGGCAGTGAACATGCTAGCAGATTAGCTCGCCATTGGTAGTGCTTGTGATGTACCACTGTTGGTCATGTGAGCCTCACCATAAGGTTGTAGTGGTCTCCTCGAGAGTAGGTGATTTTTCTTTTAACTTAGCTTAAAGCTAGGCTAAGGTAAATGCCAAAGTTAAATGCCTGTTTCACCTTGTCCAAACTGCATGTTCCATGCCGTTTTGAACCCGACGTCCTGTTTCTGTTGTCATTCCTGTTGCTTGCGTTGGAAGCGCGACATTGACTGGATGGTTAATTCATGAAGATATAATGAGGAGTAATCTATACAGTACTGTCTCCTTTTATTACAAAAACTTAAATAAGTCCCAGCTGGCTTGAGGGAAATTGCCAGGGGAGTGAAAATTTCTGGCGAGTAAACACGCCATCTCTACGTTGGCTATTGTGTATGCCATTAGCCTGTTGAGAAACATCTAAATATCACAGTGTAAAATGTGTGTTTCCTGTTTAAAAAGTCTAAATGTAGGAAGATAAGCTATCTTAGCAAACACACCCATCTTTTAGTCTCCATCTGATGACCAGAGAGTTAGATCTTCTGATCTAAGTCACAACGGGAAAGCAAATTAGTGAATTTCCAAAAATGTTAAATTGCTCCTTTTCCAGTGTCAATCATTATTGGGTCACCCTTCAGAAAACCACAAAGAGAAATGTATACCTAGGTTTGGTTTCACACATCCATTTTGTAAGAATAAAACCAGTTCTGAAAGATGATGTATCAACTTGCTTATGGGAAACCAAACAAAGCACCAAACATTCACCATTCTGTCACCACACTCATTGGAACTAGAGCTTTCTACAGTACTTCCCTACACACTCCACTCTTGGGGTTTTACTTCCTGTCACACAGGAGAAGAATGAAGTAGTGTGAGTCCTCTGCCAGTTCATCCTCATGTCTCTTAGACCAATTTGAGGCACTGTGTGTTGAAGCTGTCCCCCTCCCGGCAGGCCACAGCCTCCAGCAGAGCCTGTTTCTTCTGGGTGCTGCGAGATGACTCCAGCTCGTACATAGTGGTCAGGTTGAAGAGGACACTCTCATGGAGGTAGAGTGCAGGATCCTGCTGCACCAGGCCCTCCAGCTGGCCCAGGGACTCCTTCAGTCGGCCTAGATATAGCAGGCACACTGCTGCATTGTTGTTGGCCTGGGAACATGAGGCGGAAGGGAATTGGTGAGGACACAAGAGTCTGAATGTGAAATTATCATCACATTTAAAAGGCCCTTAAAGAGACCGGCTAAGCACTGAGTGGTCAGACAGAGGGTGAATAGAGGTGCTGCAGCAGTGGACAGTATGAGAAAGATAATGTTAAAGCATTAAGGCATGTAAACATTTGCAAGTAGATACCCGAAATCAATGTATGAACCTGAAAATAACCATAATATGGGACCTTTAATGTGGTTAATTGTCATGCTATTGTTACTAAAGTACCATCTAATATAACATTTTACTTAAGGGAAGTGTGATCATTTTTGAGCTCTTGTGCATTATAAAGCTGATACAAAGTAAAATACATGTTTACAGCAGTGAATGTGCTAGTACTTACAACAGGGTTTTTTGGGTCAATTTTCAAGACTTCAATGAAGGATGTGTGTGCTTCAGCGTAGTTGTTCTGACTGAGGTAGACAAAGGCCCTGGGAAACAAACAATCATTGCACTAACAAACAGTACTGATAGAGATTACAACATGTAAGGAAAATTATGGTTTTGTTAAATCATGCTCATTCTGTTCTAATTTCAGGTCATACTAAAGCTCTGGAAGGCATACAATACATGGCCAAAAGTATGTGGATAAGTGATCATACACCACACATAGGCAAAATACAGCGCAATCTGGCCTGCCACGTCCTCAAAAAAGTAAAACAATTCCAAAATATCAATAAGGGTCAACACGTTAAGGTTAAAGCAAACAACTACAGTGGGTGTGCATTGCTATTTTGCTTGATTCCAACAGATGGCGATGTCTACATTTCGATTGGACAATAGGCCTCAAGTTTTGGCCTTCTAGGTTGGCAAATATCCTGTTGTAGAGCAGTCTTTGCAAGTCAGTCCAATGTGTACCAAATTCATGTATTTTATCATAATTCAGCAATATGTGTTTAATGTCTTGATTCGATTTCCCAATTTGTGGCCCTTCGCTTACATTTTGTAAGTTAGTGTGGCCCTAATGTTGCCCACTCCTGATGTATACTGTGCATACCCACCCAATTGCAAGATTTTTTTCTTTGCACTTCTTGTAATTGTTTACAATTCAAACACTTGACTTGCAGACATTAAAAGTTGTCACTGTTGCTTCTTTCTATATATTTGTATATTCACCCATTTCTTCACCCACTTATGTGTATAGTAGTTATATGCTTATGTGTTTACTTGTCTTTTTTTCAGCTTTGTTGCCTTTAATGTAAGCTATGTCTGTAAGTTCATTATGCGTAAGTACATTGAGAGCAACTTCAAACCAGAGTCAAATTTGTTGTATTTGTACACATACTTGGCCAATACAGTTGATTTTAATTAACAGATAGTAATGCAAAAAATCCTAGGATATTATGAAAGCAGCCATGGTAGTCTTAGCTGAGTATTGATGCAGTCTACACAGTCTACAGTCAGACTCAATCAATTCATTATCACTCAAAAGTTATTTTGCAATGGGTAGATTGTATTTATAGAATATATGATAAGGCCAAACATGAAAATAATCAGAATTACCCTGTCATCCAAACTACAGCAGGACAAGCTGTGAACACCACAATGACCTATTATCACCTCTTAAGGTGAAATGGTGATACTTGTCAGTGAACAGTTGCTTATTTACACAACCAACAGACATATTTTATGGACTGGTGTTTCTGGCCACCTGACAAAGTTCAATACTCAACTGCCAGCTTTGTTTATAGAAGACAAGGATTAAAGCATTGAGAGGAAACAAAACAGTAAGTGATGGGCTGTACAACTTAAAAAATAGATAAAAAGATGGTAGCTGAGCTATGTAGAGCTTAGTGGCACTGTAGTTGAGTGATGACTCTGGGTTTGTCACTACATGCAACACCTTTTACATGCAAGTAGTTTGATCTATTGTTAATATAAAAAAATCATTATAGCAGCTTTAAAGAGGAACTTGCCACTCTGTTTTAGCTTGAACATGCCCTCCTCATTATTCAAAAAAATGTGTTGTTGATGCATGATTACTGACACTTTCACTGTCTTTTTTGTCTAGATAGGGGTGTTGAGTCCAGATCTGAGTAAATGAAATGTTGCTGTGCAGTTCAGGGATGTGAATTTCAAGAGGATTTCACAGATATTGCATAGACTTCTTTCGGTTTTAAAGGACAGGATAGGACTGCTATCATCAATAATGAACTGCTATTTTGTTCTTTATTCACAGCTCTGAGCCTTTGTGAAGTGAGCAGTGTGAGTGGGACAGGTTGTCACCTGAGCTTTGCCTCTGGCCTGAGGTGATGTAGAGTCACCTCAGGCCAGAGCTACACAGGTGTGACCTTGTGTGCTTAGTCACATGCCAGGAGGAAGCACAAACCTGCAAAACAGCCCTGAAGGAAACTCTGCTACCACGGAGAAAAAATGGTCCTGAGCTGCATAAAATACACACCTGCTGTATGAACGTGTTAAATGCATGACACCCACGTACCTGTTCATTAGCACGCATGTGCTGTGACTGGGCTGGCTCCCTATCATCTGGCAGGCTTTCTGCACATCCTGGAAGTACCTCTCTGCCGTTTTAATGTCTCCAATCTAGCCAAGGGGAAAGTAGCAGCAACACATTAACCACAGATCTGTGTGTGTATATTGTAAAATGGGGCAAGCACAAATAAATTACACTAGATTTCATGATCCCCCAGGGAAAACTGACTCATTGCATAAACAAAGAATATTAACAGGAACATTTAAAGAGACAGTAATGATGACAAAACAAACAGTTGGTATGGTATTGACAACACAATGACGTTGTCAAGTGAGAGGAGCTGGCAGGTTCCAAAAAAAAAAGGCCCCTTCATTTTCTGCATACACAGTATTGCGTGACTGGCAGTTGGAACACATTTCACTATGCATGTGTGTGAATCACTGTTGGACTAGTGAACAGGCCTTTGGGGCAAAGGCCAGGTATTATCAACATTCCTACCAACATGTCTAGTTGGAAAAAGTAAAGTCAAAAGTAATGAGGTCTCAATCCTGATTCCAATCAGAGTTGTTTAAAGGAATAGTTCAAGTGTTTGGGTCAATAACAGAGGTGGAGTCAGGTCCTGCTTAAATTTAGGGGGAAACAACTAGCCTTGAGGGGGAGTTTTGCACTCTATTTCTTGGCAAACAGCAGCTAGAAGTGTCAGTGACTTCCCTGAGTCTTAGCACGTGAGGTTGCCAGGCAACCTGTGCTGCAGAAAGGGATGCTGCAAAGAAGAGCTGGGTGGACAAACAAACTGTCTTTTTGGTCACATATAACTTATATTTCTGTATTTTGAACTCATTAAATAAACAAGATACAATGTGTTAATTAGTGAGTGTCAGAGGATCTGGTAGGTGTATTTTTGAACGAGCCATTTCCCACTGCTTCCAATGTTTATGCTCAGCTGGGCTAATGAACTCTCAGGTTCAGCTCTGTACTAAACAAAGAAACATGGGAGCAGCACTGATGTGTCTACTACTATGTCAGGTATTTAATTTTATTGATCAGCCAAAACCAGAAACTGTCTGGTTACTGTGGATTGGGGGATACTTGTGCCTGTGTCCAGGGAATCACTGTCCTAAAATAATGTGCATGTGTTAATGTGCAGACCTGCAAAAAGATGCGTCCTATGCCACTGAGCAGCTGCACCCTCTGCTGGGGTTCATACTGGATGATGGAGTGATAGGTCTCCACAGCCAGAATATAGTCCTGAGAGAGATTCATGAAAAAAGGAAAAGCAATAAAGGAAAGTGAAAAATGGAGTAATGGTTATGAAAGTAAAGGCAGAAGTTTGAAGCAATAAGGTAAAACAGGGTAACCATTAGGAGGTAGAGACAGGTGGAGGGTGAGCAAGGTAAAGAAGAAGTTGAGGCAAAGAGAGAGAGAAATCAAACATAAGGAGTATTAGTGAGGCGATGTGACCCTCCTTCCACCTCCACACTGCACTGCTACACATCGCTCACATAGTGACTGGGCTGCTGAGTGGGGCAACTGAGAGGTCAGTTCAGTGCATGTGTGTAGAGTACACAGTGTGTACTGGGCTGGGACAAGATACAAAAAGCCTGTCCCTCTGTGCCGTAGAGCTCAACTATTGTCTAGAAACTGCTAAAAACACATCAGACCCACACCATTGCACTTGGTGAGATGTTCTTTCATTACCATGAACACACACTGCAATTTACTTTGACTCAATCCCACATGCACTTTCCTGCTGCCCCAAATATGGATTAATCTGCCAGGGCTGGTGATATATTAATATTATATTGTCATTGTGATATGAGACTGTATGTCATAGATTTTGGATATAGTAACTTTATGATATGGCAGTTAGTGTTGTCTTTTCCTGTTTTAAAGGCTGCATTACAGTAAGATGATGTCATATTCTGAACTTAACAAACTGTTGTTCTAATACTTGCTTTTACCCACTATTATATATCATTATATCCACATAACTGATGACTATTTATCAAAACTCTCATTGTGTTCATATTTTGTGAATGTGTATACAGTCATCCCTACAGTACAGTTGTCACAATATTGATATTGAGGTATTTGGTCAAAAATATTGTGATATTTGATTAGTCCTTTTATAAAGCATGTTTGAGAATTGTAAGTATTGAGAGAGGGGCTAACATATTGGTGTTTTCTTTCTTTTAATGGGGTATGTTGACATTCACAGAAATTCAGAGCAGCACCAGCCATACCCTGCAAATGTTCACAAAATATTTTTGTCAAATATATTCCAATGCATGCTGTAGTTTTTTTATTTCTTATGAGACAGGTAGTGGTTTCCATTAATTTCTGCACAGTGTAAACATAAATAAGCAGACTCTTGAACCTTGCTTGAGTTGTGTTTCATGACATGACTAAACATCATGTCTACTTTAAACCATCTCCCTCATTGTTTTTTTTTTTTTTTAGAGTGCTGTGTCAACATTGTTTTTATGTTGTCACGATACTGGAATATCTAACTTTGATATGATACCTTGAAATATTTAGATATTCGATACCATGTTTGTTTCAAGTATTCAGAATCAATATGTATTGATATTTTTGAGAGAACTTTGCTGTTTAAGTGCATAATAATATGAAAAGTGTGCACAGCATCTTCTCACATAGATAGTAAAACTGTGGACTAAACATTTGCTGTGATAGACCACACAACTCAAGCAAGTTTTAACAATCAGCCATCTAATTTTCATACCATGCAGTAATGAATAGAAACTGTCTACCTTGTAGGTATCAAAAAAATATGTAGAAAAAATCTGAAGCACTCAAGCATGGTTTGCGAAACAGTCAACAGTAATATTAAGTGTTTATGATTTGTATTAGATATGCTACAACATATAAAATCACTGGTGCTTTAAATCTGAGCGTTTGGCATATTCAAACTGAAACTGAGAGATGTAAAAATGCTGTAATGTCAATTCTCACCAGTAGATGGCACTGTGGTTCTCTCTAGAGCCTGATCCAAATGCATACCGCTCTCTCGCTCTCTCTCTCTCTCTCTCTCTCTCTCTCCCTCACTGACCAAGAATCCAATTAGTGGTCAGTCTAGGGGGATTTCTCTGTGCATCCTCCACCAGTCTGGCATCAGAGATCTCTGAGTCACACACACAGACACACACGCACACACACACACACACACACACACACACACACACACACACACACACACACACACACACACACACACTCTCACTCTCTCCCACACATCCAGGCAGAGTCAGACATGCCTACAGGGACACATTCACTCCAACACACCATGACACACAAACTTGAGCTGACAAACACACACACATACCTTCATCAGCAGCAGACAGTTGGCCATGGAGTACATGACCCGGCTGAGGCGAGACCGCCAAAGCTTAGCAGACACTAGAAACAGGGAGAGAAAAAGAAGAAAGACAGAGGGGTTTATTCTTAAAGGGTTACTTCCTTTTTCCTACTTCTGTCCTATTCATTGCACCTGCTTTTTGGGGCATTCCTGTAACATTACCCTTTCCCCCCATTCTTCCTCAACCCCTATATATACACAAAAAAGGGTTTTAATTTAAGGTGATGAGATGATGAGGAAGACACTGCAGCACACTCTGCTTTCCTCTTTTCCCTCAGACAGTGCGCCCTGTGGAAGAGCTTGTGTGCTGGTCTATTAGTATTCATTGCTGCACACGTGTGTCTATGTGTGTGTATTGGGGAGAGGAGCTAATCACTCAGTAGGGGTCTGATGTGTGAAGGCAAGGCCCTGCGTTATTGACTTGACTGTCGACTGTCTGCGTGGGCAGAGAGAGGAGAGACAGAGGGCACAGCTATTACACTGCTTTTAGAAGGGGGAGAAACTGGCAGAACCAGTGCACCCTCACACTTATATCTGTACATGTGTCACCCTGCCAATTTGCCCAATTATAAGCAAGTCTCTTGGTGCATTTAGCTCAAATTCACGAGTGGCTTGTGGTTGTTCATCGCCCTGAATTAGCCAATTTAATAGATTCTAGTCACTTCAAAAAAAGAAGCCTGAAACACAGTCTTTGGAAAAGTTGCAAAATTATTGGTATTTGCAGAACTTGCAAATAAGATGTATTGCTGTGTTGATAAAGTCTGGGAGAAGAGAAGAGAAGAGAAGAGAAGAGAAGAGATGAGATGAGATGAGATGAGATGAGATGAGATGAGAAGAGCAGAGCAGAGCAGAGAAGAGAAGACTACTACATGAGGTTGTGCTTCGGTGTGTCTACCTAAAACTAGTGAATTTTAGACGAAGGAGGCTGCCTATTTCCCCAGAACAGATGTGAGTGGATTGGATCAGATTGATCTGTATTGATCTGCTACACACGAAGGGCTAGAGAGATCATTTGATATTCAGCACGGGTACTGAAGCAGTGAGGTGCTAAACACTTTTAGAGCACCGCATTGGTGTGTTTGTGTGGTTCAAAGTGTGTGTATGTGTGGCTGAGGTATGCTGCAGTCCTGCGCCAGGTGTACCTCTGCTTCAGTGGCCGTGTATGTCTGTATTACCCAAAGGGGCCCATGACCTCACTCTCCTCCCACAGTGTGATGCAGTCTGGGAATGGGGCCAGGTCTGTAGCCAAATGTCTGTGTGCGTGACCATGTCTGTGTGCGTGTGTGTGTGTGTGTGTGTGTGAGTGCTTACCTCGCCTATTCTCCTGTGTTAAGGTGATCATGCTGCCATCCTCAGCCAAGCCTTTCTCCAAGTTCTCCAAAATCTGTTAACAGGGGGAGGGGATTAACATTTCAGAGGGAGGAGCCTCACTGCCGGCTCTGAAGGCTTTTTATGTGTATGTATTTGAATCTGCATATTCACTCTAAAATCCATCCATGTTTGGCTGTTTACAGAGGTGAGCCTAAGGATTTGTATGGTTAATGTGATTTCCTGTGGGTGTGTAGTTTTATTGGGTGAATACTACAGAGTATGTATATCTTTCTGTCCATCCAGAAACCGTGTTCGTTTGTGTGTGTGTGTGTGTGTGTGTGTGTGTGTGTATACTAACAGCAAGGCAGACAGTTCTGAGATTGTGCAGGCGGTCCAGAGCCTCCTGGGGCTTGGCCAGGTACTGGGGAAGCTCGGCATGCAGCAGTCGCATGGAGAATGGCACCATGGAGCCTAGAGAGGAGGGAGGCAGGGATGGACGGAAGGGGAGAGGAGGAAGGACAAGAAGGAGACAGTAGAGAGAGGGAGAAATAAGGAGAAGGGGACAAAAAGAAACAGGGTGCAATGAGGACATAGCATGAGAGGGAGAAGGAGGGAGAGAGAAAGACAGAGAGAGATAAGGCAGAGAGAGACAGAAAGACACAGAGTGCAAGATGAGAATATAAACCCATCCACCCACACACAGACTGCACACAGCCCTGAAGGCAGGAACCTACAGATGGCATTGAGCTACGTATGGCTGCTTATTAAACCCTCTCATCTCTCTCTCTCTCTGTGCTGCACAGCTCCATCACTCATCTTTCTGCCTAATCCTTCTGTCTCTCTCTGCCTCTGCATCATTCACACGTCTCTCTCTCTCTCTCTCACTCACACGCACACGCGCACACACACACACACACACACACACACACACACACACACACACACACACACACACACACACACATCCATCACTGAGGAAGAGCCTATATTCAGGTGAGTCCCCAGGCTTTGATCAGGGTCTCTTTGATATTGTCATTAGATCTGAAGCTTAGTTAGCTGGTCCATCTTCGGCTGCTGCTTCTGCCAGTCTATGTATCTCTATTTCTATCTCTCCCGTCTGTCTGCTTGTGCTTTCTGTCTTGCCCATCTACAGCACAGAATACAAACTCATTTCCCCAAGTGTTTCTATTACTGCCCTGTTATATTGTTTTATCTTCATGCCGACTGGACAGAGCTCTCTCTTGGCTCGATTTGTTATTCCGTCTCTATCTGGTGTGAAGCCTTCTAATGCTTTTACAGTGTCTTTAAGGTTAAGTGTTCTTAACTGAGAAGGTAAACAAAACATTGGACCAAAACATTGTGCAGATTTGAAAATTTAAATTTAAAGGGTACTCTAAGGGGTTTTTGACTAGTGGTGGAGCTATAAAGCAATGATTTTATGAGTGGGAGCCCATTTTGTTTACATCTCTAATGCATATCTCTACTAACACATACAAGAGGATGCACATGTACACACAGGAGCACATCTGTCAAGACACACATTCCTTCAAACAGTTTCAGGGTTCCATCAAGAATAGCATTTAGTGACAACAACATTGTGGAGAAAATCAATTAAAGAACCAGTGTGTAGGATTTAGTGGCATCTAGTGATGAGGTTGAAAGTTGCAACAAACGAAGTATCCCTTGTCTAACCCCCCCTAAGTTGGCTGCCATAAATGTGAAAAACTTAAAAGGCCCTCTCTAGAGTCAGTGTTTGGTTTGGTTTGTTTTTTTCTGAATCACTGTTTGGTCTGACCAAGCACTCATTTCTGAGTGTCAGCTGGTGGCAGATGGGTGCCACAAAAATATAGAAAGGCACCAACAAAAGGCAGGGAAGAAGAGGAGTGCTAGCTTGCAAAAGTAAAGGTTCAGTCAATTGTCTATGCAAATGATTTTATTACTTTGGGGAAAAACACTGAACTGTGTCTGCTTCAAGAAAACCTCACAGAGGATCTTTACAATTTTGTGTAATGCTCTCTATCAATTAAAATATCAGACGTTAAACACTATCAGGACAAATCAGTCTAGTCTGCATGTCGATCTTTCTTTTGGGCTGACAATAAACCAGTTGACTGTGATTCTTTTAGAGTACAATTACAGAGGCCCATACTCTTTCATCTAGCTGAGGGAAAAAAAGCAAGGATCCCATTTCAAAGAAGCAAGAAAGGTTAGCACTTGACCGAGAATTAATTTTATTCAACCTGTGAGAAGACTGATGCATCTCTCTTACTTTATCGATTAAAACATGAAAAGAATCAAGACTGAAAGTAAAGCACAGGTACAGCTTTAAAAAGGACATGAATGAATGCAATTTGTCAGGCATGTGGCATTCAGATCTTAATATTTCTGACTCCATATTGGACTAAACTTTTCATTTGGCAAACAAATTAATAACTGCCAAAAATTGATTCCTTCTCGAGCGCTCAGTCGATCCTAATTCTTCAGAGACTGATACATGGGCAGCTGTCTCTTAAGGCATTCAAAGAGTGCGATCATGGGTAATAGATAGTTGATGCAAGCATTGGACAGAGAAATGTTTGACTTGTGATGTCAGGCTAAACAACTCGTGCCAGTTTGTCTGCGAGCACCTAGCAGGGCACAAAGCGTTTAAATTGAGCAATGGAAAGTCAATCGGTGCTCTCTTTAGAAGGCTGTGCGGTGTAGCTTCGAGTAAGCTTTTTTTTTCCTTCTTTGTATGAGTTTGTGTGGGTTGTGTGTGCTTGTGTGCGTGCAGCTGTGTCTCAGCTACTGCCTTCACTGTGGTAGCCCAAGGGGCGAAGCAGATCCAAAGTAATGGGAATACATTAGAGAGCAATTCATGCAGTGTGAAAAGAGGAAAAACAAAACCAAAGAACTGCTGGAGACAAGTAGAGTTGTTGGAGCTTCTCAACGATACAGTCTAATATCAAGCTCCTGGCAGAAACTTTCCTTTGAATATTTAATAGGACAGTGGTGGTATGCTTGTGTATCCTAAAAATGTGGGTAAAATGCGAAATCCTTTTGCGGAGCAGGCTAATAACACATTCAAAACTCACATATAAGAGTTTCAGAGCAGCTTTTCAGCACTATCATGAATACTACTGTTCAACTTTCAGAGATAATTCATAGAGTAGCTTTTGGACATATAAAATATGTAAAGATATGAAATGATGCATGATTTTACAATGCAACTCTTTCTATATAAAGTTTCTGTGCTCAATGCCAAAAGTACTCCTCCTACACAAAAGGTCAACAATAATGACCCCGAGGGACAGAGGATTGTGTGGTTGTTTGCAAGCCGAGTGTGAGTGTGTGTGTGTTTGTGTGTGTGTGTGTACCTCTTCTCCCAGGGTAAACAGTGGGGTAGTACTCATAGTAGAGGTCTGGTTGGTCCAGGTTGCCAAAGGGCTCAAACTCTAGCTCAGCGTTTTGGAAGAGGTTCAGTTTGGTCTGGAGGGCCAGGCGCACAAACCAGAGCTGGAACACACACAGACATGCCTCCCTCTGTTTGTTAAATGTATAAAGTGCTCATCAAATATTCAATGTGCAAAAGAAGCATCAAAATGATACCTCATCCAAATTCTCTTATCTCCACTGGTCACTGTTGTACTGCTCTCTGTCACTCATCAGTGTTTTCATATGCCTATGTCTTTTGACTCAAACACCAATTACCAAAAGTGCATTTATTTTGCAATTAATTTGGTAAAAACAGAGCTCAACAAACATCTTAACAACATTGTTGTTAGAGACATTGTTACATTTTGGGGATATACAGTAGTGCAGTATTTATTAAATAATCTTATTACATTATTCAAGAATTACATCATGGTATTGCAATTCTGATGCAATGTTTTGTTCTTGAGCCCAACCAATTAATTTGTGATTGGATTTTTGAGGCCACTACTAATATTGATATTAATAGCACAGTCTGTAATTTCTGCCACTAGGTGTCTCTCAGTCGAAAGCAAAAGTTGTAGTTTGATGAAGCTGTGGAGTAGTGTGGGATCATGGGAGTTGCTGTCTTCATTTTTGAACAACCAACATTGCCGATGTTCGCCTGTGTTCCAAGACTGATGCCAGCTGTCTAAGAACTTGGTTATGCCGCCAAGTACTACGCCCTTTGGCGAGACTCATAGTACATTCTGTTAAAATGTGCCTCTGTGATGCAGGTTTTGACAAAGGGGACAAGTGGGGTCTTCTCTGAACCACTGCTTCAGGTTTTGGGGTGTGGTATTTCTCTTTTCCAGACTTTTCCAGTTGGTCCATTGGCCATGCTTGGCCATTGAGATGATGCTGGCGTGTCGCTCTGCCTCCTGTCTTGTCACCTCCTCCACTACGAGCCACCTCTTCTGCTGGACCTGACTTGCCAAACCACATCCCTGAAGCGAAGAGCAGACTTAGCAGACTGAATGGCTTTTGATGGAGTCCACTTCCTCCATGTTGCCACACGGGGTGCTGCTGTTTGAATAACAGTATCTTGCGATTCCTGCTCCTTCTGTTGGACTTTGGCCATTTCATTTCACCAACAGCTTACGTCCTTGCATGTTCTCCACTTAACGATGTGCCTGGTTGTGTCTTGGACTGTTACTTGTGCCTGAAACCTCTTTCACATTGTGTGGGGTGCTGATGCTCTGCGGGCTGTGGGTTTCTTCCTGCCGCTGACTTTCATCCGACTGACTTGACCTTATCCTTGATTTAAAGCCTGGACTTCAAAATTGTGCCAGGATGTTTAGGAAAGTAAAACAAACAGTAATATGAAGCACAAGGCAACAGCACAGCCGATTAATTTTAAGTCTCAGGCACAGAGCCCACCACATGGGTGGCCTTCTTAATGAGCTAATGCAGCCATCCATCTTCTGGATAGAGCCCCACAAACACAGGCATAAGAATGTGCTAGCATCAACACACAAGTATTGGAAAAGAAAAAAAAAATAACGAAAAATATCTCTGTCCTTTCCTTCAGATGTCCGTGTTTTGGTCATGGTCATGTCTAACATATTGTGCAGAGGTGTTTAAGGAAAAGAAAAATTCCACATCTGCCCCCTCCTGTAGTGAAACTAAAAATAGTATCACTTAAAATAGTTTGGAAACAAAAAAATGAACAAAAATGTATTGAAGTATGACTTTTCAAGTGGTATATGGGAATTATTACATGAATCTGGAGAGAAAGCCATGTCCTTGCTTCACTCTCCAAGACAGAGAGACAGACAGATGAATGGATGGATGAAGACAGAGTCACTGGCGTCTTACCTGCAGTGAGTCGGTGGTGTGCGATGTTGGTTGGCCAGCCTTTCCATATCCCTGACCATGAGCTGTCAGCAGCCGGCCCGTCAGATCTACCGCAGCCCGCCAGTTCTTACTGCTCTGCAGGAGAGAAAAATACACAACACACTGAATCTGAAACACACACCATGACTGACTGATGAAAGAAGGCATATCACAAACAATGTATCACCACATTTTTGTGGACAGTTCATTCTTGACCTGGGAAACTTATGATCGTATGACACAAGAGCTCAGCGATTTCTCACTTGAAATTCGCGTCAACCGAGCATTCGTGTGAGTTGAAAATATTGAACTCAATTGAAATCTTCACCGTGTCGCGAAAGCCTATTGGCATTGACGCTCACACTGACATCATGATGTTCATGTTGCTGATGTCTGGACATACATGAACAACAATGGAGGAGAGGATAATACTCTCTATTCAGGGCCGTTTGCGGACACCCAGAGTTACTACTTGTAGCAAGACCGGACAAATAAGGAGCTGCCGTGAAGGGATGTGAGCTAGAAAGTAAGACTACCTGGTAAGTTTTGGAAATACGTCTGAGCACAGCAACGCATAGCTCTTATCGATCCGAACTCCATTCAGGTAACAAGCATTTTAAAAGTTGTTTGCTTGTCATCTGGCCGACAGACCTGATAGGCATGAATTCAAGCGTTTTACAAGGTGGCATTATGATGTTATTATTTTGGCATCCTTCTGATTTACTGCAGTCAGATCACAGAGAAAATCTCTTCGTTTTGGGTTCATACTGATGTGGTTCACATTTATTTTTATTTGTGTTACTAGCGTGACTAGAAGCGATTAAAAAGTTAGAACCCTGCAATCACTCTTGCGCGGGTAACGCCACAAAAATATTTTCTTCACGTTTGGTCTGAACGCGGCATTAAGGTTTAGTGCTCAGAATAATGAAAAGTTCCATGGCAAAGAATGATGATGAACACCATAAAATATGGTTGAAAGCTTTGGAACAATCAAGTACCATTTTACTGTTGGTCGTTGTTATCTCCAAATAACTTTTGCTAACCTTAGGGTTTGTTTACAACCCGTCTGATTATCTGGTTCTGTATTATCATTGCAAAGTTTTTTTTTTTCCACAATATCTTTATTTGAGTTTTATAGCAGCACAAGATAATCACAGTACAAACAATCGTGACATGTATAGCCTAGCCATGGCCGTATGTCATTTCTCATAGATTAGCTGCCAAATATAGCAAAAACACAGCTTAAAACAAAACAATCACAATAGAAACACAAAACGAACAATATGCTTCTCTTGTTATTAGACAGATTATAAACACAATGTCATGGATTGTGAAATAATGGTAAAGTAACAGAAAAAAAAAATATAATAATAATAATAATGATAACTGTAATAGCAAAAAAGACATTAACATTCACAATTTTGGAGATTGCCATACCCACAGTTAGTCATCAGTTTGGTTTTCTGTTAAGTCTGAGTTCTTGACATATTCACTAAAGGGCTTCCATATACCTTCAAATACATGCTGTTTGGCTTTCAGAATATAAGTAATTCTTTCCAACGGTAGGCTTGATAACATTTGTTTTAACCATTGACTGGTACTTGGTTGATGGGTTCTTTTCCATAGTAGTGCAATACATTTTTTGGCATTTAACAAGCTTAGATCTATAAATGCTTTTTCATACTTACTGAAGTTATGTTTCTCTGGATAAAGGCCCAGCAAGAAAAGCTTAGGATCAGAATCAGAATCAGAATCAGAAATCCTTTATTTGTCCCGCAAATGGGGAAATTCCTTAGTCACAGCAGCCAAAGGACAGTATCACACTTAAACAATAATAAAAAGTAAAAAATAAACAATATAATAAGAGATAAGAAATAGAATTAACTCGTATATACATAGTATTTACAATATGAACTTGCTATTTACAATATGACATAGTATTTATAATATGAACAGTGTAAGTATAAGCAGTTTGGTATTTTTATTTACAAACAATAAATAATAAATATGGGTATTAAAAATCCAATGATATTGATTTGGAAACAATCTTTTCGATTCTTACTCTTATCTCTTCCCAGAATTTAATAATTATTCTACACTGCCAAAGGCAGTGAAATAGTGTTCCTCTATCTTCTGTACATTTTGTGCATATGTCTGGTATATTCGGGTCATATCTATTCAATTCTATCGGTGTCACATACATCTGCATTAACCATTTATATTGTATTATTCTAAGGCGTGCATTTATGGATGCAGAATCATTGCAAAGTTTGACTAGTTTTAAAGACATGTTTTAAGTTTCTAAAATGTTTTTGCTAAAATCCTTTAAATTACATCTACTCCTTCTTCTTTAAAAAAACCCTGAATCTATGACCGGTCATGCCTCTTTTGGAATCGCAGCATTGGCTTCCTGTATGAATTGACACACTACTGCGGCTTTACGCCGGAGCTGCTTGGTTCTGTGTGAACACACAAATGCGGAGAATTGGCAAGCCTTCACTGCGGAGATAATGCGGAGTCTCTGTGTGAAAAGATCCTTCACTGGATATTGCTTAAAATAAAAGAGAAATGTCCCCCACAAAGCAACATTACAAGACCAAACAACAGTAACGTGGTAGCAGGTAGTGTCTTTGGCAACATATATGAGGAAAAAAAACACGTCACCCTGTCTGTTCTACCAACTCTTTTTCACAACAGTGTCTTTCCCAGGCAGCGAGGGCCAGGCAGCGACTGCTGTTTACTGGCAGTGATTTTGAGCAAAAAACTTAAACTCACGTCTTTGTTGCCTTCCACAAACATGTTATTGTAGTTTTTAGTCTTTGGCAACTTATAAAAAACTTGTGGAAAAGTCACCTGATTGTCCCTATTGAGTCTTCAGTGAACTCCCACTTGGAAAACAGCATCCCTCTCCAACACTGACAGCCCGACAGGGTCCGCTATATTTACTGATGGTGATTTATGTGATGTAATTTTGAGCACGCTGGCATGCTGTATAAAATGACATACTTAAGCGATGTAATGCAGGCAATGCTCAGTGTGAACAAACAAAGGCGGTGCAAAGTCGAACCTTTGTTGTGGCGCTATTGCAGAATGCCTGTCTGAAAAGGTATACTTCACTGCCTTCTCAGTGTATGTGCACTGAAGGCTTCAGGTTTCAACATCACACTTATGTGTATGCTGAATATTGGAACAGGATTGGCTTACAAACTATTTGTGATGTCACAAATCATGCTCATAGGCCCACCGTTTAAATCTGACTTTCACTGAGCATAAAGAAAATTGAGACTTCGAGCCATGAATGTGAAAACAGCCTTCTAGTGTCAATTCTACACAGTGAGGCTCAAACATTCAACTGTAGGTACAAGAAGACACACACATTTTTGAGGCAGACTTCAAGTGATTAAATAATTAGTTAATTTAGTTCTGTTTAGTTAATTTAGTTAGTTAACAGTTTTGTCCAACCAATAGTTCAAAACCCAAAGATATTTACTTTAGAATGGTATGACACACAGAACAGCAGAAAAGTTGTTTCAACTCCATGCAAATATAACTTTCCCTTTAAGATATTTTTTGCAAGGTTGCAGAGTTCCCACATCTCAGCAAGTAGTTGGTGAGTACAGTATTGATAGCCAAATCTATAAAAACAAAAGACCCAAATAGTAAGAAACCCCAATTGAAATATATTTTTATATAATACCTTTCAGATCTTTTTAATGTCAAATTAAATCAAGATCCAGTCAGCAAATCCCTAAGGGGAACAACAACACAGAACATATTTAAACAGAGAGAATTCTCAGTGGACAAGCAGTGCAATAAGGCAGGACTTCTGACAACCAGGGGAAAAAGGCCTCTTTGGCCTTGAATTACAAGAGATAATATTTGGGACAGCTTTGATGCAAATCATCTTGTTAAACATCTTATATGACAGTGTCACTCCAAACTCATAATGTGACATTTAATGCTGCAAACAAAGGTCACTCCATAATGTCACTATGTGACTCATTATAGTGACTGAAATTCCACACCTGAGAGTGTTTACACCAATGTGTAGAGACTGCCAGCAGATGAAGTGCCCACTCATACAAACACTGTGGACAAGTGATTGTGCGCGCGCGCACACACACACACACACACACACACACACACACACACACACACCTAGATATTAGAAGCATCTGCTTCCACAGGAGGTGGTACAATAGGTAAGAGGGGGACAAAGATAGGAGGAGGTGTAAAGTCACCCCACCCCATCAACACACATGACAAGGTTGGCTCGCTGACTGGGTCCTAAGTGTTGTGCCATTCATCATAGCCTGGGAGCTAATTAGAAGAGATGAGGAGAGAAAGAGAGACGGCTACTTTCTTTCTAGTCATCTTTATTCCAAAAGTCATCGTGCTTTTTCGTTCTCTTTTGTAGCTGTCCTCTCTTCCCCTTCAGCCTCCATCCTTCCCCTCTTCCTCCTTTCTTCTCTTGCCTGCCTCACTGCCTCTCTGTCTTCCTCAGGATCTCCTGAACTTTCTTCTCCCTCCATCTTGATGCTTCCTTTTCTCTTACCTCTCCCTCCATCTCCTCCATGCCCTCCCTCTGACTCTCATTTCTGCCTCCCTTCTCCTCCTGCTGTAATTACTTCCTCATCCCTCCCATCCTCCTTGCCTCTGCTCTCCTGCCCTGTGCCAGTAGCTGTGCTGCCTCTAAATCTTCATTAGGGGGGGAAATGAAGCTGAAAACGAGGAGGCAGCCTGGACAGCCAAAAGCAGCTGCAGTCGCTCAAACACACATATATCCTACTGTACGCTACAGTACACTGCTGCCCTGCCACG
Organism: Pagrus major; assembly: GCF_040436345.1. NCBI lineage: Eukaryota > Metazoa > Chordata > Actinopteri > Spariformes > Sparidae > Pagrus > Pagrus major. The sequence goes on from NC_133219.1 coordinate 24,688,616, forward strand.
GGGCATAAGAACACAGGTGTGCGAGCGTGTGTTTGTAGGTGTCTGTGTGAGATTGGAATACGGCATGAGTAGGGAAAATAAGTCCAGCCAGCAGTGATGCTGCATGCACACACATACAGAGTTCAGACAGGACACAGAGGGATAAGGAGTTTCAACAGAGGATAAGCAGGATCTGGATGGAAGAAATCTGGACCACATGTAGTTAAAGAGCGCAGAAGTCTAAGTTGGCCATAGTGGATGAAAGAGAGAAAAAAACAGCAACTCTTGGCCAAAAGAGTTGGAAAAAGAAAAAAAGGAGCAGTGTAGTGTAGCAGAGTGGAGAGCAGGAGATGAGGAGAAGAGAGGTGAGGGCCAAGGGAGCTGCAGAGAGGCACTGTGAGGTGCCAAAGTGAAAAAAAAAAAAACAACTCACAGAGCTGGAAAAGTGAACTTCAGCTCAGGCCTTATGTAATGATGCAGCACTGCTGCTACGCATAGCTTTATGGTATGTTATTATCTAATGCCAGCCTATAATTTCAGATCCTGAACCATACCAGTCCAAACCAAAGGAACACAAATACAGGCGCACAGTAATACAGGAGCTGTGATTTGAGTAGACAGCAGGCAGCCTTTGTGTTTTAAGAGGTGATCTTCTGTGACCAGAAGGTCACAGGGTCAGACTCCATTAAAGACAGGATGCGATTATGAGCGTCCTTGAGTGAGATAATGACATCTTTGCTCCACACCGCTGATGAAAAATGTCAGAGAACAATCAGAGACCCGACTGTATTCAACATGCTAATCTAACAATTAGAATGAGTTTTTTCTGAAGCTGTCAGTTCTCATTATAGTGACTGAAATTCATATTGAATCTTAACAGTTTTAATGGGTCAACTTTTGTCTTCAAGCATTTTTCCATAGACCTGGTGTAGCCGCTTTAGCCCCAATGTGCCGTGACAATCTGTGATCACATACGTTTCTGCAACAGGGGATAACCACACTAAGCCAAGCTACAATTGTCCCGCTTAGTAGCAGAGATGACCAGGCCAACCTGTGACGATCTCTTTCCTCAAACTAAGCAGTATCTTGCACTGCACAGCTCAACACATATGAGGTTAGGGTGGTAATGGTTATGTCTCTTGATAAATGATGAGACTTGAGCCTTGAATGTCAGTTGTTTACAGTGAAGTTTCACTCCAATGGTAGCAGTTTCATCTTAAAGATATTAGCTTCACTGCTTACCGATTGTTTCCTCACAGCCATATTGGAGCTGCATTTGAGCTGTAATAAAGTTGTTGCTAATACAAATCAAACATTTCCTTTTGCTGTTGCTTCATACTGAAAGCTTTCCGGAGCACCTTGGTAGCCAAATGGTCACTGCACATGTCACATAACTGCAAAGTTAATTCCAGCCAGGGGACCACTGTTGTATGTCATACATTTCTACTAGGGGTGTCACGATTCTCCAAATCCTCGATTCGATTCAATTTTCGATTCTAAGGTCACGGTTCGATTCGATTCTCGATTTTTACATTTATTTTTTTTAAAGCACAGGTTGCTATGCCATTTTTAGACTAGACTTTTATGCAATATCATATCTGACCTTTGTTAGCAATGTACCACACTACATTGTCAAATTTAAAACATTTATTAACAACATAATGTAACAATAACTTATATCTTCAGTCAATTGGAAACTTAAACAAAATAACCTGCCATCTAGTTTCTCTTTTGTAACTGCAGTCTTCTTCACAGAAGATGACATTCAAGTTCACAACAAAACAAACAAAAAAATAAAACAGCCATGTCCATAGTCTTCTCTGAACAATTAAGTGTCTTAACAAACTATTTAAGAACAGTTGAACACAAGGTGCATAAGGTGTGAGTGGGCGAGCGAGAGTGAGGGAGCGTGCGTAAAACCAAGATGGTGGCGCGTGCAGACGCAGCGGCTCGTAGCTCCCGTGTGCGTGTGTTTGTTTGTTTGTTTTTATTCGTGTCCACACTCACAACTTTTCTCGAAGCTCTTACACAGTATAGCAGGACTGAACTGTGGAACTTTGGGATACAGTTTGGACTCCACACACCCCCCAAACGGGACTTTATTCCACCGGAGCTGCTACGGACCCCAGGGCCCACCACCATCCCCCCACTGCTGCCTAGGAGACGGAGGAGGAACCGTAAACAAAAGAGGGGCAAGCGAGCCGGCATGCGTGCTAGGCTACAAGCTAACCCTCACAGACCGGCTCTTCCGAGTCTCTTTCTTACGAACGCCAGGTCTCTCGCCAACAAGATCGACGAGGTCCGGCTGAGAATTATCTCTCGCCGGATGGACAGCTGTGTTGCCGTCGTCACAGAGACCTGGCTGGACGACAACATCCCGGACGCAGCGGCGGAGATAGCGGGGCGCTCTCTGCTCCGGGCGGATAGGTCCGCAGCTTCAGGGAAGAGCAGAGGCGGAGGTTTGGCGCTGTACGTACACAACGCCTGGTGTACAGCCACACGCACCGTCGGCACATTCTGCTCCCCTGACTTGGAATACCTGGCGGTGAAATGCCGACCGTTCAAGCTGGTCAGAGAACTCTCCTCCATTGTTATTGTGGCCGCCTACATCCCACCGCGGGCTAATGCTAAGCTAGCATTAGAGGAACTCTACTGCCTCATCAGCGGGCAGATGAACGATAACCCGGAGGCGGCTGTGATTGTGGCGGGAGACTTTAACCACGTTGAACTAAAGGCGGTGTTTCCCAAATTTTACAAGTACATCAACTTTCCCACCAGAGGCAATAACATTCTGGACCAGGTCTACTGCAACATCCCTGCTGCTTACAAGGCTGTAGCAGCTCCACACCTGGGCATGTCGGACCACATCTCAGTGGAGCTTATACCGGCCTACAAGCCTCTGGCCTGCAGAACAAAGCCGACCACCAGGACAGTACAGGTTTGGACTGAGGAGGCCTCCTCTGCACTCCAGGACTGCTTTGAGCACACAGACTGGTCTGTGTTCAGCGAAGAGGCAGACCTGGAGGAGTATACATCATCTGTACTGGCCTATGTTCAGTTCTGCACTGACGCTGTCCTCCCAGTCAAGACCATCACTGTGTTTCCTAACCAGAAACCATGGCTGGACAGCACAGTGAGGTCCCTGCTGAAAGCCCGCGATACTGCCTACAGATCCGGAGACAGGCTGGCTTACAGCAGGGCCCGAGCAGAACTGAAGAAAGGAATCAAACAGGCCAAGCTCCGGTATAAGGACAAAGTTGAAGATCACTTCAACAACAACAACCCCCGGAGCATGTGGAAAGGCATCAGAACCATGACGGACTATAAGCCCAACACTCAGCTCGTCAGTCACGACTCCACCCTGCCTGACACCTTAAACAGCTTCTTTGCTCGCTTCGACACACCAGGCAGCAGAGAAGCTATACACCTATCCCGGCTGGAGGAGCAGCACCAGCCCCTCGTCCTGCAGCAGCACCAGGTGTCATCCACCCTGAGGAGGATCAACACCCGCAAAGCCGCGGGACCGGACATGGTGTCAGGTCGGACTCTGAGAACATGTGCCGACCAGCTGGCAGGAGTGTTCCTGGACATCTTCAACCTGTCCCTGCAGCTGTCCATGGTTCCTGAGTGTCTCAAGTCCTCCACCATCATACCGGTACCGAAGAAGACATCCCCCACCTGCCTCAATGATTACAGGCCTGTTGCTCTGACCCCTGTAATCATGAAGTGCTTTGAGCGGATTCTTCTCAGGCACATCAGAGGCCTCATCCCCACGGACCTAGACAGCCTTCAGTTCGCCTAGAGAGGGAATCGGTCCACAGAGGATGCTGTCTCCATCACCCTGCACACGGCCCTGACCCACCTGCAGCAGCCCGACACCTACGTCAGGATGCTGTTTGTGGACTTTAGCTCAGCTTTCAACACCGTCATCCCAGACAAGCTGGCGCTGAAGCTACACGCCGTGGGTCTGCCTGCGTCACTGTGCCACTGGATCAGAGACTTCCTCACCAACAGGCCGCAGGTGGTGAGAATAGGGAACAAAACATCATCCCCTCTGGTCCTCAGCACGGGCACGCCACAGGGGTGTGTGCTCAGCCCAGCCCTCTTCACCCTGTTCACTCACGACTGTGCTGCCATCCACCCCACCAACACAGTCGTGAAGTTCGCGGACGACACTACAGTAGTGGGCCTCATCTCAGAGAACAGCGAGACCCACTACAGAGAGGAGATACACCAGCTCACACAGTGGTGTTCAGCCAACAACCTGGTGCTGAACACAGGGAAGACCAAGGAGGTCATTGTGGACTTCAGGAGGTCCAGGAAGACTGATCACGCCCCCCTCCTCATGGACGGAGAAGTGGTGGAGCGTGTGGACAACATCAAGTTCCTGGGCCTCCACATCACATCTGACCTCTCCTGGTCCATGAACACCTGCCGCCTGGTGAAGAAGGCCCAACAAAGGCTCTTCTTCCTCAGGAAACTGAAACGGGCTGGACTCTCCTCTCGGTTGCTCGTGAACTTCTACAGAGCGACAATTGAAAGCATCCTCTGCCACAGTGTGACAGTGTGGTATGGCAGCTGCACGGCACAGGAGAGGAAACAACTGGCACGGGTGGTTAAAACTGCACAGGGCATCGTGGGCTCCCCCCTCCCTGACTTGGACTCTATATATGCAGGTCGAGTCAAGAAGAGGGCAAGAGCCATCGCCACGGACCCCAGCCACCCGGGCCACAGACTGTTTGTACCGCTTCCATCGGGAAAGCGGTACAGGAACATCCGCACCACCACCAATAGACTGAGGGACAGCTTCTTCCCCAGAGCTGTCAAAGCTATCACCCCCTGCACTGCAGGAAAATAGACTATAAGCTGCTGCACACTGCACTTTGTCCAACAGACTATTTAACTGCACCTTAGTGTATATATTACCACCCAACCGCACCAAATGTATATATATATATACAAACATACGTATATACACATACAGTTCCTATGTACATACTCTTTATTATATTTATACATATTCTATTTTTTTTGTTGCATGCTCTTTCTTATTTTACTATTTTATTATCTTATTACACGGGGGTTGCAATGAAAATTTCATTGACATGTTAATGTCCAATGACAATAAAGGCAATCTTGAATCTTGAATCTTGAATCTACGTGCGGACAGTGAATGAATGGGATGAATGGGAGAGGAAGGAGAAGCGAAAGGAGTAGCAGTAGTAGCGACAGCAATAAAGTGTACAATATAGGCTGCAGTTTGGCTGTGAATAAAGGCGACGGCTCCTCAAGATACAGCAAAGCTCCCTGGTATTATTTCCCGACCAGCTTAACACGTGAAAGGGGGTTCACCCCGAAGGTAAACATAAACTTCGGCCCTAGAGGAAATCATCTCCCCTGTGCTTCCCGACCACGGTCCGGGAGCCGAACAGGAATGGTGTAACACCATGCGTTTGACTGGGGACGGCCTTCCATTGCGAAACCCCTCCATTCCGAAACACCCCCACTCCGAAACACCGCTGTTCTGAATCCGACTTTCAAGTAGGGATGTAACGGTTACCGGTGTCACGGTAAACCACGGTAAAATTCCCGACGGTGAAGGTTACCGTTTAAGTTTTAATTACCATGGTAACCGACGCGGTCGATAACCACGGTGTGGAAAACTCGCGAGATACTTTATCCAAGTCTCCCTACGCAGGCGCAACGTGCAACGTGCGCTTGTTATGTAGTGAAGAAGACATGGCGGAGGGAGGACGTGATAGTAGCGGCCCTCAAGGCATTTTTCCGCCTTCAAAGAGAACCAAATCTGAAGTCTGGGCGTATTTTGGTTATTATAAGAATGCTCAGGGACAGCTGGTCGAGGATGGCAGCCCTATCTGCAGGAGCTGCAAGAAGAAAGTTGTTGCGAGGGGCGGCAACACATCCAATTTACTTACTCATTTGCGCAACCATCGCCCTCAACTGTTAAGTGAATGCAAGGTAAATTAACCTTAAGCTCGGGTGAATGATGTGTGTATGTCGAGTTTTCTCTGTCTAATTTGCTGTCACTAATGTAAACTGGCCAGATAGTGGTATAACTGAACGAAGTTGATCCGTGATTCGGCACGTTATCTGAACCGCTTATTAATTGTAGATTTCACTTTTTAAAGTCGACCTAATAATTCCCCAAATGTTGACACAGAGCTGCAGTGAGGAGGATTTGAGACAAACACGTACTGGGTGGACTGAGTTAGTGAATGCAAACTGACTGAGATAACTGACTTTCATCTCAGCTCCGTTCACCGGAGCAGCGTCTACCTGTGGCTCAGCAGCCATTTGACCAATCAGATTGACCGAGTCCATTGACAACAGACGAGCAAGCAGACAGAGACAGACAGCCAATATATATATAAGTAATATCAGAAATATATAATACTTGTGGATTATTTGTAGAATAGACTATATATAAAGAATAATCTAAAATGGTGAATATAACAAGTGTCTAGATAGAGATAAGAGCCAAAATAGAGTATTCATAATTAATTTAACAATAATCCTTTTTGTTTTGATCTAAAAGATTATCCAACCTGTTTCTCACAAAAGTGATATGATCTAGATTGTGAGTTTTGTGATCTGTTGGTTGCACCCTTAGTATTAAGTAACAATGACAGTAATAATTAATAATGACATTTTCTATTCATTTTTTTCACAGAGAGGGTCTGCTGGCCAATCAAGTGCTACTGCCAGTACATCTCATTCTACCTCTGTAACGCAGACATTAAAGGACGCATTTCAAAAACAGGCTGCTTATACCCTAAGCCTTTTAATATATAATAAATCTATTTAAATATAAATCTTGGTGAAATTATTTCAATTTATCAGTGTTTTTTCAACATTTTGAAGACATTTTAAAGATACCGCGGTATACCGATAACCGTGATAATTTTGGTCACTATTACCGTGGTGTGAAATTTTCATACCGTTACATCCCTACTTTCAAGTTCCAATTACTTCCCAATAGGGTTAGGGTTAGGGTTAGGGTCAGGGGTTTCCCAATAGCCTTTTCGGAATAGCGGGGTCTTTAGAAAAAATGGGAAAGCCCACCATTACGAAGAATGGAAGTCTATTTTCGGAACAGCGGGGTTTCGGAAAGGCGGGGTGTAACCCGCTTGACTGGCTGTAGCTAATAGCTACTGACTTAGCTAGTAGCTAAGTTAGAGGAGGTTGACTCGCAGCACTTCAACACGTGTGTGTTTTTTCCCCTTGGCAAGCCGACCAGACGTGACATGGGGGCGTGACAGCATTGATGATTCTATTTTTTAATTCGAAGTTCGAGATTGTGAATTAATTTCGATCGATTTCGAAATCCTGACACCCTTAGTATTCAGGTGAACTTATTTCTCCTTTAAGAACATACAAAGTGCTTTATGAAAGCTTGCAATTAATACTATCATGCACACAAACCGTGAAGTCACTCCCCGAGTCTAAGCGATTTCAATTAATGCAGAAAGGGCATTGGGAGGACAAAAAAATATATACAAAAACAATAGGCTGCTGGTGATTAATTATTTAGCTCAGCTCAAATGACTCCACAATACAGCATAATCAGATCCCCCCCAAATCAAATGAGGAGGCAATACCATGGTGATTTATTGCCAGTGATATTAAATAAGGAATTGACTACAGAGGCTTGGTGAAAGAAGTGTGTCTAGATTGTGTTGGTATGTCTCTGGCACGATAGTGGGTAAAGGTCATTTTCTTTTGTTTGCCATTGCCTGTTTTGGAGGATGCTAGGATAGTACACCTGCTATACCTTCTTGTTCCTGAGAGAACAAAGACACCAAACAAAAGAAGAAATAAAGGAAACAGAGAAGAGGGAAGAAGTCAGATATATGGTAATCTCAGAGAGGGACTGTATTGTTAAAGATGGTTCACAAGGTAAGTGCTCAAAACCAAGAGCCACTGAGGCAGCTCAAAAGTTTTGGTGAAAGAGGCGAAGTATTGGACTTCGCTTTGACAAATGACTGAGATGTGAACAGAAGAAATGTAACCCAGTTTCACTCATCATGGATATTCACCTGTAAATCTTAAATTCTCTGAAAGACAGCACATGCTCATAGTGTGATATTTAATGCTGTAAAACAAACCTCACTCCATATGGAATAAGGCAAGTGTGTGTGAAAGTGCACAACTGAGAGTGTTTACAGTTTTCTGTATGCTCAGTATTACAGAAAACAACTTCATTGATTGTAATTAACAAGTCTGGCTTCAGTAGTATTATAAGGCTTCACGCACACTCCTACATACTCACACCCACCCCGATGATGTGTGCAATAAATATGTGCACACATTATGTCCTCTCTCTCTCTCTCTCTCACGCACGCACGCACGCACGCACGCACAATTAGTCGTATCCATGATTAGACATGTGTTGAAGATTGTAGGTTCAGAGCGCCTTTGCTTCGGCGAATTTAAAAAAAACCTGCATTACAAAGCCTGATGAGCAAAGGAACGCTCACATGTTCTCTCGCAAGATCCGAAGCCTCCAGGCAAATCAGACTTAAAAAGGCTGGCTCACACCAGTTTTGGTTGGGAGGTCCTGTGCTACTTCAATTTAGTCCCAGCATTTTGGATTACAAAAAGGGGTGTGAAAAAACACAGTCATAATATGCTAAAAGTTCATGCAAGTTCATTGCAACGGTGGCTAACTTTACTTGGATGACTCTGTAGTTGGTCTACACCTGAACCAGGGGACATAATATTGCCCTGCCCAAGATGGCTGCTTGACTACTGTACTGATATGAACTTCACACAGCAGCCATTTTGTCCCCACATGCAATCGCTGGACTCATCATACACTTTCACTAGAGACTTTGAGACTCACGCTGTACTCAATTCAATTCAATTCAATTCAATTCAATTCAATTCAATTCAATTCAATTCAATTCAAAGGGGGCTTTATTGGCATGAAAGTTACACAACAATTTTGCCAAAGCATCTGTCCGAACACTACTAGCACTTGGCTTATAAGAAAACTCCACATAACACTCCCTTAGATGGTTCAACACAGCTTCAGAGATGTAAGTGATGCTCCTCTGTGTAATATCAACCATTGATTGACTTGTGGGCTACTGGATAGCTTTTGATGGTTTGGTTGTCAACACTAACAGCATGTCCTGCTTTCCTTTTCCTCTAAGCGTGCTGCTGAAGACTGCATTCAAGAGAAGTTCTGTCTCCAAGACTCCAAGAGTACAGCACTCACAGTAAGTGCTCCCAGTTCTCTAACATCTAAAGTTGAGCGATTTGCTAAGCCATTTGATTGGCCAAGATTTCTACCATTTTTGATATTATTGTACTTACAAAAGTACTTGCTGAGATCTGGGAACACAGTGGCATTACTACAACAAAGTCTGGTGAGAAAGAAACATGTACTTTGTATTGCAGAGATATCCACTGTGATGCAGCCAGGATGGGCCTCTCCTTCTTCTAATACCACCACCTGGCCTGAGAGGCGATAGTGAGTCAGTGTAGCCTCTAGTCTGCTGCAGAAGAGGACGAAGAAGTCGAGCAGGCCATAGGGAATGGCCACTGCATAGAAGTTTACAGCCTCAGTTAGTTAGTTAACACAAAGAAGCAGAAGCTCCAGAAAAATGACTTTTATCATCATCTCAAACAACAGCCCCCGGAAAGACGTGGCAGAGATTTTGCGTATTCTTGTTCTGCTGTCAGTTATTAGTTGTTATTACTGTTATTATCTTGGCATTACTGTTATGAGACGAGGCAAGATTTGAGGTTGGGATACGCAATACATTTCTGAGGACACTACAAACTTATTACACATTTCTAACTGTAGCAATGACACCGTTAGATATTGTGTACAGTTGGTAAATCATGAAATTCTTGCAACAGGTATGAAAAAGGAGCAGGTCTGGCTTCTATCCCCATGAAGAAACGACCAGGCCTGCAGAGCTGGAAGGTCTAAAGTGGCTGAAGATCTCAGTTAACTGTACTTTGTAAACCGTGTGTCCTGTAAAAACCACGTGGCTGTCTGATGAACATGTTATTTCTCTGCAGTACTCGTTTTTCCACTATGTGACAATGTAAAATTGTTATTTTTCTACACAACTGTTCCTTACTTTCTTTCTAAAAAAACTCCTTTACATAATAATGCTGCACTTGCAGAAATCTATAAAAGTCTTATTCTGTACGCATGGACTCGAAATCAATTAGTTCCCCATCCTTTAATAATGAAGGGTATGAAGTGATACCACATCTTATCCACATCCACTTTTTTATATCTACATCTTAAATCATGAGATGCCGGTTCAAAATCTGGGTCGTATGCTTGCCACCTAAGTACTTTTATCTCCCTCTGAAACTGAAACTTCTTTACAAAGTCTGACCATATACTCAAAGAAAAACACAGCCACAGATATCATACAAGTCTTTTTTTTTTTCCAAGTATTTTTATTGGAAACCAGTATTGCACAAATGTCAAATAAAATTAAAGCTGCAAGCAGCGATGAACGGGCCCTCGCAGGCCACGCGGGTCGGGCCGTGCTGCTGTTGGGGCGTGCTCCTTACCCGGACCCATTGCCCCGTTATTGTGCGCGCATGTCTTAACTGATAGCCAAAAAGTGGTTTTGTGTTGATAATAGCGCCACCTGCTGGTGATATTTGGTGTGTGAGTTACAGATGCCAGTCTATACCGGCCCAATCAGTTTCATATCCATAAGTGTTATGGTGTGGGCACAGTGCCAATTATAAAATGAAACTGCCACCAGAGCGCCACCTAGTGTCAGATCGGTAACACCTTCGTCAGCTGTCCTCAGGAGGCCATTGGCAATCAGTGTACCAAGTTTCGTGTTAATCTGACCAACCAATGTCGAGATATAAAATACTTCAATTTAAATAGCGCCACCTAGTGGTCATGGGCCAAGATTTTGCACAGAGCCTTAGGGGCTCATGGGGAAGTAGTATCCAGAGTTTCATGTCATTTGGACACACCAATGTGGAGATATGCAACACTTCCTGTTTTGACTCGAGTCCACAGGAAGTTCTTATTTAATAACTTGAGTGTTCTTTGGCGTATCAAAATTCTTTTAATAACTTTTTGTCAGAAGGGTCCACTGATGCTGTGTGCAAAGTTTGGTGAAAATCGGTGAAATTGCCTGGGAGGAGTTCGAAAAAGTAGGTTTGCGACTTTTCGCGAGCTAGCGGAAAAAAACGCTAGGCGCAAATGGGCGTGGCCTATATCAGGAGATGCAGCAAGATTCACTGAACGCGTGGATATAAGGTTTTTGAATGTGCGACAAAGTATGTGGGAGTTATTAGCCAAAACGCACTTTCCTTATTACAGCGCCACCTAGCGGTGAAAATCCACAACGACAACAGATTATAAAATTTTTCGCCAGGTTTGATCTATATTCCAAGTTTGGTGACTTTTGGGGTATGTTCAGGCAGTGAAAAATGCGATCATTTTGGCCGAAAAATAATAATAATTAAAGCTGCAAGCAGCGATGAACGGGCCCTCGCAGGCCACGCGGGTCGGGCCGTGCTGCTGTCGGGGCGTGCTCCTTACCCGGACCCATTGCCCCGTTATTGTGCGGGCATGTCTTAATTGATAGCCAAAAAGTGGTTTTGTGTTGATAATAGCGCCACCTGCTGGTGATATTTGGTGTGTGAGTTACAGGGGCCGGTCTATACCACCCCAATCAGTTTCATATCCATAAGTGTTATGGTGTGGGCACAGTGCCAATTATAAAATGAAACTGCCAACAGAGCGCCACCTAGTGTCAGATCGGTAACACCTTCGTCAGCTTTCCAGGAGGCCATTGGCAATCAGTGTACCAAGTTTCGTGTTAATCCGACCAACCGATGTCGAGATATAAAATACTTCAATTTAAATAGCGCCACCTAGTGGTCATGGGCCAATATTTTGCACAGAGCCTTAGGGGCTCATGGGAAAGTAGTGTCCTGAGTTTCATGTCATTTGGACACACCAATGTGGAGATATGCAACACTTCCTGTTTTGACCCAAATCCACAGGAAGTTGTTATTTAATAACTTGAGTATTCTTTGGGGTATCAAAATTCTTTTAATAACTTTTTGCCAGAAGGGTCCACTGATGCTGTGTGCAAAGTTTGGTGAAAATCGGTGAAATTGCCTGGGAGGAGTTCGAATAAGTAGGTTTGCGACATTTCGCGAGCTAGCGAAAAAAAACGCAGGCGCAAATGGGCGTGGCCTATATCAGGAGATTCAGCAAGATTCACTGAACGCGTGGATATAAGGTTTTTGAATGTGTGACAAAGTATGTGGGAGTTATTAGGCAAAAACGGTTTGTGTTGATGATAGCGCCACCTGCTGGTCATTTTTGGTGTGTGAGTTACAGGGGTCGGTCTATACCACCCCTGTCAATTTCATATCCATAAGTGTTATGGTGTGGGCACAGTGCCAAATATAAAAAGAAACTGCCACCAATGCGCCACCTAGTGTCAGATCGGTAACCCCTTTGTCAGCTGTCCTCAGGAGGGCAGTGGCAATGAGTGTACCAAGTTTTGTGTTAATCCGACCAACCGATGTCGAGATATAAAATAGTTCAATTTAAAGAGCGCCACCTAGTGGTCATCAACCAAAATTTAGCACAGAGCCTTAGGGCCTCATGAGGAAGTAGGATGCTGAGTTTGACGTCATTTGGACAAACCAATGTGGAGATATGCAACACTTCCTGTTTGGAACGAAATCTGCAGGAAGTTGTTATTTAATAACTTGAGTATTCTTTGGAATATCAAAATTCTTTTAATAACTTTTTGTCAGGAGGGTCCACAGATGCTGCATGCAAAGTTTGGAGCAAATTGGTGATATTGCCTGGGAGGAGTTCGAAAAAGTAGGTTTGCGACATTTCGCGAGCTAGTGAAAAAAAACGATAGGCAAAAATGGGCGTGGCCTATATCAGGAGATTCAGCAAGATTCACTGAACGCGTGGATATAAGGTTTTTGAATGTGCGACAAAGTATGTGGGAGTTATTAGGCAAAACGCACTTTTCTTGATTGTAGCGCCACGTAGTGGTGGAAATTCACAACGACAACAGATTATAAAATTTTTCACGAAGCCTAATGACTTTGCCAAATAAAATCGAGTTTTCATTCACATTCAGGCAGTGAAAAATGCGATCATTTTGGACGAAGGAATAAAATAATAATAATAAGAATAATAATAATAATAATAATAATAATAATCATTCGAAAAACAATAGGGACCTCGCAGGTTCCCTGCTCGGGCCCTAATGAAATTGCCACCAGAGCACCACCTATTGTCAGATCGGTAACACCTTCGTCAGCTGTCCTCAGGAGGCCATTGGCAATCAGTGTACCAAGTTTTGTGTTAATCCGACCAACCAATGTCGAGATATAAAATACTTCAATTTAAATAGCGCCACCTAGTGGTCATGGGCCAAGATTTTGCACAGAGTCTTAGGGGCTCATGGGGAAGTACTATCCTGAGTTTCACGTCATTTGGACACACCAATGTGGAGATATGCAACACTTCCTGTTTTGACCCGAATCCACAGGAAGTTGTTATTTAATAACTTGAGTATTCTTTGGCATATCAAAATTCTTTTAATAACTTTTTGTCAGAAGGGTCCACAGATGCTGTGTGCAAAGTTTTGTGCAAATTGGTGAAATTGCCTGGGAGGAGTTCGAAAAAGTAGGTTTGCGACATTTGGCGAATTTGCCAATTGAGTTCTGGCGAGAAAGTGGGCGTGGCCTACATCATACAGTCCAGCTGAATTCAGGGAACACGTAGATATAAGGTTTAACAATGTGCACCATATTATGTGGGAGTTATTAGGCAAAAACGGTTTGTGTTGATGATAGCGCCCCCTGCTGGTCATTTTTGGTGTGTGACTTACAGGGGCCGGTCTATACCACCCCTGTCAATTTCATATCCATAAGTGTTATGGTGTGGGCACAGTGCCAAATATAAAAAGAAACTGCCACCAAAGCGCCACCTAGTGTCAGATCGGTCACCCCTGTGTCAGCTATCCTCAGGAGGCCAGTGGCAAGAATTGTACCAAGTTTTGTGTTAATCCGACCAACCGATGTCGAGATATAAAATACTTCAATTTAAAGAGCGCCACCTAATGGTCATCAACCAAAATTTAGCACAGAGCCTTAGGGCCTCATGAGCAAGTAGGATCCTGAGGTTGACGTCATTTGGACAAACCAATGTGGAGATATGCAACACTTCCTGTTTGGAACGAAATCTGCAGGAACTTGTTATTTAATAACTTGAGTATTTCTTGGAATATCAAAATTCTTTTAATAACTTTTTGTCAGGAGGGTCCACAGATGCTGTGTGCAAAGTTTGGTGCAAATTGGTGAAATTGCCTGGGAGGAGTTCGAAAAAGTAGGTTTGCGACATTTCGGGAGCTAGTGAAAAAAAACGCCAGGCAGAAATGGGCGTGGCCTATATCAGGAGATTCAGCACAATTCACTGAACGCGTGGATATACGGTTTTTGAAGGTGCGACAAAGTATGTGGGAGTTATTAGCCAAAACGTACTTTCCTTGATAATAGCGCCACCTAGTGGTGCACGTTCACAACAACAACAGATTATAAAATTTTTCGCCAAGCCCACTGACTTTGCCAAATAAAATCGACTTTTCATTCACATTCAGGCAGTGAAAAATGCCATCATTTTGGACGAAGGAATAAAATAATAATAATAATAATCATTGCAATTACAATAGGGACCTCGCAGGTTCCCTGCTCGGGCCCTAATTAAAGCTGCAAGCAGCGATGAACGGGCCCTCGCAGTCCACGCGCGTCGGGGCATGCTGCTGTCGTGACATGCTGCTGTCGGGGCTTGTTCATGCAACAACTTCCATGGAGGAAATGAAAGTGAAGGCAGTGAAGCTGTCATTTCGTCATTTAGCAATAAAAGCGCCACCTATTGGTCGATTTGCACGAAATTTTGTAGAAATGCTCATCGTGCCATGGAACACAATTGCCAAAAGTTTTGTGTTCATCGGACTGTATTTCATCAAGATACACAAGAATGTCTGTTTGACCACAATGCGCAGGAAATTGTTGTTGTATATTTTGGGCGTTCTGCGGACTAGCACATTTCTTTTAATAACTTTTTGTCAGGAGGGTCCAGAGATGCTGCGTGAAAAGTTTGGTGCAAATTGGAAAAATTTCCTGGGAGGAGTTCGAAAAAGTACGTTTGCGACATTTGGCGAATTTGCAAATGGAAATTCAGTGCGAACGTGGGCGTGGCCTACTCACACTGTTCGGCTGTATTCAGGGAACATATAGACATAATGTTTAACAATGTGCACCATATTATGTGGGAGTAATTAGCAAAAAACGTTTTTTCTTGATAATAGCGCCACCTGCTGGTCATTTTTGGTGTGTGAGTTACAGGGGCCAGTCTATACCACCCCAATCAGTTTCATATCCATAAGTGTTATGGTGTGGGCACAGTGCCAATTATAAAATGAAACTGCCACCAGAGCGCCACCTAGTGTCAGATCGGTAACACCTTCATCAGTTAACCTCAGGAGGACATTGGCAATCAGTGTACCAAGTTTTGTGTTAATCCGAACAACCGATGTCGAGATATAAAATACTTCAATTTAAATAGCGCCACCTATTGGTCATGGGCCAAGATTTTGCACAGAGCCTTAGGGGCTCATGGGGAAGTAGTATCCTGAGTTTCACGTCATTTGGACGCACCAATGTGGAGATATGCAGCACTTCCTGTTGTGACCCGATTCCACAGGAAGTTGTTATTTAATAACTTGAATATTCTTTGGTGTATCAAAATTCTTTTAATAACTTTTTGTCAGAAGGGTCCACAGATGCTGTGTGCAAAGTTTCGTGCAAATTGGTGAAATTGCCTGGGAGGAGTTCGAAAAAGTAGGTTTTCGACATTTCGCCAGCTAGCGAAAAAAAACGGTAGGCGGAAATGGGCGTGGCCTATATCAGGAGATTCAGCACAAATCACTGAACGCGTGGATATAAGGTTTTTGAATGTGCGACAAAGTATGCGGGAGTTATTAGCCAAAACACACTTTCCTTGATTATAGCGCCACCTAGTGGTGAAAATTCACAATGACAACAGATTATAAAATTTTTCGCCAGGTCTGATCTATATTCCAAGTTTGATGAGTTTTGGGGTATGTTCAGGCAGTGAAAAATGCGATCATTTGGGACAAAGAAAAATAAAAATAACTAAAAATAATAATCATACGAAAAACAATAGGGTCCTTGCAGTTTCACTGCTCGGGCCCTAATTAAAGCTGCAAGCAGCGATGAACGGGCCCTCGCAGGCCACGCGGGTCGGGCCGTGCTGCTGTCGGGGCGTGCTCCTTACCCGGACCCATTGCCCCGTTATTGTGCGGGCATGTCTTAATTGATAGCCAAAAAGTGGTTTTGTGTTGATAATAGCGCCACCTGCTGGTGATATTTGGTGTGTGAGTTACAGGGGCCGGTCTATACCACCCCAATCAGTTTCATATACATAAGTGTTATGGTGTGGGCACAGTGCCAATTATAAAATGAAACTGCCACCAGAGCGCCACCTAGTGTCAGATCGGTAACACCTTCGTCAGCTTTCCAGGAGGCCATTGGCAATCAGTGTACCAAGTTTCGTGTTAATCCGACCAACCGATGTCGAGATATAAAATACTTCAATTTAAATAGCGCCACCTAGTGGTCATGGGCCAAGATTTTGCACAGAGCCTTAGGGGCTCATGGGGAAGTAGTGTCCTGAGTTTCATGTCATTTGGACACACCAATGTGGAGATATGCAACACTTCCTGTTTTGACCCGAATCCACAGGAAGTTGTTATTTAATAACTTGAGTATTCTTTGGCGTATCAAAATTCTTTTAATAACTTTTTGCCAGAAGGGTCCACTGATGCTGTGTGCAAAGTTTGGTGAAAATCGGTGAAATTGCCTGGGAGGAGTTCGAAAAAGTAGGTTTGCGACATTTCGCGAGCTAGCGAAAAAAAACGCTAGGCGCAAATGGGCGTGGCCTATATCAGGAGATTCAGCAAGATTCACTGAACGCGTGGATGTAAGGTTTTTGAATGTGCGACAAAGTATGTGGGAGTTATTAGGCAAAAACGGTTTGTGTTGATGATAGCGCCACCTGCTGGTCATTTTTGGTGTGTGAGTTACAGGGGTCGGTCTATACCACCCCTGTCAATTTCATATCCATAAGTGTTATGGTGTGGGCACAGTGCCAAATATAAAAAGAAACTGCCACCAAAGCGCCACCTAGTGTCAGATCGGTCACCCCTTTGTCAGCTGTCCTCAGGAGGGCAGTGGCAATGAGTGTACCAAGTTTTGTGTTAATCCGACCAACCGATGTCGAGATATAAAATAGTTCAATTTAAAGAGCGCCACCTAGTGGTCATCAACCAAAATTTAGCACAGATCCTTAGGGCCTCATGAGGAAGTAGGATCCTGAGTTTGACGTCATTTGGACAAACCAATGTGGAGATATGCAACACTTCCTGTTTGGAACGAAATCTGCAGGAACTTGTTATTTAATAACTTGAGTATTTTTTGGAATATCAAAATTCTTTTGATAACTTTTTGTCAGGAGGGTCCACAGATGTTGTGTGCAAAGTTTGGAGCAAATTGGTGAAATTGCCTGGGAGGAGTTCGAAAAAGTAGGTTTGCGACATTTCGCGAGCTAGTGAAAAAAAACGCCAGGCAAAAATGGGCCTGGCCTATATCAGGAGATTCAGCAAGATTCACTGAATGCGTGGACATAAGGTTTTTGAATGTACGACAAAGTATGTGGGAGTTATTAGGCAAAACACACTTTCCTTGATTGTAGCGCCACCTAGTGGTGGACATTCACAACGACAACAGATTCTAAAATTTTTCGCCAGGTCTGATCTATATTCCAAGTTTGGTGACTTTTGGGGTATGTTCAGGCAGTGAAAAATGCGATCATGACGGACAAAGGAAAATAATAATAATAATAATAATCATTAAAGCTGCAAGCAGCGATGAACGGGCCCTCGCAGGCCACGCGGGTCGGGCCGTGCTGCTGTCGGGGCGTGCTCCTTACCCGGACCCATTGCCCCGTTATTGTGCGGGCATGTCTTAATTGATAGCCAAAAAGTGGTTTTGTGTTGATAATAGCGCCACCTGCTGGTGATATTTGGTGTGTGAGTTACAGGGGCCGGTCTATACCACCCCAATCAGTTTCATATCCATAAGTGTTATGGTGTGGGCACAGTGCCAATTATAAAATGAAACTGCCAACAGAGCGCCACCTAGTGTCAGATCGGTAACACCTTCGTCAGCTTTCCAGGAGGCCATTGGCAATCAGTGTACCAAGTTTCGTGTTAATCCGACCAACCGATGTCGAGATATAAAATACTTCAATTTAAATAGCGCCACCTAGTGGTCATGGGCCAATATTTTGCACAGAGCCTTAGGGGCTCATGGGAAAGTAGTGTCCTGAGTTTCATGTCATTTGGACACACCAATGTGGAGATATGCAACACTTCCTGTTTTGACCCAAATCCACAGGAAGTTGTTATTTAATAACTTGAGTATTCTTTGGGGTATCAAAATTCTTTTAATAACTTTTTGCCAGAAGGGTCCACTGATGCTGTGTGCAAAGTTTGGTGAAAATCGGTGAAATTGCCTGGGAGGAGTTCGAATAAGTAGGTTTGCGACATTTCGCGAGCTAGCGAAAAAAAACGCAGGCGCAAATGGGCGTGGCCTATATCAGGAGATTCAGCAAGATTCACTGAACGCGTGGATATAAGGTTTTTGAATGTGTGACAAAGTATGTGGGAGTTATTAGGCAAAAACGGTTTGTGTTGATGATAGCGCCACCTGCTGGTCATTTTTGGTGTGTGAGTTACAGGGGTCGGTCTATACCACCCCTGTCAATTTCATATCCATAAGTGTTATGGTGTGGGCACAGTGCCAAATATAAAAAGAAACTGCCACCAATGCGCCACCTAGTGTCAGATCGGTAACCCCTTTGTCAGCTGTCCTCAGGAGGGCAGTGGCAATGAGTGTACCAAGTTTTGTGTTAATCCGACCAACCGATGTCGAGATATAAAATAGTTCAATTTAAAGAGCGCCACCTAGTGGTCATCAACCAAAATTTAGCACAGAGCCTTAGGGCCTCATGAGGAAGTAGGATGCTGAGTTTGACGTCATTTGGACAAACCAATGTGGAGATATGCAACACTTCCTGTTTGGAACGAAATCTGCAGGAAGTTGTTATTTAATAACTTGAGTATTCTTTGGAATATCAAAATTCTTTTAATAACTTTTTGTCAGGAGGGTCCACAGATGCTGCATGCAAAGTTTGGAGCAAATTGGTGATATTGCCTGGGAGGAGTTCGAAAAAGTAGGTTTGCGACATTTCGCGAGCTAGTGAAAAAAAACGATAGGCAAAAATGGGCGTGGCCTATATCAGGAGATTCAGCAAGATTCACTGAACGCGTGGATATAAGGTTTTTGAATGTGCGACAAAGTATGTGGGAGTTATTAGGCAAAACGCACTTTTCTTGATTGTAGCGCCACGTAGTGGTGGAAATTCACAACGACAACAGATTATAAAATTTTTCACGAAGCCTAATGACTTTGCCAAATAAAATCGAGTTTTCATTCACATTCAGGCAGTGAAAAATGCGATCATTTTGGACGAAGGAATAAAATAATAATAATAAGAATAATAATAATAATAATAATAATAATAATCATTCGAAAAACAATAGGGACCTCGCAGGTTCCCTGCTCGGGCCCTAATGAAATTGCCACCAGAGCACCACCTATTGTCAGATCGGTAACACCTTCGTCAGCTGTCCTCAGGAGGCCATTGGCAATCAGTGTACCAAGTTTTGTGTTAATCCGACCAACCAATGTCGAGATATAAAATACTTCAATTTAAATAGCGCCACCTAGTGGTCATGGGCCAAGATTTTGCACAGAGTCTTAGGGGCTCATGGGGAAGTACTATCCTGAGTTTCACGTCATTTGGACACACCAATGTGGAGATATGCAACACTTCCTGTTTTGACCCGAATCCACAGGAAGTTGTTATTTAATAACTTGAGTATTCTTTGGCATATCAAAATTCTTTTAATAACTTTTTGTCAGAAGGGTCCACAGATGCTGTGTGCAAAGTTTTGTGCAAATTGGTGAAATTGCCTGGGAGGAGTTCGAAAAAGTAGGTTTGCGACATTTGGCGAATTTGCCAATTGAGTTCTGGCGAGAAAGTGGGCGTGGCCTACATCATACAGTCCAGCTGAATTCAGGGAACACGTAGATATAAGGTTTAACAATGTGCACCATATTATGTGGGAGTTATTAGGCAAAAACGGTTTGTGTTGATGATAGCGCCCCCTGCTGGTCATTTTTGGTGTGTGACTTACAGGGGCCGGTCTATACCACCCCTGTCAATTTCATATCCATAAGTGTTATGGTGTGGGCACAGTGCCAAATATAAAAAGAAACTGCCACCAAAGCGCCACCTAGTGTCAGATCGGTCACCCCTGTGTCAGCTATCCTCAGGAGGCCAGTGGCAAGAATTGTACCAAGTTTTGTGTTAATCCGACCAACCGATGTCGAGATATAAAATACTTCAATTTAAAGAGCGCCACCTAATGGTCATCAACCAAAATTTAGCACAGAGCCTTAGGGCCTCATGAGCAAGTAGGATCCTGAGGTTGACGTCATTTGGACAAACCAATGTGGAGATATGCAACACTTCCTGTTTGGAACGAAATCTGCAGGAACTTGTTATTTAATAACTTGAGTATTTCTTGGAATATCAAAATTCTTTTAATAACTTTTTGTCAGGAGGGTCCACAGATGCTGTGTGCAAAGTTTGGTGCAAATTGGTGAAATTGCCTGGGAGGAGTTCGAAAAAGTAGGTTTGCGACATTTCGGGAGCTAGTGAAAAAAAACGCCAGGCAGAAATGGGCGTGGCCTATATCAGGAGATTCAGCACAATTCACTGAACGCGTGGATATACGGTTTTTGAAGGTGCGACAAAGTATGTGGGAGTTATTAGCCAAAACGTACTTTCCTTGATAATAGCGCCACCTAGTGGTGCACGTTCACAACAACAACAGATTATAAAATTTTTCGCCAAGCCCACTGACTTTGCCAAATAAAATCGACTTTTCATTCACATTCAGGCAGTGAAAAATGCCATCATTTTGGACGAAGGAATAAAATAATAATAATAATAATCATTGCAATTACAATAGGGACCTCGCAGGTTCCCTGCTCGGGCCCTAATTACAATTATAATAGGGTCCTCGCAGTTTCACTGCTCGGGCCCTAATAATCATTCGAAAAACAATAGGGTCCTCGCAGGTTCCCTGCTCGGGCCCTAAATATATGTTCCCGCATTTTGGTTTTTGTAATACACCCGCTCCCACCACTCTTTGAGGTGTGTAACAGAACAGAGAAACAGAACACCACCTCATCGTAAAACCCCACCCATTAATCTCGAACCCCAAGTGAAAATTTTTTAATTAAAATTTAAATTTAAATTAAAGCTGCAAGCAGCGATGAACGGGCCCTCGCAGGCCACGCGGGTCGGGCCGTGCTGCTGTCGGGGCGTGCTCCTTACCCGGACCCATTGCCCCGTTATTGTGCGGGCATGTCTTAATTGATAGCCAAAAAGTGGTTTTGTGTTGATAATAGCGCCACCTGCTGGTGATATTTGGTGTGTGAGTTACAGGGGCCGGTCTATACCACCCCAATCAGTTTCATATCCATAAGTGTTATGGTGTGGGCACAGTGCCAATTATAAAATGAAACTGCCAACAGAGCGCCACCTAGTGTCAGATCGGTAACACCTTCGTCAGCTTTCCAGGAGGCCATTGGCAATCAGTGTACCAAGTTTCGTGTTAATCCGACCAACCGATGTCGAGATATAAAATACTTCAATTTAAATAGCGCCACCTAGTGGTCATGGGCCAATATTTTGCACAGAGCCTTAGGGGCTCATGGGAAAGTAGTGTCCTGAGTTTCATGTCATTTGGACACACCAATGTGGAGATATGCAACACTTCCTGTTTTGACCCAAATCCACAGGAAGTTGTTATTTAATAACTTGAGTATTCTTTGGGGTATCAAAATTCTTTTAATAACTTTTTGCCAGAAGGGTCCACTGATGCTGTGTGCAAAGTTTGGTGAAAATCGGTGAAATTGCCTGGGAGGAGTTCGAATAAGTAGGTTTGCGACATTTCGCGAGCTAGCGAAAAAAAACGCAGGCGCAAATGGGCGTGGCCTATATCAGGAGATTCAGCAAGATTCACTGAACGCGTGGATATAAGGTTTTTGAATGTGTGACAAAGTATGTGGGAGTTATTAGGCAAAAACGGTTTGTGTTGATGATAGCGCCACCTGCTGGTCATTTTTGGTGTGTGAGTTACAGGGGTCGGTCTATACCACCCCTGTCAATTTCATATCCATAAGTGTTATGGTGTGGGCACAGTGCCAAATATAAAAAGAAACTGCCACCAATGCGCCACCTAGTGTCAGATCGGTAACCCCTTTGTCAGCTGTCCTCAGGAGGGCAGTGGCAATGAGTGTACCAAGTTTTGTGTTAATCCGACCAACCGATGTCGAGATATAAAATAGTTCAATTTAAAGAGCGCCACCTAGTGGTCATCAACCAAAATTTAGCACAGAGCCTTAGGGCCTCATGAGGAAGTAGGATGCTGAGTTTGACGTCATTTGGACAAACCAATGTGGAGATATGCAACACTTCCTGTTTGGAACGAAATCTGCAGGAAGTTGTTATTTAATAACTTGAGTATTCTTTGGAATATCAAAATTCTTTTAATAACTTTTTGTCAGGAGGGTCCACAGATGCTGCATGCAAAGTTTGGAGCAAATTGGTGATATTGCCTGGGAGGAGTTCGAAAAAGTAGGTTTGCGACATTTCGCGAGCTAGTGAAAAAAAACGATAGGCAAAAATGGGCGTGGCCTATATCAGGAGATTCAGCAAGATTCACTGAACGCGTGGATATAAGGTTTTTGAATGTGCGACAAAGTATGTGGGAGTTATTAGGCAAAACGCACTTTTCTTGATTGTAGCGCCACGTAGTGGTGGAAATTCACAACGACAACAGATTATAAAATTTTTCACGAAGCCTAATGACTTTGCCAAATAAAATCGAGTTTTCATTCACATTCAGGCAGTGAAAAATGCGATCATTTTGGACGAAGGAATAAAATAATAATAATAAGAATAATAATAATAATAATAATAATAATAATCATTCGAAAAACAATAGGGACCTCGCAGGTTCCCTGCTCGGGCCCTAAAAATAAATATATACAGTATCTCACAAAAGTGAGTACTCCCCTTGCGTTTTTGTAAATATTTTATCATACCTTTTCATGGGACAACACTGAAGAAATGACACTTTGCTACAATGTAAAGTAGTCAGTGTACAGCTTGTATAACAGTGTAAATGTACTGTCCCCTCAAAATAACTCAACACACAGCCATTAATGTCTGAACCGCTGGCAACAAAAGTGAGTACACCCCTAAGTGAAAATGTCCAAACTGGGCCCAATTAGCCATTTTGTATTTTTTGAATTGTTGCTCTACATAAAGATGGCCTAGGCTATAAGAAGATTGCCAACACCCTGAAACTGAACTGCAGCACGGTGGCCAAGACCATCAGCCGTTTAACAGGACAGGTTCCACTCAGAACAGGCCTCGCCATGGTCGACCAAGGAAGTTGAGTGCACGTGCTCAGCGTCATATCCAGAGGTCGTCTGGAGGTTGTCTATCCCATGAAAAGATATAATAAAATATTTACAAAAATGTGAGGGGTGTACTCACTTTTGTGAGATACTGTATATGTATGTATGTATGTATATATATATATACATGTATATATGTGTGTGTGTGTGTGTAACATGTATCATGTAACTATATGTAACAGTCCCGTCTTTCAGGAATACACAATCCTTGTTAGTGGAGTTTGGAAGCATATTCCCTTTTCTTTTAACACTCTCTTAATCAGGATGTATTCCTTTTGTTTCAGCATCACTTCTGTTGCGTAGTCATGATCAAAAGTCACTAGCTTACACTCAAGAGTGATGGGCTTTTTCCAAGCGGCACGGAGGACGTTCTCTTTAGTTGTGAACTTCAGGAACTGTAAGACTATGGATCTTGGTGTTGCATTATCCGGGGGCATAGCCCCCAAAGCCCTGTATGCCCGCTGGATTCCCAAGTCCACCTCGGGTCCAATTTCCTCACCTAACTCAGTCCTGATGAGGTTCTCCACAAAGGTAATGATGGGGGTGCCTTCTGCTGCTTCTCTCACACCATACAGTCCGATATTATTCCTGCGTGAGAGTTCTTCTAGATCTGTTACTTTAGCCTATAGAGTGTGTTGCATGTTTAGCAGGGAGGCCACTGCATCTTTTGCACCCGTCCACCATGTCTCCATATCTCTGATGCGTTGTTCAGCTTCGTCCAGCCTTTCAGTTGTGAGCTTGATTTTCCCTGCTGTCTCCTTGATCCTCTGGTTAATGTCACCACTCAACTCATTCAGTTGCTTCTTAATGTCCACCTGGAAGTTGTTTTGAAGGTCGGGTAGCTGTTTCGTGATATCGCTCCTAAGCTCATGCATTTCCAAGGTCATGTATTTCAGCACTTCTAGTATTGAAGTCAGTTCTGCTGTCTCTCCAGCTAGCTTATTAGCCTGCGCTTCCTTGCTGCCATCTTTGTCTGTGTTAGCACTCTCCACAGGGTCGATTTCCCTATCCGAAGCATCCTTTTTGTCTTACCCTCGCGACTTATGACAACACTTATCCTTTCCCTCTTCCATCTTCCATGTTGTTTGGGTGAATACCTGTTGTAATAAATTACTGAATTATGGGGGATGTACCTGACTGGTAAAGAGCTAACTTGTCACACGTCCAACAGTGAATCAGTGCCACCGGAAGTCTGGTCTTTATAATCTGAATGACTTGCAACAATGAATTTGCACTGAAACAAATTAAATATATAAAATAAATAACTAAAAGGGATTGAACTAAACATTGAGAAGGGGGGAAATATTGCTGCCTATTCATTCGAAGCATGTGGCTGGAAATTACAAATTGGTAATATGTGTTGCCCAAACACATCTGAAAGCAAGAGTGTTTATAACTGATTGCAGTGCTGAAAACCCAGACATAGAGTGGCAAGGGATGACCAAATGGGGATTATAATGCACACTTTTAGAAAATCTGTCTTCCTTAAACATGAAAAGTAGTGTGAAGAATGAAAAAGAAAGCTTAAGAGTGAAGTTAAAATCATGCATACCTTTTCACCTCTGCACACCAATCACTGTGTGAACTGGATACACTTGCTGGCTTTTAAAAGGAACAAAACTGTTTTGATGCATGATGTTATTTCATCAAATCTTATCTCAAAATGTTGTTAAAAATGGTGTTTAGCAGGTATAATGTTTGCCATCTTAGTTTAGTGTGTTAGCATTCTAGCATTTTCTAATAGTACAACTGAAGGCGATGGGAATGTTACTAGTTTAGCAGGGACTTAGTCATAAAGAAGTACTGGGAAAACTGAAAATTTGACCTGATGATGGCACTAAATGTAAAGTTGTCACCAAAGTTATTGCAATTTATCCTAAGGGGGACATGAATTTCTGCAACAGATGTCATGGCAATCCATCGAATAGTTAAGTCATTTCACTCAAAATCAGAAATGTCAATCTCATGATTGAAGAGTCGTTAGGGTTCATCATCTGGGGAAAATGAACGTCTGTACAAAAAGTTGCTGCCAATCCATCGATACCGAGATATTTCACTTACAAATTTAAACCTTGCCCTGCTAAAACTAGATGAAACTTGTAAGGATTCATCCTCTGGGCAGCATGGTATATCTGTGTCAAATGACATGACAAGACATGGATGTCGAGACATTTCACAAAAAAAAAAAAAAAAAAAAAAGTCAACCTCATGGTGGTCTG
The DNA here is from genome assembly GCF_040436345.1 of Pagrus major. Taxonomy (NCBI): domain Eukaryota; kingdom Metazoa; phylum Chordata; class Actinopteri; order Spariformes; family Sparidae; genus Pagrus; species Pagrus major. The sequence continues at coordinate 24,714,580 of NC_133219.1, forward strand.
TCTCACCAGATGTAGACTGCAGGGATATGTCTTCCATTCTTCCATCCTTTTTCAGGCGGCATTCTGATTTCTGGTTTCAAAATCTCTTTTGCAATGGGACACAACAAGAACCTATGAAAATGGCAAGCTACCCTAACCCTAACTTGGTTTCCCGCAGTACGAACCTTAATAAGCTACCAGCTGTTTCCTTTTCTTTTACTGGATATTGTAATTTCTCATAAGCAGACCCCAGAGAGTTCGGGTGGCAGTCACACCTCCACTACGTTAGTGTTCAGCACCGGAGCCCCCCTCAGCCCCCATCTGTTCACACTTTACACCCATGACTGCAGTCTCAGACATCAAGAGAACTCTATTGCGGAGGACACCACGGTCATCGGCCATATTATAAACAACAATGAGAGTGCATATCAGGAGGAAATCAACAATCTTGCAGAGAAGTGCACAGAGAACAGTTTACTGCTCAACGTCAGCTAAACCAAGGAGCTGATTGTTGATTCTAGAAAAAAGGAGGCAAAGACACACACCCCTATCTACATCAGTGAAGCTGAGGTGGAGCAGGTGAACAGTTATAGGTTCCTTGGAATTACCATCACTGAGAACCTATCTTGGCCATCACACACCACCAGGTTAAAAAAGCACAGAAAAGGTTCTTACTTCTTGTGGAAACTAAGGAAGGCTAAATTCCGGGGTAAGAGTCTGGTCAACTTTTACAGAGGAGCAACAGAAGGCATACTGACTGGAAACATCACAAACTGGCATGGTTCGTGCATGGCCCAGGACAGAAAGGCTATACAGCGGGTTATTAAAACCGCTCAGAACATCACTGATACCCATCTACAGAGCATCAGCGAAATCGGAGAAGTGAGATGTCTGAACAGAGCCCAAAGGATACTTAAAGACGACACCCACCCCAGTCACAGTCTGTTCACCCTGCTGCCATCCAGTAGTATCCATTGTCATACCACCAGACCATGGAGCAGCTTCATTCCCCAGGCCGTGAGAATCCTGAATTCATCCTCAACACTTCAGTGTCTAAAATAGATGTAGCAGGACTCAAGGACAGTTTTTTAAACCCTTGTCTAGAAAATGACAATACATTTACCTTGTACCTTTACCTCGTACCTTCTTCTGTAAGAAATTAGCCATTTTAATGCCAGGGCTTGCCTGACCAGTTTAACACAGTACCTGCTGGTCCAAAGTGCCACCTGTTGAACACAAGTGGCATGGTGTTTTTATCTGGCACACAGCAGCATCATATCCACAGTCAGCAGTGGCATGTCTCAGTACGAATTGCCAGATGATGTGAGTGGAACACACTGACGTACTGTTGTAAATGCAATAAATCACAAGAACTGCAGCGGCACCCCAGTATTCAACAGTGGCATAGAATCTGACAAGACAAGAATCAACTTATACCACAAAAGCAATGGTGGCATACCATCAGCCACTTTTAGATCTCAGTGTTAATCCGGATCTCTGCAATAACTTGGTAAGTGCAGTGTTATGATCCCCAATAGAAATTATGGCAAAACGTACAAAAACAAGGCCCAAGTTTAAGAAACTGGAAGGATCCTTTATGCTGGCAGAGAAATGGGCTAAATTCCATCTGTACTTTTACAATAGGTCTGAGCATATGGCTGCATCCAAGATAAACAGAGCAAGGTGAAAACAACTACCACTACAGTTTAAACATGCCCTTTAGTACTACAAAAGCTGATGGTGCATTACCCATACCCTGGCTTGCAAGTGTAACTGGTGGTGGAAATGACAGCTATGTAAAAAGGTTACCATAACGACAGGTAAAGGTTACAGCAATGATATCAAAGTGCTAGTGCTAGCAGCTGGGTTGTTGCTCTGATCATGGGTATGTGTCTGTCTGACCCAGCCAAGGTGGGTCTCTCCCTCTCTCTCTCACGCAATCACACACACACAAACACACACGCGCACACACACACACACACACACACACGCTGGCCCTCGGCCCAGACGGCATCACACTGTGGGAGGAAAGAGAGGTTACAGTCTCTGGTGGATAGTACAGAGGGAGGGGAGAAAGAGACAGAGATGAAGGAGAAGGAGGCAAGGGGGGGAGAGGAGGAGAGGAGGGGGGTGATTGCTAATGAGAGAGACAGATGAAGCCAGTCCATGTGGTGCTGAGCCAGAGACTAGACCACTGCTGACCACACCACAGAGGACATGGGAAGACAAAGGGAGAAGTAGAGGGGAAGCCAGGACAGCCGACCAAACTAATTTCACATAACGTCCAATCAAAGTGACAACATTTAAAAAAAATTCTTATAGTTCCCAAACACTGCAGTGCAAAAATGTACTTGCAAGAGTTATGGAATCTGGAACAAGGTGACAAGCTATATCCAGGTCTGAAGGCTAAGAAACACAAGCAGTCTAGCTTTTGTCAGACTTTGTTATATCAATGCAGCCATGTTTCCATATGTTTTACGACAGCAAATGTAGGAATTATGCCAAAACTACAAAATATTTTCTAAAAATCTGAATGAGTCCATCTTTTCAAAGAAAAGACTCTGGTCTACTAGCTGAACACTTGGCTCAGTTTGAACTAGTCCACCCAGTCAATGTAAACTGGGCCAGGAGTAAAATATAGGTCGTTCCATGCCAACTCACCTAGAACTTTTTCCAGTTCATGTCATGGATTTTCTTGGAAAAAAAATCATGCTGAAACTTCTATTAAATTCATGGGATCTTGCAAAAATCCTATAGCTGTTCTCCAAATCCTTTTTAAGTTATGAATTTTTTAAGTTTGTCCGGGGAAATTTGAATATTTTCATTTAAACAGTTGTTGCTGAATGGTTACAGTAATCAAATTATTAACAGGAAGTCATTTGTTTTCTACCACAATGAATTAATTAATACATTTTCACAAATTCAGATCTCCACTATTTTTCCCTTTCTACAAACCAAATTTTGGTTCTTTGTAGTATCAAGGTAGTTCTATCATGTTAAAAAGTTATTAGTACCTGCATAAAAAATTGAGTGCCACAGATCTTGCTAAATATAGCTTTGCAGCTGAAAAACACACTTTCTGGGTTATTTTGACTGTACATTTCCCCCGGTAGGATAATTTTAATTTCCTTGAAACTTTAGTATGTGAAAGTGTTGATATTCATTGCATGTATATAAAAAATTCAAAGATGTTATATTACTCCTTCATTGTTTATGAATTATTATTTCTATTTTTTTTTTTATTTGCCCATTTCTGTACTTTTCACTGGCTGTAATACCAGTATATACACACAGGTGCATCTCAAAACATTTTTATATTATGGAAAAGTTCATTTTTTCCCATACTTTAATTAAAAAAGTGAAACTTTCATATATTCTAGATTCATTACACAAAGTGAAATATTTCAAGCCTTTTTTTGTTTTAAATTTGATGATTACAGCTTACAGCTCATGAAAATAAAAATTCAGTTCAATTCAGTTAAGGATTATTATGTCAGCACAGCCATCAAGTGGGGCTGCTCTGATCAAGACCAAACCAAGCTCCTTATTAGGGAACAGGATTTGTTGGCTCCACACTGACTGATGCAGTGTGTAGAGATGCTGACCTTCAGCTGGAGGCCCTGGGTTCAAGTCTCTGTGTCGGCAATTATAGCCTTATTGAACTGTTGTTGAACAAGACACTGAATCTCAAGCAGCGGCAAGTGAGCTGCTCTGTAGCTGACTCTGACCTTTGAAGTGCGGTAAGATGCAGAGAGAATATCCTCTCAAGGATCACAAGTATCAAATTATATGGGTTTTCCTACTTTTGAAAAAGTCTGAGGGCCCGTATCCACATAGCGCTTTTTTCGGGCGGAAAAGCGCTTGCAGTGCGCTAACATGAAGTGTTTGTGCGCCGAGAGAAAAAACACAGCAAGTGCGTCTTGTCTCTATGACAACGATATCTTGACAACTGCTGCTGAATTATCTATACTGCTCCTTTGCAGTTTACTGCCCTCCCTCTGTACTATCTGTATTGTTTGTTTTTTCATTTGACATCAGGACATCAGAGCAAGGAGGATATGGGTGCATGACATGATCCATTAATTCCAACTTTTCTCTGTTCAACAGTAGAATTATTGGACATTCTGGTCAAAGGTGCGCTCACCTTTGTTCATGCAGTTAAACACTGGAGGAGAGGGAGACGTGCTAAAGTGCTTGTGCATTTCCACAAGCGCGGGCACCAGACTTCACTACCTGGAATATTCCCATCCAACGAGTGCTCACTGTACTGGATGAACTGCAGCTACTGGTGGGGAAAAACAGAAACCTTTCTTCATCTTACATTCTGTGTTTCATGGAGACGAGGCTGTGTGGATCGATACCGGACTCTGGGTTGCAGCTGGCAGACTTCCAACTCTTCAGAGCAGATCGCGACACAGAACTCTCTGGAAAAGTGAAAGGTGGGGGAATCTGATTTTATAACAGTGGCTGGTGCAACGATGTAACAATGATCCTGCAGCACTGTTCTCCTGTTCTGGAATATATTTTCATTAACTGTAAACCTTTCTACTCCCCCCATGAGTTTGCTTAATTTATTCTGGTCGGTGTGTACAGTCCACCACAGGCCAACGTGCAGGACGCACAATGCAGCTCGCCAACCAGATACTGTGCGTGGAGTGGACATACTGGGACTCTTTAGTTATTGTCCTCGGTGACTTGAACAAAGTACGCCTCAACCACGAACTTCCCAAATACAAACAATTTTTTAAATGTCCAACCAGAGAGGGGAATGTTTTGGATCACTGTTACACCACAGTCAGCAGTGCTTATCATGCCGTCCCCCACGCTGCACTGGGCCACTCTGACCACGTCATTGTCCATCTGATTCCTGCATACAGGCAGAAATCAAAGCTCTGCAAACCTGTTGTGAGGACATCAAAGAAGTGGACCAGCGAGGCTGTGGAGGATCTTCAGGCATGCTTGGACTGTACTGACTGGGATGCTTTCAGGTCTGCTACAAACAGTCTGGATGAGTACACAGAAGCTGTGACGTCATACATCAGCTTCTGTGAGGACTGCTGTGTACCATGCCTCTGCTGCAGCTCTGATACTACTTCAGAAAGCGAATCAGAGCCGCAGCGAAACTGTCCCCCCTCTCCGCGCATCTGAAACTTTCACACAGATGACGATGCGGAGAATCAGCACATGATTCCCGCACAGAAAGGGCAGTGTGAATGGGGCTAATGACTTTGCTGCTACTGTCTGGAGTGGGCTCAGGAAGGTTACAAACTATAAACCTACAGCCCCCACTCCATAAATGATCTGCGCATGGCCACCAAACTGAATGAGTTCTACTGTCGATTTAAAAGACAATGGAGCAGCCCAGGATCTCCACCTCCCCCACCTCAGTTTCTTTTGCTATTATTCTAGGTTGCTATTAGGCTTGAGGTGTTGCTATCCTTGTACAGAAGCCAGTTCCATTCTAAATCACAAAAACTATCCAGGACCCTAATGGCATATATATTATTGTACAGAGGAACATTCTGTTATGTTAATTAAATTAATATTTATGGTCCCAACGAGGACATACCATCTTTCTTAAAAAAACTACTGTTGACTGTGTCCACCTTAGAGGGTCTCTATATTCTAGGGGTGGATTTTAATTGTACTTCAGATCCAGCCATGGATCGGCTTAGTGGAGTTGATACCGCACATATACAGACTAGGAAAATACTGACTGAATTCATAAGAGACCTAAGATTAGTCAATGTGTGAAGGAAACAAAACCCAAAAAAAACAAAAAATTATCTTGTCATTCTTCTACTTATAAAACTTACTCACGCATTGGTTATTTTTACATTTGTGGTGGTATGACAGCATAGTGATTAGTGATCATGCAGCTGTGTCAATGGTAATATGTTTAGGTAAATTGGTTACAAGACCTGTCCTTTCTGAAATTTATAGGAGCTTGCATAGATAACTATTTTCAAATAAATACAGGTGAAACAACTGCTAGTGTAAGATGGGAAGCATTTAAAGCATATATAAGGGGAGAAATAATCAAGTATACAAGTTCCAAGACTAAACAATGCAATTGGAAAATACAAACATTGGAAAAATAAATTAAAAGACTAGAATTAGAACTTTATGAGCAATGATTTGGACAAGCAGCAAAAGCTAACAGTAATGAGAGCTGAATATAATAAACAGACAACTGACAAAGTTGCTAAAAAACTTTTATGGATGAAACAAACATACTACGATCAGGGGGAAAAGCCAGGCAGTTATGATTATATGTGTTATGTTATAATTTTATTATATGGTCATATTGAGTAGGGGGATAGCGGGTCACATGGATATGGGCGGGGATATTAGTTAATAGCACCATTGGCGCAATAGACTGCACGCACGTACGCATTAAGGCACCCTCTCCAGACCCCTTCCCATACCTCAACCGCAAGCAATACCATTCTATAAACGTACAACTTATCTGCTCAAATAACCACCTACTGAACGTGGTCTCCCAGTTCCCAGGAGGAGCACACGACTCCTATATTTCCAAAACAGCTCCGTGGGAACACACCTTGAACAAGGAGCAGCTGGTGACGCATGGCTCATTGGCACGTATCTTTTATAATATAATTATAATTTCCCATAAAAGTGTCTTTTTATTTGATTTTATCTTGATTTATTTTATTAGGGATCGAGGATATGCCCTGGCTCCCTGGTTGATGACACCACTGACCAACCCTCAGACTCCACAGGAGATTTTATTCAACCAGATGCATGCGCACACTCGCTCCACCATCGAACGCACCATCAGCATTTTAAAGGGGCACTGGATGTGTTTGGACACAGCAGGTGGCAAATTGCTGTACAAACCGGAGAAGGTAAGACAACTGATGATTTGATTTATTTTATTATAAAATCTGCTTAGACTAAGGTCACGTTTATTCAAACACCTTGCATCTTAACTTATGACTCTCCCTCACCATTACAGGTCTGTAGGATAATCATGGCCTGCTGTGTCCTGCACAACATCGCTATGAAGCGTGGTGTGCCACTTCCCCCTCAGCCACAACACCGTGAGGATGTGCGTCCTGACGCAATGATGGGACCAGACTGCAGGCGCGCTGTTCATGTTCGAGCCCAATTAATTGCCCGCTTGTGAAGAAAATGCATTAATATCACAATTTCAGTCTAACAGTCTAATTCACTTAAAAAAAAAAAAACAAAAAAAAAAAAGACAGACCGGTTTCAGTGCACATCTTTCACACGTTTATTTTTTAAAATTCTCATTAATTTCTTTAAGTGTGTTGGATATGGTTGCGAGTGATGAGGCAATCTTATCCAGTGTGTCAGCTATCCTTTCCTGATTGTCCAACACCGCGTCCGAAATCAGGCGTGGAGAGGCACGGGCCCGAGTACGCGTGGAGGTACTGCTGCAGGAGGGTTCTGTCCGTTCCGCAAGTTGGCTCTGTGGGACTTCATCTGTGAATAAATAATAAATCAAGCCATGGTTGCGACCCTCAGTCCAATACTAAGACGTATTTTGATCTCACACACTATGGTAAACTCCTGCGGGTACACCTTTTAAATAAAGCCATTATTCCAGAAAATAAATAAATTACCTTCTGATTCCTCTGGAGTAGCAGCTGCACAGGGAGGGGGAGACAGCGTTGCCTCGGGGCCCAGGACTGTATCCACACACTCAGCCGATGGTACTCCTAAAAAGTAAGGTGGGAAAATTAAACTATCAATTAAATAAATAACACATTACAGTGATTTAGATTTTTCCCATATAGCCTACCTGAGAGTGCCGTCTCCCTGATGATGGCCCCGATGCGCTGGTCCAACTCAAACAGGTTTTTGGTGTCTGCTGTTCCCCCTCCAGTCCGTTGCGTCTCCCGTCGGAATTTTGCAATGTTTTTTTTGGTTTCAGATTTAAGATCAAACCATTTTTTTTTTACCTCCTCTATTGTGCGTCCTTCTCCAGACACTGCGTCCACTGCACGTGTGACAGCCTCCCATGTTTCCTTTTTGTTTGTACTGGTATAACCTGCACTAAGGCTACTGAATATATATTTTTTCCTTCGGGTGATTTCCTGCAGCAGTACCTCCACCTCTGAACTGCTAAAGTTTTTTTTTCACTTCACCTGCTGCGCTCCAACTGATTTATTGTTTGCTTTTGGCATTTTGTTGCTGTTTGCTCTGTACTACGGCATCAGTGTCTACACGGCCCTGCAGTTTCTTTTATGGGCATTAATGGGCGGTTACCTATGCTAATCCTATGTTAATTAGACTCACCTTGCACGCGCTCTCAATTTACGAGGAGGTGGCATTCATCAATGTAGGAACACAGCTGCGAACAATTCTGAGGCTTACGAACGCATTGATGAATCTGACGTAGGGTTTTCTTAAGGAACCTCTTAAGAACAACTTAAGAAAGAATCTAAGAAGATTCTTAAGACGATATTGGTGAATGAGGCCCAATGTTCTCAATGCTCGTTTTCATGTGTAGAGACCCTGGTGATACTACGAGCAAAGTTTCATGTTGTGTCGAGTCTTCTTAGTGTTTTAAAAATAGCGATTTTGATGCTTCCATAATGTTGCCCCTAGCACGCCATTGAAAATGATTTTGACCCGAAAACGAAAATACGGTGAATCTTAAAAGTGGCTTTTTCGTCGTAATTATGCTTTTACGCGAAGGTTTGACTTAAGTTCCTTCACAAAAAAAGCCTAGGTTGCATTTTGGCGAGAGTTTCACTTTAAAAGGATTAAATTACTGGATACAAACCTAACAGCAGAAATATTGACAAATAGTATAATTTCTAAATATATTAGTCTACAACCTTCAACCAGGCAAGGATGCCCACTGTCTCCTCTGCTGTTCACCTTAGCAATAGAACCTCTTGCAATTGCAGTGAGGACACATAGGAATATATCTGGCATTAGAATTTGGGACACAGAACATCGTATACCATTGTACACTGATTACATAATTTTTTTTCTTTATGAACTTGAAGAATAGTATCCCAAATCTAATTACTTTAATTGAAAATCTTGGTGAATTCTCTGGATATATAATCAACAAATCTATGTCAGTGTTATTATTTCTAAATCAAGATGAAAGGCTCAACCCCAAAATAAATACACCATTTATGGCCACACAGGATGGATTTATGTACCTGGGTGTTAAAATAAGCCCAAAATTTGATGTAATATTGATATTGGTTTCAATAAACTATGACCCTCTGGTGGACTCGTTGGATTGATGTTCTAATTTGCCGATATCAAAGATTGGATGCATAAATCGAATTCAAATGACTATTCTAACCAAATGCATATATCTTTTTCAAGCACTCCCTCTTTCTTATATTTGAATAACTTTGTCAGAGGTATCAATATTTGATAAACTTATGCAATGTCACAACATTTATTTCCGTCCAGTGTTGCATTCATTTTTCGCCAAGATCTTGTATTGATGATGGGAGAGTCAGGCCGCTGCAAAAAATCTTCTCCAGCACATCCCAAAGATTCTCAATTGGGTTAAGGTCTGGACTCTGTGATGGCCACCCCACGTGTGAAAATGAAGTTGCATGCTCCCTGAACCACTCTTTAACAATTATATATTAGTTAGTTTAGTTAGTATATTTGGGTAGTCAGCTGACCTCCTCATAATACTGCCAACACAGGCTTGTATGGTAGGCACTAGGCATGATGGGTGAATCACTTCATCCGCCTCTCTTCTTACCCTGATGCGCCCATCACTCTGGAACAGGGTAAATCTGGACTCATCAGACCACATGACCTTTTTGAGTTCTCTTGGCTAGGGATGGGCATTTCAAGCAGAACTACTATTCGATAATCACAGGGAACTAATCGATTATTTTTCGACTAATCGCCCCCCCACCGCGCCGCAGCAGAAAGACACCCACGTTTTTCATAATATGATTCCGTTGTCAGTGCTGTCCATGAATCAGTGGTCAAAGACAGTTTTTCAACACTCGTTAACTGAGTGCGCAGCTCACTTGCATTAGCATCAAAAAGTTTTTCAAGTCTTGCTGTAATGTTTTTTCTTGATGGGACCGTGAACTCTGGCTCAACAAATGCCATCAAACTCCGAAAACCCTCACCTTCAACAAAGCTGATGGGGAACATGTCTTTTGCAATCATCTTTGAAATGAGGGACGTCGTTTGCTCCGCACGTCTGGCATCAAATGTACTTCGTCTAGTGAGATAGCTGGCCATTGACTGTTGCTGTGACGACGGGCCTCCACTTTCTATCGGGTGCTTTGCTCTCATATGACTGTGCATGGCTGTCGTAGACTTGTGATATGCAAGCTTTGCCTCGCAGAGATTACACCGCACCTCTGTTTCGTTAGTTTTTTTTTTAAATAGTTCCACACGGAACTTTTTGACGGCTGCAGCGCTCTCTCCATGGCTCCTGCTTGTTTCTTCTTCTACGGTGGCATCTAACGTCAGCCCATCATACAGCGTATCAAATGCTATACTGCCCCCGTGCGGAAGGCGCCAGTAAAACAAAGGAATATTTTTTTCAGACATGATTTACTAATCGATTATTTATGATTTAACGACTATTCGAATAATCGAAAATCATTGCCCATCCCTACTCTTGGCATTGTGCATGTGGAAATGCTCTTACTTTCACTATTAAACAAAGCTGTGAGTTCTACTGTTGATTTTTTTAAGATTTACGAATGAAAAACAGCAGCTTGCTGTTGTTGCCAACCAGAAGAACCCATAAGCAAATGTCACAAGACTTTGCCCTAGGTAGAAGAGGTAAGGCGATTCACATTTCAAGTTCACTGAAAGCTTGATGGCCAAAGATCTGCACACAATGAACAACAACACAATGAGGACTCTGAACACATTGAATCATTGTGGATGTCCACTAACAAAGAACTCTTAGTTTTATATTATCTATTTATCTCTGCCAAGGTTATGTTTTCACCCGTGTCCATTGCTGGTTGGTTGGTTGATTGGTTTGTCAGAGGATTACACCAAAACTACTGAATGGATTTCAATGAAACTTGAAAGTATGGGTCTTGGCCCAGAATAGACCCTATTAGCATTTATGTTGTGATTGAGATCATGCATCGTGGAAATGACATTACATAATTACATAATTGCCATCAGTAAACAGCGGACCCTGTTGGGACTCTCACTTGCAGGGAGGGATGCTGTTTTCTGCGGGAAAGTTCACTGAAGTCTCGGTTGGGAGGGCTCACAGTCGCTGTGATTTTTTTCAATACAAGTTGCCAGAGACAGTAACTACAACAACACAACAGCGGAAGGCGACAAAGACATGGTGAGTTAAGTTCTTTTGCTCTGAATCGTGTCACATAATCACCGCCATTCAACTGCAAGAGCCACCTGGCTCTGCTGCTGGGGACAGACGCTGTTTTTCGAGCAGATATGAGACGAAGAATTGGTGGGACAGACACTTTTTACATGTATAATTTCAGTATTTTTTTCCTCATATAAGTTGCCAAAGACGCTTCCAGTTACCACATTACTGTTGTTTGGTCATGTAACATTGCTTTGTGGCTTGAAGTGTGGGTCATTTCTCTTTTATTTAGTGAGTGAAGGATCTGCTTAGCTGTCAGACTGTGAACACCATCAGACCGACACACCCCTGATCCAGGCCTCAGGCTTTTCCATTCACTAGGACGCTGGCTCGCCTCTGCTGCAGCTCTGATACTACCTCCCCCCTCTCCGCATCTGTAACTTTCACATAGACGGCCATGCTGAGAATCGGCACATGATTCTCGCACTGAAAGGGCAGTGTGAATGGGGCTTATGAGTGAGTACAATTTAAGGTGGATCATAGATCTAGAGACCTTAAATTATGGTTAAGCAGTTATGGATGGTTTAAAATTTAGAGTGATACAGGGCTATCGAGTTTGATACTGGATTAGACTTGATTGGATTAAATGGGGATTGTTGGGACTTGGCGCAGGTATGCTATTTACTGAATGCCATTGTAGTTGTTTCTTTTTTAATGATCCCTTACTGAATGTCTGAACAAACACTGATAACTACAATAACAATTTTCAAGAAACAACTTTTGCTGAATTCAAAAAAACGTTAAAAACTAATCTCACTGAATACATTTTACTAAATTGATAAATTTTCATATTTGTGAACAGGGGCTGCTTTTTTTGTTATCTTCAACCTTTTTGCACATTCCAAGGTAAAACACGAGTATGTGTGTGTTTACAGGTGGGCTTTACAGGTGAAGCCCTCTACTGCCTTCATGTGTCTCATACACAACTTTGTTTTCTCTTTCTTTTATTTGCTTGTCATTCCTTGACATCTCTCCTGTAAGCCTAAATTACCTCTCTGGCTCACTGTCTCTCTCATTTCTTTTGCCTCTTGCTCTAGGGAGCCACCCACACCATTTGGCAGACAGTGTATGATCCTTTTACACACGCTCACTCACCTACACCATATAGTGCAGTAGACTGTAAGCTGAAAGTACCATCTAGTATGTGTGTGTGAGTGTATTTATATACACCAAGTCCAGAGGGCCCTTGAAATATGCACAGCAGTCCCATGCATAATACATGAGCAGAGCAGGAGAAAATAACTTGTGAGCTGAGTGGATCTCCACCTCTCCATCTCTCCACTCCACTCCACTCCACCCCTACCCTTCTCGTCTCCCCTTTCTCCTGTCTCCATCACACTGTCTGCTGCTGCTGCTGTGCATATGTTTTAAATAACAACTGTCTCTCAGGGTCATCTGTGGGTCAGAAATTATGATGGAGGAAATGCATGCAGGCTGGAGAGGTAGATAGATTGCAGCAGGAGAGGGAATAAGTTGAGTTTGCATGGTCACCAAGAAAGACATGCATTTTAATGCTTGGCAGAAGAATAGCAGAGGAATGTAATATGAAGAGAAAGAAGACGGATGATTCACTGTTTTCAGTCAGTGGAGGCCTGACCACCCAGCAATTACAATAGAATCACTGCCTGTACAGGCTGACTGTCAAAAGGTCAGATGAGCTGAAATAACAACGGGATGTTAAGCTGTGGTAACCTACTAGTTCTTCTGTCATTTACCTCTAGAATGTGAGGTAATGTTCCCAGAAAGCACCTGCTGCACTGCACATGCATAAAACCAAAGGTCATTGAATCAGAAGCTGGAGAGGCCGCTTTAATCTGTTACACTTAGTGTTGTTGGGTAGCCTGCCATTAGACTTAATTTGTGGTTCTTCCTCCCTCCAACAACACTGTATCATTATTAGATATGTCCTGATCAAGTTTCGGCCCTGGTGCTGATCCAAGTCCTTTAAATGCACCTTCTGCCGCTCTGAGTCTCTCAACCAAAAACAAAACTGAAGATGTAAGTAGTGTGGGATCATGGGACTTGTTGTCTTCATTGTTAAACAACTACCATTGCGGTTGAAAATCATTCTGACGTGACTCAGGCAGAAATGTTCACAGACAAGGTAATGTACTTCAAGTTTTACTCACTTTATGTTTAGTCTTGTTCGCCTTTCTCACTCTATGACTCTCGGCTGGAAGTTATGTCGACAGGCGAGGCAACCAAATGAAATGTACTATTAGCTTGATAAAAATTACAGATTTCTCTGGGTTTGAACATTGTTGGAAAGATTCAATAAAATTTTTGAACAATGGTCTCGTTGTTTCTTAGACATTTGAATGCAGAAATGTTATACATGCATACTATATCTTTAAAATTGGGTATCTGCTGATACTCATACTTACCTAAACATTGATTAAATATCTATCAGATAAAGTAGACTTCAGCTGTTATTTCAATGTGTCGGATACACCTTATTTTTCATAAGCTACTTGATCCAAAATATAAGTCCAGTATAAATTCAAAAATATAACATACAAAATAGGACCAATAACTTGATCAGATTAAATTATTGATAGTCATTAAGGAACGTTTAAATGGAAGACTGCAACTCCTGAATTTGACATGAAGCGATCCTCTATAGAGAGGACGTGTCACTCTGTTGGAGTTATTAGAAACAGTACAATAACACTCTGTGGCTTCAGTTGGACGACAGACCATGACCTGCTGCCAGAGAAAGTAACTAAGTACAATTACTCATGTTTTGTGCTAAGGTACAATTCTGAGGTACTTGTACTTAACTTCAGTTTTTCCAATTTAATTCAAGACACACTTATATAAATATGCTATATTTCAGAGGGAAATCTTGTACTTTTTACTCCACTACATTTATTTGACAATAACTAGTTAATATACAGATTGAATATTTACATTAAATTAAATATGTTTATATAATGCATTGTTAAAGTTAAAACAAATGCTTTCCAACCTTTTTAGCTTGTGAGCCCTTACAAGCAGCTGGGACTGTTTGTCATGTTTCAAATTAGTTCTTCATTTACATCAAAACAAAATATTCTTCTCTGCCAACTGCTTAGACGCTTTCTTTGAAATGAATATTCAAGAGAGCAAAGTATTCTATATCTCACAGAACACAGCAAAAATTAGACAAAAGTCCAAAGAATACAATATAGAATTGAGTATCGGAACTTTGTTTTTTCCTCTTTCCTTTCCTCTGCCAATATTAACCTCACGAGCCCTCAGATTTATCTTGTGACCCTTTCGAGGGCCTAAACCACGGATTGGTAACCACAGGGCTAAACTAGCTAAAACTAGCTCCACCTCAAGCAGTTATAACAGTGAAATGATGTTTAAACATTAATGCGTCAGTGTTAACTATCTAATAATGTCAGATAATATATCAGTCACAGGAAACATTTAACTGCACAACAACTTTTACTTTTGACAGTTTATGTTGGATGATATTCTTTGCCAACATAGCAGTATCAGTCAGTGATAAAACCAAACAATTTTGTATATTCACACACTCCAATTTCACTCTTATATACAGTTAAATGCAGGCAGTACAGAGCCTGGCTGTCACAAAGGAAAGAACCACTGCAACACCAGCAGGCTGAGGAGGACAGAACACAGTTGGACTAGTAAAAAAAGGACTGATACCGATCTATTAAAATATACTTCGATTTGCTTGGATATCAATCCTTAGGGTTAGCTTGGGACATCTCTAATTATTCTTTTTCACCTTTTCTAGAATTATTACAAATACTATCCTCTCATGGCCTCTTCCTGGCAGATTGCAGTCAAGTGCACCTGCAGAGCAGCCATCCCACACTAAACTCCTATTACAGCCTACAAGTCATGACTCACATTTCACCTTCATGTTTTAGTGCCTTTCATCGTCCTCTGTGACTTGCAAAACAACTATAACAACTGTGAAGCTTCTTTTATTGATGGCTGCTGACAGCACTGTTAAAGTAGCCGATGTGCCGATCACACTGGACGGCCACAGAGAAAACGCTGTCTGCGTAACGTTCTTGAGTAGTTTTACTAATTTCAGTATCACTTAGCACTGGAAACAAGAGCATTCTTACACTGATCTTTGCTCATGAGAAAGAGGAAGTAGACATGTAGTGCTGTAAGCTATCAGGCTAAAAAACATTTTCAAGTCACTCTTGAGTAGTCATGATTATCCATGACAATGGAAATTCACCATGATTAACTTATCCTGAGTGTTTTGATCGCGATCCATGATAAAAACTTCCTTCCAATAAAATCTTCCCATTGTTATAAACAATAAGTAAAAGACTTTTAATCACCCATGTCTATTTATGGCCATTTACAACTTTCAGAAGCCTTGAATTTTTCCCCCTCAAATTCAAATACAGGGATTTTTTTTGAAGGATCTCAAGGACCTTTGGTAACCCTATGAAAGTCTAATTTTGTTCTGCATTTTATTGTAGGTTAGTACTTAAATTAAACCAAGTTGCAAGTTGTATGAATTCTCATACAATTTGACTGAAACCTACTAAAAAGCTTTTTAGCTGTTCTTTCAAGGTCCACTTACTCACTAGAATTTGTAACTATATTACACAGTGTTAATCAGGAGATAAAGAGAGCTCTGTTCTGTAGATGTTAATAATACTGAAAATGTTAAATGTGACAAACAAGTGACAAACACAGTCTTCATCTGCTGAGGAAGACTGTGTGATAAAGTTTAAAGCTCTCATACAAGGGCATAAGTGGACCTTGAGAGGAGATTGTTTTGTTTTCAGGTTCAAGAATGAACTGTCAAGCTAAAAGGTTGTACCAACTAGTACATGAAAATAATGTTTTGTTTCTGTTTTTATATACAGCATGTCAGACTACCATTGCACAGTGAATGATGTTCTGACCTAAAGAAGTGAAAATGAATGAATTAGTCACACACAAACAGTATGGTGAGCGACTTACGATGAGCTGTTTGAGGCCTGTGAAGGACTGTTCTACAGAGTTGGCGGTGAGGACCTGGCGCTTCATTGCTGCCTGTTCTCCCAGGAAACGAAGCATTAGGTCTTTTACAGCATCACCCTGCAGCAAAACACACACACGCACACACACCAATTTAATATCATGCAAAAGAAAATAACAAAATTGACAAGCAAGAGATTTGAGAGTTGTCATGATGGTATTTATACTCAAAACCTGAGCACTAACTGCAGCCTTTCAAACCATCAGATACGGACTTGCTATTTGTAGTTACTCAAAACTAAATGAAATAGACTGGGGGCAAAACAACTTGATCTGGCCATCCCTAGATTTGGACAGAATTATAATCAATAAAACAATATCCAGCCCAGATAGGAACAGAGCAAAAAACATTGTTATTGTTAATCCTTCTTTAGAGTGGATCTAATTTGTTTGCTGAACACTGGCTTTTAGTGGCTAAAAACAGCAAGATGACAGAAACAAATCCTTGATTTTTATTCATTTATTCAAGCAGGCATTCAAACACATTCTGAGGGGATAATGAACACAATCTGAGCTGGGAGGCGGACGCACACCATAAGATTCAACTCAATAAATAAGTAAATTGATGTTTCATCAGGGCTGTTATTGAGGATAAATGTTGCCGTTGAGGGAGCTCAGAGGATGTTTATGAGGAAAAAACATGCTATGGAAATCCATGAGCAAGGAAGGGCATGTTTATGTGTGCTTACAGACAAATAACAACTGTCTCTACATTATGTATTGTGACTGACTGAAACTACTGTCATTGTGTGACAAACAAAAGAGCACTGTAGAAAAATGTAAATGTTAAACAAATCAGAATGATTAAGGTGAATTCTTTGGCTAATAGTAGAGCTGCAACAATTGATCGATTACCAGATCTGTCGATTAGTCAATTGAAATTGCATTAATAACCTACAAATTTGATGATCGATTCATCATTTCAGTCATGTTTCCAGCAAATAGGTCAAACATTTGCTGGTTCCAGCTTCTCAAATGTGCAAATTTAAGCTTTTCTTTGTCATTTTTGATTGTAAAAGAAGAGTATAAATAAGCAACTTGAAGACATCAATTTGGGCTCTGGGAAATTGTAATGGGCATGTTTATAGACTAAACAATTAATCATTTAATCATAAAAATAATAGTGAAAATAATCAGCAGATCAATTGACTAAAAAAATTGTTAGTTGCAGCCGTAGCTTATAGAAACTTTGCTTCCAACATGTAAAGACAAATGTTTTTAAGTACTTCTTCATTATTTTTAGAACAATACACAAAAATAGCACACAAATTGGTATGTAAGCCTTCCATCTTTAACATGAAGGTTGTTACTTTTAGTTCTAGCAGTTTTTCACGTGGGTTCATGCCATATGATTACAGCCAAGTGCTGTTACCAAACCTAGTATCACTAGAGCTAAAACAATTAAATGATATATTGTATCATATATATAGATATATAATGATAATGATGATATAATATCAAAACACTGCCCAGCCCGAGACGATAATTGTCAGAAAAGTAATTGGCTACAATTTTGATGATTGATATGGCTGTTATTTGAGCTTCTTGAATGTATTGTTTCGCTGATTTTCTGTGTTTTCTCTAAACCTAAATTAAACTGTTTTGGGTTTTGGACTATGGTCGGAGCAAACAAGAATCTAAAAGTGTTGCCATGGCCTCTACAATCTTGTGATGGGCATTTTGATGTTCTATGTCAATAAATCAATCCCTCCCTACTGAAAATAATCATTAGTTGCAGCACTTATATTATGGAAATGATAACACTTCATGTTTCAGAACTTAACTTGGGGGAGAAAAAAATGTTTTGCTAAATTTAAACAACACATTGTATGTATAACAATGACAAAAAAAATCATATTTCATCATACATCATTCATAACCAACAATAATTGTTTTAATAGTATGTGTTCTTGTCATGTTAAAGGACTACTCCAGTGATTTAGTATTGTTATTCCACAAAGTTGGGGCCTTGAAAAAGAATGGTCAAAATGACATTATGACATCATCAGATGACATCCTCATTCAGGTTATTTTATCAGAAGGTTACTTTTTAAAGACACCTCTCCAGAGAAAAAGACAAGTTTATTATTTTATGACTTATTCTATATTTCCACAAGTTGAGTAGTTCTACCCATGATGAGTGAAGTGAACTGCAGTAGACATCTTTCATTGTTTTGAATGACATACTGTAAAAGGAGAAATTTCTCCCAGTAGTTTTTTAAGACACATGGTGTATAATAAGCATTTGACTGACAAGCTAACACAGTGCTTGTCCTACCTGCAGGTTGTCAAACTTGAGCCCAGGCATGGTGAGTCTGATGCTCTCTACATAGGCTGGGTTGTATTGCTGGGTAGCCACAGAGATCAACACCTTCCTGGCCTCCTCAGACGGCAGCCAGGCATCATGGCGCCTGTCCACCTCACTCAGGCTCAGCGCTGTAGCAAATGGGTCATCGCTGCCCAAGAACACAGCCTGGAGCTGGTTAAAGGGCTGTGGCTGAGTGGCTGGGGCAGGGGCTTGAGTTGGAGCTGGGACTGCTTGGGGTGGAGGAGGTTGGGTCTTGGTGGTGGATTCAGTAGGGGCAGGGCCACACACTGAGCTAGGGGTGGGGGCACCAGAGTCCAGGCGTCCTCCAGGGGTGGAGATAGGGGAGGAGGTGGAAGAGAGCTGGCACTCAGGTGTGGGGGCTATGGATGCTGGACTGGGGCCATGAGGGATCTCAGCATTTGGGTTTGAAACAGAGATGAAGGAGGAGGGTGCTGTAAAGGAATCAAAGAAGTCAGAGGCTGGATTGGCCTGTCCATTATCAGTGAAGAATTTACTGAGGCTGGGGCTGGGCTGGCACACGAGGGGGGGTGTCAACTTGCTGGGAGTCACTGCCTCAGCGCTTCCCCCACCACTTCCCATGCTAAAGCTGGGGGATTTGATGAGGGTTGGCTGGAAGCCATCAGGCACCAGAGACTTCGGCTGGGTACCCTGGCTGAATATAGTGCACACTGGCACAGGCTCATCTTTTGGGCTCGTCCCTTTAGCTTCTTGTGGTTCTGGAACCTCACTTTTAAAATATGATGGACTCTGTTTTTCACCTTGAGGTGAAACACAGGATGTCACTTGCTCTTCTGCATCTGTCTGCTCCTTTAAGTCCTCTTCTACTTTCTCCTCAGGACCACCACTCTCCTGTTCCTCCACTGAAACTTTAATCTCAGTTGTGTTCTGTCCAATTTCACTTTGTTCCTCTTTGTCGCCTGAAGGCTCTAGTGCATTCTCCTCCTCCTCCTCTCCTCCATCCAGAAAGGACTCAATTGGGGCTACATCGTCCTCTTCACTGTTATTAGGTGAGTCAGAAATCATGACGCTCTCCATCATCTGGTCGTTGAGCTTTTCCATCAGGCTCTCTGAAGTTGTAGCGCTGCTGTCCTCCTGGGGAGTGGCAAACTCGCCACCAAGGTCGATGCTGTCTTCCTGGGGAACGAGGTTGTCTCTGGAAGGGGGCTGACTGGTGGTTGGCTGCGGAGGTTCTGGGGCTGCCTTGGTTAAATCTTCCACTGTGATGTCCAATGTGACTGGCCGCTGAGCAGGAACCTCCCCACTATCCATTTTACTGCTCTTGAACATTAAACACATCAATAAATAATATTAACCTTTAAATGTAATATCAACGGTGACACATTCTCAGTATCGTACAACACTGTATAGCATCTGGCACATCCTGTTATTGTAAGCAAACGCTATTTTTGAACTCTTATCATCATCATTGAACTACAGCAATAGAGAACGTGTCTCCTTTTATTCTTTTAAATCGGAGAATTGTTGCCTATTTTATTAGGTTACTGACTGTCTTGCTAATGCTACATTAGCAAGTCAGCTATCGTAAGCTAACTAATCTGAACAGCTGGTTGTAAATGTCAAATAAATGCTTCATTAATAGCTGCCAACGCTTTAAAAACAGGACCGTGCTATACATATCACTAGGCAATGACAACAGATAAAAAATGACACAAATACGATGTTTTCTTACCTTACTGACAGATAAAACTCTAGTACGCATGCGCATTTCCATAAGGAAGCTACATGTACGGCATGCCAGAGGTGACAAATTTCATGCTGCCCTGGTATTTGGTATTCTTAAAGCTCTTCAGCGCACTTTTAAAAGATTGTACAACGTTGCACGGCTGTCGTTACGCACTTTATTCGCACACTTCATTTTTCCCGTTTTTAAATCGCGGAAGTGCTGCTACTATTGTGTTGTGTTATGTGCAGTTCGTAGCACAGTTAATATATACAATATTTTAAAGTGTTTTCGTCGTGAGAGGACGTTTTTAAAAAGATAAAAAGCTTTAACACCGAAAAATGGAGGACGACGCTCCTGTTATTTATGGTCTCGAATTTCAGGTATTGCTGTTGCGGTGTCACATCATTCATACTATTTACCTGTGTTTGAGTGAAAGCTAGCTCAATTCTATTTTCTATGTCTTATTACAAATTCTTACTGATTCTAGTCTGTATCTGTATAAAGGAATGCATCAGTACCGTATATCAACTGTTTGTTTCTATATTCAATCTCATTCTATTCCCGAAAAAGTGTTTATGTTGATATATAGTCATGTTGTTTGGATCTACTTTGCAGGCACGAGCACTTACTGCCCAAACAGCTGAAACTGATGCCATTCGTTTCCTTGTGGGCACACAGTCACTGAAATTTGACAACCAGGTAAGAATCAGTTCATGACAGAAATCTCATACCGTATAAAGCTGGATGGAAAGAATCCCATTCTTATACTCAATCAGTATATAGCGGTCGTTCATGCTACGTCCCCATAAGTTTTTAAAAAAAGTGATACTGCATCTACTTAACTCAGTATTATAAGACCATGCCATACCATTGTAATAAAAAAATAAGTATGCCATACAATACAGTAGTGGTCAAATGCAGGTAGACAGCAGCAAACATAAATTAAATTAAATAAAAATATTTGAATTTATTAAAATGTATTTGAATTTGAGTTAGAAGACAGTACATAGGAGTGTTTACATAACATATCAAGATTCCAGAACTATAGCTTGACTGAAAATAAATAAATAAATGACGAGAAGCTTGTGCTTGTGACAGCGTGGAATGCAAACATTAATGGCTCCCTCTTCCGCTTAGTTAGCTAGCTTGTCCATAAGTAGATGCACGCTTCATTCTGTGAGGTGATACGGAAAGAAAATATTTCCTACATGAAACTGCTCACAACAAGGTCTTTAGATTATCTTGGGTAACCAGGAAAAAGACATTGCTGTTTCAGAGTATTTCACGTGTATATTTTTGGTGCTTTGAACACCACATGCGGAGTGCAATCTACTTTCATTATGTTTTAGAGAAGGCAGACATCTCAATGACCAATATTTACCAAACTCTGCAACTGACCAAAACAACCTAGATGGATAAATGGCGCTACAGGCAAAAGCAAAAATATACATTTTCATTTGGGGTGAACTGTCTCTTTAAGATGCAAAGGAACATGGAACAGAAACTTGAAGTAATTAATAAATTAACTTAAATTTAACAGCAAATCACTAGCTTTCTTACATTAATCTGACAACGTCATACAAAGGAGCTAGGTCTTGACAAAATAGCTTGCAATACACAAACACGCTGAGTGTAAGCAGCACAAATGTCTAAGAGACCTTACAGACCAACTCCTTGACAGTCATATAGCCCAAATAGACTATGATTGACTGCAGGTCCCCGATTCATCAGCCAATGACACAAGGGACAAGGAGTAACTAAAGCCGAGGCTACGGTGATCCTGAAGGGCATATCACAACACCAAGTATAAAAAACACAACAGCAAATACAAAAACACAAAACCAAATCTAAAAAGACTGCTGTCGTGTTTTTGTATATGCTGTCATGTTTTTAATTTTGCTGTTTGGTTTTTGTATTTGCCATCGTGTTTTCTGATTTGCCGTGGTGTTTTTGTATTTACTGTTGTGATTTGCCCATCATGGCCACCACATGAGGTCCATATTAAAAAAAATGCTCCTGATGTAATCTGGAGATCTAATCTAACCTTCAACTTTTTTCTAGGCAGTCAGTATTAGAGTGCAGAAAGGGTGAGCTATATTTGTAAGGGTGTTATTGTAATCTTATGGTCAAGTGTTTGCAACTGCTTAAAAAGACTCACAGAGCTAAAAAGATCAAGATTCTGTAAAGACACTTTTGTTTTCCCACAGTGTTTTGGTAAGGATGCTTTCTTTCTCAAGGACTCCCTCACTGTAGATCATGTTCATGATCCAGCATTTGTATGAAAAGCACCCAAATAATTGCGTAGGAGTAGGACCTGTATTTGTTACCTTAATATGAAAAAGATTTAAAGACAAACGGCATGAGATATCTCAGTGGATTTGTATTGGCCAGTAAATGTCAGATATTAAAGAATGAAACAATTGACAAAACGTTGATGTAGTAATAGAAAGAACGACATATTGCAAAAATGAAGAATGAAGACTGAAAATTGTGACTGAAAATTATTCACAAATGGACTTAAGATAGCCTGAGGGTTTCCTGTCTTTGTTATAGTGGAGTGTGTGCATGTGCCTGTGTGTCTGTGAGCTTTTTGGATTTAGGCATCCATAATTGAGCTCCAGCTAAAAAACATTTTGATTATTGATTCATCTGTAAAACTTAATTTTAATTAATTAGTTGACTGCTGAAACAATTGGATTGAAAACAATTATTAGAAAAACAATTTTGATCAAATAAGGTTAAGTAACATATTTGCTGCTCCCAGCGTCTTAAATTCGAGGATGTCCTGCTTTTCTCTGACATTTCTGACAGCACATAGTTTGAAAAAACAATCAACTGAATAATTAATGATGAAATAATTGTTGATTGTGGCCCTAAATAAATTAATTGTTCATTACAAATGTCAGAATATTTCCATCACAACTTCTCATTTGTCAAACATCCTAAATTGGTTTAATTTGTCCAAACAGCATAAAATCCAAAGATATTTGATGAATACTAATATAAACCAAACAAAAGCAGCAAATATGAAACTTTAAGAAACTGGAACCAGCAAATGTTTGAAAACCTTCCTTGATAAATGACATTTATCATAAAATAGTTGCAACTAGGGCTTATCAATCGAAATTGCATATATCTATAAATACCCCTATATCTCAAATATAGGGGTGGGATATATCGATATGGCAATATATCGTCGTCCTTCCTTGTATGATAAGACTATTGATATGCTGGCGCCAAATGTTGATATTTTGATTAAAAGAGATTAAGAGATTTCCCTGCCAATTTGACTCCCCAGCGTCGCTACTTCATGGCTCCTTGCGGTGACGCTTATCACCTGAATGAGGGAAACTTGAACAGAAGTTAATTGGCCAAAGAAGAGGAAGTTTACAGTGGTAAAAGAGGCACTATACCAAGACTTTTTGTGTTCAGTGTTTCATCTCATGTCAAATTCTGTGAAACTGACACCAGATTGCAATGAATAAATAGAGAAATCCTGCACTTTACCTTTAAATGGGAATTTTATGTTCTTCAGTTAGACAGATATCATGATATATCGTTTATACAGTATGATTGTCTTGCAATATGTCGTTTATCGCAGAAATGCTGTATCGTGATGTTATCAGTATTGTGGGACATGTATTGCTTATTGTATCGTGAGGTACCCTGTGATTCCCACCCCTAGTCAAATACAATATCCAAATTGCAGAGGCTTCTATTTTTTGATACAGGTGAAGTTTCAGTTTTCAGTTTTTTTCAGAATTTATTTTGAGAGAGAGACTCTGCCGCTACAGAACATTCACATGGTTGTCTTTAAACCATTTCTGTGTAGCTTTTACTGTATGCTTTGGGTCATTGTCTTGCTTGAAAATACATCTTCTCCTAAGTCGTAGTTCTCTTGCAGACTGAACCAGGTTTTCCTCCAGGATTTCCCTATATTTTGCTGCATTAATTTTATCCTGTACCGTCACAAGCCTTTCAGGGCCTGCTGCCAAGAAGCATCCCCACAGCATGATGCTGTCACCGCCATCCTGGTGGGAATGGTGTATTTGTGGTGATGTGCAGTGTTTGGTGTCCGCCAAACATGGCGTCTAGTCTGAGGGCCAAAAAGCTCCATTTTGGTCTCATCAGACCAAAGAACCTTCTTCCAGTTGACCTTGGAGTCTCCCACATGCCTTTGGGTGAACTCTAGTCAAGACTTAATATGAGCTTACTTCAACAGTGGCTTTCCCTTTGCCACTCTCCCATAAAGCTTTGACTGGTGAAGAACCTGGGCAACAGTTGTTGTATGCAGAGTCTCTCCCATCTCAGCTGCTGAAGCTTTTTTATTTTTTATTTTTTAAATTTTTTTATTGGGACAGCAGTTCACATAAAAAGTCAAATATGCATACAAAGTCAGTTTAAACTCTTCTGCAGTCCTCATATTTTCTATATACAAAAACTATTTACAGGTTGGGAGAGGAAAACTGTGCATAAAGGAAAAGTAGACAAGGGGAGACTTATGAGGAGCTAAAACAAATACCGTTTGTTAAATACAAGCAGCATAAAAGGGTCTTTCATACCTCCACAAAATCTGACTGTAAAGGTTTTACATATTTAATCCACTTAGTCCAGAATTTAATGAACACTTCTTTCTGAAGGCGAAGGGAGAAAGTAATCCTTTTTCATGACATAAATGTTATTCACTTTATCGATCCATTCTTGTATTGTGGGCGGTTCAGAAAGTAACCGGTGCCTGGTTATAGCTTTTTTGCAGGCTGATACCAAAATACCATACATATATATCAGCGCACCTTGTCAAAAGGTCAACATTTTCTAGGAATAATACAGTAAATTCCAAGGGTAGGTGAGGGTTAAGTATGCTTTTGAGTGCTCTGTGAAACTCTACCCAAAAAGGGTTTTTATCACTGAACAGTCCCAAAATATATGCCAGTGATTGGCCTCTTGAGAACCACATTGTCTCCAACATTTGGAATTTGGAATTCCCTGTAGAAAAATGTGCCTTCTGCCTTGGTGATATGCAAAAACGAATAAAGTATTTCCATCTGAATTCCCACCAGGTATTAGAATTAATACATTTCCACTGAAATCTACACATATAAAGCCAACTTTCACTTGAGATTGAAAGATTACCCTCTCTCTCCAATTTTGCTTTAATGTATTCTGTGGTGTTGGATTTCTTTTTCATTAGGCCTTTATAAAGTTTAGAGATTACACCCTTATTAGAGTTGCTTTTGTAGGTGTCAGGAAATGTTTTCAGTATTGGGTCATTAAAGTCTGTTTAATTCTTAATATTATGTTCATAGTGATTGCGTATCTGTTAGATATCTATAAAAATCATTTTTTTCAAGATGATATTTCCCTCAGGTATTCAAAGTCTTTCAATTGTTCTTTTTCTGTAGGGAGTAAAACGTTGTTATTCCTCTTGCAATCCAGGATTTAAATCTATAGTCCATTTTGTTTGGCTTGAACATAGGATCATAAGCACACCTTTGGATTATTTGTAGTTTATCTTCTAGTTTATACTAATCCCTAATAATATTCCAGATTTTTAGTTGAGCTTTGAGGAGTGGATTCTTTGCATCATTTATGAACTCTGCCAAGTTTTTGTGGGGTAGTGATGCATGAATTGGAGGGTCGTTCATAATGGAAAGCTCAATGTCTTTCCACCTTGCCTGGAATGTTGGGGTACGTATGTTAATTAAGGGTTTAATTTGGGCTGCAAAATAATAAGCTTTTTAATTCGGTAGAGCCATTCCTCCTTCCTCTTTTGGAAGTTGTAGGGTTTTGCATTTAATCCTAGGTTTGTTCCCTTGCCAAATAAATCTAGAGATTATTTAATTTATTCAGAAAAATGTTTTGAGGGGACTTCTACAGTAAGGGCTTGAAATAGAAAGAGATATTGTGGAAGTATCTTCATTTTCACACATTCAATTCTATGACTGAGGCCACGGAAGATTCCATCTAGGTATGTCAATCTTTGATTTTTGTTAGTAGGGGGTTATAATTTATCTCAGCCAGTGTTGAGATAAAT
Organism: Pagrus major; assembly: GCF_040436345.1. Taxonomy (NCBI): domain Eukaryota; kingdom Metazoa; phylum Chordata; class Actinopteri; order Spariformes; family Sparidae; genus Pagrus; species Pagrus major. The sequence goes on from NC_133219.1 coordinate 24,740,960, forward strand.
TGAAGGTCAGTGCTGAAGGTTTATACCTAGATATTTCAATGAGTTTTGATCCCACTTTAATTTAAATTTCTCTCTAAGGTGTTTTGAAGGTACATAATTAAATGACATGATTTGTGTTTTTTGTATATTTAATTTATACCCTGCATATTTACCAAATGTGTCAGGAAGTTTCATAAGGTTAGAGAGGGATTCAGAAGGGTTAATTAAATAAACCAAACTATTATCCATGTACAGCGCCACCTTGTGGTCTTCTTCATTACCGTGGATTCCTTTAATGCTTTCTGTCTGCCTTACATACTCTACAAGAGGCTCTATGTACAGTGCGAACAGTAATGGTGAAAGTGGGCATCCTTGTCTCGATCCACGCTCTAAGGTGATTCTGTCTGAAAGGTACCCATTTATTTTAACCTGAGCTGATAGTTTACTATATAAGGTACAGATGGCCTTTGTGAAGGTTTTATGAAAGCCAAATTTTTCAAGGGCTTCATAAAGGAAAGGCAAGCTCACTGAGTCAAAAGCCTTCTCAGCATCTACACTCACTAGGACAGCTTCAAGTTTGTTTTGTTGAATATGGTTTAGTATGTACAGAGACTGCCTCATGTTATTGTGGGTTTGTCTTTGTGAGATGAATCCAGTCTGGTCATTGTGTATAAGCTGTGGCAGAATCTTTTCTAGTCTTTTGGCAAGGATAGCTGTGTATAATTTGTAGTCTACATTCAACACCAAAATAGGTCTGTATGATCCACATTCTAGTTTATTTTTTCCTTCTTTGTGAATAACTGTAATTACAGCATCATTCCACAAAGGAGGCATTTTTGTGTCTGTTAAAGTTATACTACAAGCTCGAAGAAGACTAGGCATTAACTCTGATCGGAAAGTCCTATACCACTCTGAGGGGAGGCCATCCGGGCCAGGTGATTTATTAGTTTTAAGTCTGGTGATGGCACTGTTTTGCTCTGCTTCAGTAATTGCAGCTATTAGAATTTGATTTTGTACCTACAATCCAGGTAATTTAAGGGAATTGAGGAATTTAGTAATCTGTTGTTTGTCCTAGAGACTTGTAATATTTTCTAAACATTTTTTGTATTTCTTCTTGTTAATCGTCTTAGAATCCGGATCCCTTATTTTATATATGGTGTTATCAGCTTGTTGTTTTTGTAGCTTTCTCGACAGAAGTTTTGTTGATTTTGAACCTGACTCATAGTATTTTTGCTTTGTAAATGCCATCTTTTTAAAAAAAATTCCTGAGAGTATAATATGTTCAATTCATTTCTAATTTTCTTTATTTTCATCATTATGGTTGTTTTTTGTTCTCTTTTGTGTTGTGCCTCAAGATCTTTCAATTCTTTGTTGAGGTCTTAATCTTTCTTGGGCACAAAAAGATATAATTTTCCCCCTGATTACTGCTTTTAGGGTGTCCCATACTGTAGCTGAGCCTACATCTCCAGTATCATTGTCTTTTGGAAAACATTTTTAAATATTACAGATTGTTGTGGTAACATTGTCAATTTTTGCAGAAACTATTATATATCTCCTTTCCTTGTCTGTTATCTCTGAAATTTGTTCGAATAATATTTTCTGCAAGATTAAGATTGCTATGCCTCTCCTTCGACCTGATTTATAAGATGAATAATATACCCTTGAGAATCCCATTCTTTTTAGTTTTTCAAGCTCTGATTGGGTGAGGTGTGTCTCTTGCAAAAGTACGATTTGTGCATTTTCCTTTTTCATTTTGGATATATTTTTGCTTCTCTTTGCTGGGTTTAGATTCCCCTTTACATTATAAGAGATAACTTTGAGGACTTGCTTGCTCAAAGTCTTGTAAAATTTTCCAAAACAAAATCTCTCCCAACATTCCTGGTAACATAATGACTGCACAGTAATAATCTCTCTCCCAGAGAACAATTGTAAAACAGCATCAAACAAAGAACAGTATTTAACGAAGCTTTATGGAGAAAAATTAGAATAGTTGGTTCCAGTGAAGAGGCTCGATTCAAAAGAGCTTTTGCAAAGTCAAAGCTCCCATAAGGGAGTGTCCCACATTGGGTCAGCGATGGGGCTCTTAAGTGTGGCCGCATGTTAGCCAGTGTCCAAACCAAAATCCAAACTAAATAAACCATGGATAACTCGCTAATTAGTGAGCCCTAACTTCTTTAACTGTGAAGAAAATATAGAGTAGAAATGAAACATACCTATATGTAAAAACGAGCTGACAGTCTTTTGGATGAGTAGCAGGATTAAATATATTATTCAAACTAAGCAAAACTTATCTGCTTTAGCCGACAATTTTGAAATCTCAGTCCTCTGCCCTGGGCAATCGCCTTTTGAATTCTTGAAGTTTTTTCTTTATATAGAGAACAGTGGTCTTTCTTAGATTTTGTGTAGTCTCCTGCCACGCCGGGCAAGCAGAAAGGAGTCGGGTTTCTTGGTCCGGAGTGCTGGAAGACCCCACCACCTTAACTGGAAACCCTCGTTCAACCAAGTCCCTGGTTGCCTCTGAAGCATCCTGGAATACCCGAGTGCCATCATCGTAAAAGACGCACATCCTGAAACTTGATTTGTTTCTCTCTCAGCACTTTTTTGGCTTTGGTGTATTCGCTGCGTTTCTTTAGCACCTCGAGAGGAAAATCATGGTCAACATAGAAGTGAGTGTCATTGTAGAAGTTTTGGTTTTTTTTAAACAATATTTTATTAAGTTTTTACATATAGGAAAAACATACAAATAACAATGACCACAGCAATAGCAATAATGTAGAAATGTACTATACAACAAAACAATCAAAAGATCAAAATAATAAAAAAAATAAAAAAAAATAAATAATAATAACTGAAAAAGCAGCAGCAGTGCTAACTTGAAGACCTCAAGTTATTACAACATTCTCATCCTCCAAAAATTCCAAAAAAGGTTTCCATACTTTAACAAACTGTTTTCTTTTCCCTCTAACAATATATGTAAGTCTTTCCAATGCAAGATATGTTGCAATCGCCTTCAACCATAACTTAACAGAGGGCAATTGTATATTTTTCCAGAAAAGAGCGATCAGTCTTCTAGCTTGAAGAAGCCCAAAATCAATCAGTACTGATTGTTTAGAACTGACGACCAAATTTACAGGGTATATACCCAGGATACAGAGTTTGGCTTGCAGGGGAACATTCTTACCCACCATCTGGGAAATGGCCCCCATCACACTCTGCCAAAATGATTGTACTTTTGAGCATTCCCAAACACAATGGAACAGTGTTCCTTTTTCCCTCTAAACACTTACAACACATATCTGGAATATTAGGACATATTTTATTCAATTTTACTGGGGTGATATAAGTTCGCATTAGCCATTTAAATTGGAGCAATTTCAATCTTGTATTAATTGTATTTTGCTGTGCCTTTAAGCATGCCACTTCCCAGTCTTCTTCAAGTACATCCTCCCCAATATCGACTTTCCATGCTTCTAATCTGTCTTTGGATGATTCCTTTTCATGAGATATCAAAGTCCCATAAAACAAAGATACTACACCCCTTTTAGCCAGATTTGTAATGATTAGGTTTTCAAGATTTGTCAAAGGTGGCTCAGATATTAGGTCTTTATTTTTTGATGATATAAAATTTTTCAGTTGTAAATATTTGAAAAAATGTTTTTTTGGTATATCATGCTCCTTACATATTTGCTCAAAGGTAAGTAGTTTGCCATTTCTGTATAGGTTCCCTACACATTGCACACCTTTGGTTGCCCAAAGCTTGAAACCACCATCACCTCTACCTGGTATAAAATCATTGTTTCCCCATACAGGAGAAAAACGAGATAAAGCAGGGATGTCTCCAATATGCTGGTGTACACGATACCAAATGTCAATGACATTTTTAAGAAAAGGATTCTTTGTCTTTTTTTTCAATGTTTTAAGATCTGCTGAATATAGATACAGCTTGAGGGGTAGTTCTGATGTAGTTGCTTGCTCAATATTTACCCAAGCTGGAAGAATATCTGAGCTAAAATAAAAAGAAGCAGAGTGTAATTGAGCAGACTGGTAATACCACCGCAGATTTGGAAGACGAAGGCCACCTCTCTCATACGGCAAGTAAAGCAACTTCAATTGCAGCCTAGCTTTTTTATTGTTCCAAATGAATTTAGCAAGAATGTTATTAATTTTTATCAAAAAAACACTTGGGAAGTGGGAGTGGGGTTGATTGAAAAAGGTACAGGAATTTTGGCAGTATATCCATTTTTATTATATTAACACGGCCGATCATTGAAATTGGCATCACTGTCAAGCAGTTTAATGTATTTGTTATGTTTTCTGTTAACGAGTCATAATTTGAAGATACAATAGTTTTGATTGCAGGTGTAATTTTAACACCTAAATAAGTAAAACCATTTTTTGCATTTGTAAATGGTGTCTTTATAGTTGGTGTCAGGCGTGATGACTTAGAGAAATTTATTTTATATCCAGAGAGCTCTCCAAATTTTTGAATTAATGTAATTAGATTTGGAATACTATCCTTAAGCCTGGTCAGAAAAAAGATGACGTCATCGGCATACAAAGATATCCTATGTTCTTGTTTGTCTATCTGGATGCCCGCGAGGCCATCATGGGCCCTGACAGCCATAGCGAGAGGTTTGATAGCTAAAGTGAATAGCATCGGTGATAGTGGACACTCTTGTCGGGTTGAAAGCTGTAAGTTGAATGGTTTTGAGACAACACTATTGGTCAGAATCTCTGCTACTGGGTTTGTATAGAGAACATGAATCCATCTAAGGAATCTCTCTCCAAATCCGAATCATGGTAGCAATTTAAAAACATAGCGCCATTCTATTCTGTCAAATGCCTGTTGGGCGTCTAATGACAGTACTATCTATCTTTATCACCAGCTTTTTCATGTAATATATTAAGGACTCTTCTGATGTTATGGAAACCTTGACGATTTCGTACAAACCCATTCTGATCGTTATGTATAAGTTTAGGAAGGTGTGGATCTAATCTTCTTGCTAGCATTTTAGTATTTTAGTGTCACTACACATCAGAATGATTGGCCTAAATGACGAGCACTATGTGGATGGTTTGCCTGGTTTTTGGATGAGGGTTATCATAGCTAGTCTCATAGTGGGTGGAAGAGTTCCTTCCTGGAAGCATTCTTTAAACATATTTAGAAGTGGCTCTACCAATTTAGTTTTAAATGTTTTATAAAATTCTATAGGCAACCCATCAGGCCCAGGTGCCTTACCACTATTCATATTTTGGATTGCTTCTGACAACTCCTCGGCTGTTACATTCCTATCCAATGCATTTTTTATGTCGTCAGATAATGACTGAAACTGAAGCTGATCAAGAAATGTTTCCGGCGCATCCGAGTCTTGGTTGCATTCTGATCTATATAGGGATTCATAAAAATCTTTGAAATATGTATTTATCTCTAGCGGGTCTAATGTTAGAGTCCCTTGCGGTGTCCTAATACTATTTATTGCTCGGTCAGTTTGTTGTTTTTTTTATTCTCCAGGCTAAAAGTTTTCCAGCCTTCTCTCCTTGATCATGGTAGCCTTGTTTCAACCACATTAAACTTTTGGTGCTTTCATCTGTGGACATTTTATTATATTTAGCTCTCAATATAATCAATTCCTTTTGTTTTAAAGGATCATCTTTTGCATATAGGTAATTTCCAATATTTTGATTTGATTTTCCAAATTTTCCATTTCCATTTTATAGTGTTTTGTTTTAAAGCTGGTGTAACTAATAATCTCTCCCCTGATGAATGCTTTAAATGCTTCCCATCTGATACAAGCACTAGTTTCATCAGTATTTAGTGCAAAGAAGCTGTTAATTTTAGAGCCAATAGTGTCAACAAAAGCTTGGTCTTGCAGCCATCTCGCCTGGAATCTCCAATTAGGTGGGCTATGGACAATTTTGTCAATTTGGATTTTGAGTGATACAGCAGCATGGTCACTTGTCACGATACCATTATACCAACATTCGCTAACCTTGGGTAAGAGTTCTCTGGAAATAATTAAATAATCGATGCGGGAATGTGATTTATATGTACTTGAAAAACAGGAATAATGATTTTTATCAGGATTCCGTTCTCTCCAAACATCCACTAGATTAAGGTCCTCTATAAACTGTTTCAGTAATTCTCTAGTTTGAGTTTTACCCGTGTCACGGCCCATTGAACGATCTTTTATTGGATTTAAAGCACAATTGAAGTCCCCTCCTAAAAAAAAAATCCGTTCATGGTAGACAAGTCAAGAAAGATATTCCTAAAGAAACTGGGGTTGTCCTCATTGGGACCATAAATACTCACTAGGCTCCATGTCATTGATAGGATATTGCATTGGACGATAACGTATCTTCCATCTGCGTCTTGAATAGTTTTAACAATCTGCAATGGTATTGTCCGGTGAATATGGATAAGCACTCCCCTTGCATAATTATTATAACATGCATATATTACTTGGCCAGGCCATCTGCTCTGTACGCGCTTTAAGTCTGCAATTGTCAGGTGAGTTTCCTGCAAAAATATGATTTTAGATTTGAGATGTCTAATCCTACTCATAACTTGTTTTAATTTTGTTATTTTCCGAAGCCCCCTGACATTCCAGCTCATTATTTTTATGTTAGAGGAGTTACAGTCATGATACATATGTATTTATACAAAAGAAAAGAGAAAAAAGAGGCTGCTGCAAAAAGAAAAAAAAAACAAAAAAACCCATACATATACACATACCTGGGGAGACTTTAACAACATCCTCCCACAACAATGTGAACCCCTGAACCCTTCTAATGCCTCCCCCCTCTCCTTCATCTCCCTCCAAAACCTTTAACATTTGTAGGACTTAATGCTGATCCACGTAACTGAGGAGCAGCTTCACTGGTAAACCTATCCCAGGCAGACCATGAATGATGTCCACAAACCATGCAGTCAGAAAAACCAAAAAAGAAATTAACTAAAACTTTTCCCTTTTACTTAAAAAAAAATAAAAATAAAATAATGGATTTAAAAGACAGAGAATTAATTCAAAACGTGCTTTCCTTTCAAGCACTGTGCCCAAAATATTATAATAAGTTGTCATGTATTTGTTGAACGATAAGCCTCAAGCAAGTAACAGTAAACATAAAACTTCTGGGCCCTTTATACAATATTTAAGGTAACATTGGACAGAAAACACAGTCCAAACTTCTCTAGTCCTTTTCTCCAATATTTACGGTAATGACCTATCAAAAGACATCAGCTGATTAACCCTACATGTAAACAAACCCACGTTATCCGTCTATGTTAGCGTCCATAGAGTTTAAAATTAAGCCTTGGAAATAACTGGGTTAAATTAAATTATAGTACCCTCGTGCACCATATCTATCACCTGTTCATGGATACAAGAGTACCAACCTCTCCAACATTATTTAGTGCAGTGCATCGTCAACAGGCATCAGTTTGTAAACAAACCCATGCCGTCACTTCAGAGTCCACGATGAAATTTCTCCGCATCCTCCGGCGACAAGAAGAGGTGTATCTTGCCGTTATGGAGTAGGCTACTCTTATTCTGTGTTTGTGTTCTTGTGCGTGTTTCGGGTTCCTCCATCCGTGCAATATTGGATGCTAAACGGAGTTGGCCATCTTGCAGAGCCGTCCGTCTATTCCGTCCAGTTTGGAGCCAAATCCACTGAACTCCGCACGAAGTGCCTGTAGCTCTGTTAGTATGGCGGCTATGCTAGCTTGGTCCATGCTAGCCCGATTGTTGGCTCATTTTTCTGCTTTTGCGAACTTCTTGCACGCTTGAAAATATCACTCTCCTTGTTCGACGCAGTTTTTGACATGGTAGCTGTTGAACTAGTAAATATAACTCAGGGATTTATAGATTCTGCGAGGTTGTGTGGAGCAATCAAATCACGCCACCATCTTGGTCTAAGCCCACCGGAAGTCCCATTGTAGAAGGTTAGTTTTTTCTGCCATGCACTCCAGAGAATCTTTTCTTTTATCCGGTAGCTTCAAAACTTGACTGTAATAGACCAGGGTTTTGCTTGTGGGTCATTGTGCTTCTGCACGATGAGCTCGGTCAATTCCGAGCTCTCTGTCAGCAGGAAGGTCGAGTGCGTTTTTCAGCAGTTTATCCACAAAACCAAACATGTCACTTTACCTTCGGGTATTCCATAGATCCTTAAAGGGATAGTTCGGATTTTTTGACATGAAGTTGTATGACATCCTCACCATCAGTGTCGTGCATCAGCAGTGACTTTTCCCCCACTGCGTCCTGTGAGCCGAGGTCTGTCCCGCTGTTGTTGCTGAAGAAAGTAGTTACGGCTAGTTTGCGGGGCCACGAAGATAAAGCGTTTTGCTTCAAAAAACAATATCCGGTCAAAAGAGTAAAACATTTGCATCACAAAATCGTTTACGACAAAAAAGTCAGACCTCACGATCACCTGGCACTATTTCCCCTCCCTTCGTATCACTGCGCGCTTCCGCCTGTTGACACACGGCACCGCTCCGTCAGCTGTTTCACGGTGTTTACATGCTCGGATGTGCGAGAGAGCTAACGTGAGAGCTAACGTGAGTACTAGCGAGATTATTAGACAAGAGGATATATAAAAATGGTGCGGATTTGCAATTATCCGGGTTGCAACAACAAAGATCACACCAAGTCGCAGTATATATTTCACCGCTTTCCTGTCACGGACATTGCTATTAGGCAACTTTGGCTTCTTGCCATAGGCTTGAACATTGAAGCGGGACTGCCAAGGGTGAAAAAGCTTCGTGTGTGTAGTGCACACTTCAGCAAGGACGATTATGTTCCTACACGCCCAGGAAAGAGGAAGAAACATGTTTTGAAGAGCGCTGCTGTGCTACGACCCCAGGTAAGAACAACTATCTACAAGCTAAAGACGGTGCCTTTTTATATGATGACTGTTATTATTATTGTCAGCAACTATGTACTGTCTGTACAGGTCCAACTTCAGCTTGGACCGCTTCTCTGTCTCTCTCCTCTCTCTCTGCCCGTTCTAACTCCATTTGACGAAGCTCGGTGTCTGTGTATTCGGGTTCATAAAGATATCCCTTTGGCTCTGTGGTAAAAGGAATGTCTTCATCTTTGTTTCGTAGTCAGACATATTTACGTTTACCATCCGAGCATGTAAACACCGTGAAACAGCTGACGGAGTGGTGCCGTGTGTCAACAGGCGGAAGCGCGCAGTGATACGAAGGGAGGGGAAATAGTGCCAGGTGATCGTGAGGTCTGACTTTTTTGTCGTAAACGATTTTGTGATGCAAATGTTTTACTCTTTTGAACGGATATTGTTTTTTGAAGCAAAACGCTTTATCTTCGTGGCCCCGCAAACTAGCCGTAACTACTTTCTTCAGCAACAACAGCGGGACAGACCTCGGCTCACAGGACGTAGTGGGGGAAAAGTCACTGCTGATGCGCGACACTGATGGTGAGGATGTCATACAACTTCATGTCAAAAAATCCGAACTATCCCTTTAAGTTATACCTATGCACACGACCCTCCTGGTCTATCAGCTTAGTTTCAAGGTTAGCTTGGCGCTGTATTAGCTGATTTATTAGCATTGATGCTGCTTGAAGCACATTCTCCATTTAATCAATTCTCCCCTCTGCCTCGTCCAATCTGTCATTTGCTCTCTTCAGTTCGTGTTTAATGTCAGAGAGTTGCTTCCTGCTGTCTCTTCTGAACCCCCGAAGTTTGTTTAAAATACTTTGCAACAGGCTCCGGCACCTGGCACCCAGACTCTGGAACAATCTCCCCACTCCCGTCCATCGTCGCCATGTGCGTACGGATCCAGAGAGCAGCTTCAGCTGTCTTGTCTCATTTAGGGAGTATTTTCTCTCGTGTTCATCGTTGTCCTGCTTATGGTGGTAACCCCTTTCTCCCTTTGACAAAACTGTTGGAAAGCAGGAAATGCATGTTCTAGTATAAATATATTGCCCAGCTCTAACTGAAACAAGAAATGCACAATCCAACTCCCTCCCCCGATACTAGTTTTTGTGTTTAAAGTAGATACTAGAGTCATTTAATGAAGTCATGGGACCCTATTTGCGTGCTGGCACTAAAACCAACACAAACAGAGCTCCCAAATCATTTTTCTGACCTTGAAAACTTGTACGGTGTAGCATGATGCACAGTTTGGAGGAAAGGCTCAAACAGGTTCGGAGGATCATCCAATGAGGCAATGTAAAGCAAATCAATGTCTCAGAACCACATCTGTTCAATCAGTTGCCACTTTGGTATTTCACATCCTGCTGTTCTGCACCATCCAGAAAACATGATTTCATGGAGAAGCCGATTCTTCATTTCAGTTATTGTTGTCATAACATTTGTGTGGCCTCACATACATGATATGCGACAAATCGACAAACAATAAAATTTTCATTTTTTTGTAACTTTCCAAAACAGACAATTGGACACTTGCATCCCACCCCACGCACTCAATGGATAGGTGTGAAAGTACACATTGTTTGAACATGTCTCGCAAACTCTTTTTTAAAAACTTTACATAACTTCCTCCATAACTTTTTATTTTTACAGCTGATTACTGTCCCAGATTTAGGGCCATTGTCCTCATTTGTATGATTAATCCCGCCAAGACTACAAAGAGGCGAGCTTGAGCAAGACCCTTAACCCAGACTGCTCCAGTTGAGCTGCCAGCAGATCAGACTGCCGGCTGTACAGTCCCTGACAAAAGTCTTGTCGCTTATCCAAGTTGTAGGAACAACAAATAACAACTTGACTTGTAGTTGATCAATTGGAATCAGAAATGGCTTATATGAAAGGCAAAGGCCTCTAGATTATAGTCTTGCCAGGAATGTGAACCCAGAAATGTTAAGTACACCAAAGTTTTATGTTATAAATGTACAGTATGGGTCCCCAGTATTTAGAAACTGCTGGATGCTAACTTGCATATGTTGGGCAATTTGCATAATTAGCATTAATTAGCATTAATTAGCATACTCGCCTATACGGGCAATATTTCAGCAACTGCTTGGCCGATTTGGAAAATATTGGAGTGGTTTTGGGGATTGAGGATGCTGAATCCATTTCTGACATTTTCAAAATTCAAAATGGCAGTTTAAACCAAAAGTGGCCATATTTCAACTCCCAGTGGGCCGATTTTGATGAATTTTAAGTCATTTTAGAAGTTTTAGAGGACACTGAATCTATAAATATAAATTGTAGGATATTTATGAACACAATTATCCAAATGATGCAGAATATGTACATTTTAACTCTCATAACATTACACTCTGAGGTGACATTGGAGGTAACAAAGGCAAGTACCATATCAAACTAGAATACTATGACTATGGCTAAATAATATAGAGAAAGGAGTATAATACCAGTTAAAGTTAGAACACAAGAGTCCTGGAACAGGTTTTAAAACACAAGTATACCCAAAATTATCAGGGCAGAAAACTCTATGTGCACTAGTTACACAACGTGTTACAACTAGAAAACTTTCATCAAGCAAGATTGCCTTGCACTTCTGCTACTCTGCACTATATAATCATATCTTCATCATCAACGTCATCGTCTGTTCTGTCTTCATCTTCTTCTTCAGACTCTACATTCTTGTCGTCTGGCTCTTCTTGCTGTGAGTGTGTGAGTGGATTGCAACATGTACTGTCATAGCCTTTGCAGAAGCAGTAGCTGGTACAGGCAAGGCCTGCAGCTGTGCAGCTGCACTTTGTTGTTGTACATGGCTTTAACCCGGCTTTGCAGCTACAGCTGATAATGTCCAACAGGGCAGGAGGAACAACGGGGCTTGCATCCAGGACAGGCATGATGACTTCCTCTCCTTCCTTCTCGCCTTCCTTCTTGTCCCGTCCCAACTTGGTGATGTCCACAGCTGGTGGATTAGGGCGGTCTGCTGCTTTCCAAAGCAGCACCTGTAGATGGGCACGCCGTCCATGGAGGTGCGCGTTGCGCTCTGTAGGAGGCAGTGTCTTCAGTGCTGGGGGGGTTTTGCGCTTTCGGTATATGTCATATCTGGCGACGTTCAGAGATGCAGACTTCCTGTGGTTGTACAGAGCCAGGAAGAAACCCCTCACTGCCTCTGTGATTTGCATCAGTAGCTCCCTCCTCTCCGATGAAGTGAAGCAGGTCACCAGGTACTACTCTCATGGCCTTGAGTGCGGACACCTTCCCTTTACCAACGGGATAGGAGGTGGTGTCACACCCGGAGAGAGCGTGCATAGCCAGGATGGAGCGACAGTGCTCACCCAGATTCTCTACTGTCGAATTGATGTTGAGAACAGTGCCATCCCATCTCTCCATCTGCAGGTGACATGTGATACCCACCTTCCAGCACCAATAGACCATGAGCAAGCCTTTTGGGGGCCCTAAGCAGAATTTGATTTGGGGCCCCCCTCCCACCACCTGTGCTCCTGAACTACTGTCCTCCTGGGCACAGATGCATAAGGACCCCCCCCTACCTTATTTGTACGAACGTGGGTGCAAATGGGGGAAGGGGGGTCTGGGGGTCCTCCCCCAGAAAATTCTGAATTTGGTAGATGTGATTTCCTGTTTTCTGGTGCATTTTTGGGATGGCCAGCTGGAGAAGGGCAATACCCAAATTCATTTAGATTCATAACCTTTTGCTTTTTGACTTATTGAGGTAGTGACTTCACGCAACGACTTGGGCTTCAGGGCTCCTTGACCTCTTGGGCCCAGTAGGCTCATTCAGTAATCCATCCTTGCTCACATGCCACAAATGTTTTGGGGCTCCTGGCCCCTCTAGACCTCTGGCCGCCTGGGCTTGGTAGACCCTGTATTAATATAGTTGTTATTTACACCAAACCAGTCACCTTTTAACCTTAGAGCAGGGGTGGGCAAATAATTTTTCCAAGGGGCCACATGACAAACCCGAGCTGTGTTGGAGGGCCGAACCAACAATAATTTGAACTTAATTCTGCTCAATATTAATCTTCTCTCATTTTAAAAATCTGAAAGCTGTGGGATGTCATTCCCTTCACTCACACAGAACTCTTGAATCTCTTCTCTCAGATCCCATACTCTTTTAAGTACTTTGCCCAGGCTGAGCCACCTGACAGCTGTGTGGTAGCCTGTCACCATGTTCAGTCTCATTTTCCTCCAAAAGTGCTCTGTGTCTGTGATTTAATGCTCTTGCCCTGATGAAGTTAACCATTTTAGTTACAACATCAACAACATGGTTCATTTTTCACACTGACTTACACAACACCTCCTGATGTATGATACAATACAAAAATACCAATTTCTGTTCAGGGTTAATTTCTGTCACTTTATCCTGGATTCTCTTCAAAAGTCCAACATTTTTCCCTGTCAGATTTGGACCACCATCCGTCGTCACACCCGCCAGTTTGTCCCATTTCAGTCCCAACTTGTTCAAACATGCATTTACCTCTGTGAATATATCACTCCCAGTTGTTGTCCCTTTCATTGACTGCATGGCTGCCAGCTCCTCCATGATCTTAAAGTCCGTAGTTATCCCACGTACGAAGATGAGTAGCTGTGCTGTGTCACGTACATCGCAGCTCTCCTTTTTCTCCGGGCATATTAGTGCTACAGAGTCCAACAAACACTCCTTAATAATCGGTTTACTGTTTCTAGCGATTCTGTGGGATATGACATTACTTGTCTTGACAGCTGCATCACTGGATGTGTGAAGTTTGGTAAAAAGCAAAGCATCTGACTCCCTTGCCCGTTCTGTTCTATATGTTATAATACAAGATTTCAGCATTGAGCTACAATCAGGCAACATTCATGATTTTGTACAGTCAAACTAACCAAAAACTTCTTATTGATCATCATTATAAAGTTTCAGGGCGTTCCTGTAACCATGGTAACTCACGGTGCCAGAGGGGAGGGAGAGACGCTGAATGAATCTGTTTACACAGATACACTCCAGACAAAGTCCAGACTATAGTTGTTATTTCACACATGTAGCACACAACAGGAGACTCTCCGTGTCAGACGAGTTCTCACGTGCTGACTAAACTCAATTGATAACGTAGCAGCGTGACGAGTCCTTGCTAGCTAAGCAGCTAAACTTTAGCGCCGCTCCGTGTTGAGATCCCGCCCTGTGTGGGTCACTACACTGTCATTGGTCAGGCGCGCACACGCTGTTAACGATACCATTGGCTGTAGAGTGTGACAATCTGTCAATAAAAATCAGCCAACAGTCCTCCTCCAATCTACATTGATCTCACAAGTCGCCTCTGTTAAGTTTGAATGACGGAAATCCGTCGTAGCGACGGAGAACTTTAATCCATGTTAAAAGTATAAAATAACTTAAATTTCCTTCAAACACAAAGTATTAAAAATACAGTCTCTTATAAAGAGATTCGACTACCGCAGCCGCAGCAGCAGCAGCCGCTTCATCTTTTCATCCGGCGTGCTCCATTTTCTCCGTCTCACCGTCTCTTTCCCTTCTTGTAACAGACTGGATGGCGTGGAGTCACGTGACTACACACGCTGTATACGTAGTACAGCCGAGCGTCTTAAAGGGACATGAACATACCGGTAGCCTACCTACACACACAGCCAAACAAGACAAAAACGACTTTTCTTTTTTTTTTTTTAAACACCGAATATACCGACAGGGGCAAAATGATGTCGGTTATCGTCGTAAATTTTGGTATCGGTAAATTTTCGGTTTATCGCCCAGGCCTACTTTGAGGGCTAGTTGCTGACCTCAAGCGGGCCGTACAGGGATGGCCAAAAGTAAAAAATAATTTAAAAAAAAAAAAAAAAAAGTTTTTTTCTCGATTAGCAGCCGCTTAGTTCGCTTATGCCTCGGGCCGGCTCTGATCCAACATGTATGAGATGAGGGAGACGTCAGCCTCGTCATGAGTAACAATACTGTCTGCTCTGCTGACCATCTCAATGTGATCTCCTATGTTGTGTGTGCACAGGAGCTCGCCTAGCCTCCACTTGTTTGTCTTGTTCTTCATCACTTTATCACGGCTAGGTAGGGGGGTTGTCAGTGAGAGTTGGTACTCTGTTGAGCTCTCCCCGGCTCTTCTCTGCCTCTCGTGGTCTTTGGCAGAGACTTGCTCATACCGGTCAAAGATAACAAATGTTTGGGTGATGTAGCGATCAGGCCGGTGCCCCATGCTGGCTGCGAGGTCAGCCATAGTGCCTGACGATGGCCACACCACGTGGTAGATGAGCTGCGATGCATCAACGAGTACAATGTCTGGTGGGTGGGGATTGGGAAGAAGGATTCCAAGACGCTGAACAATCACAGACTTGTTACCCTTTCTGAAGCATCCATACTCATCGATGATGGATGCAGGGACCAGGCCGAGCTCGTAGTTAAAGAGGGTAGAGAGCCCCATTCTTCTCTTGCTCCCCACCACCAGCAGCCGAGCAAACAACGCCTCAAGGTCACATATGATCTTCCCATTGACCTTCACTCCTTTTGTCTTGAATTTCATTGTCACCACCTTATTTGAGATGGGTGCATGAAATCCCCCAGGAAGCGATGAAGAGAACAGTGTGCTCATGTCCTGCCCGATCTTCAATGCATCTTGCACATTCACCTTTCCATCCGCCACCTGGCCATTTATGATATGGTAGAGGGTAGCAAGGACGAAATTTTGATTTCAGAGGTGGGGGGGACACAAGTTCTTCTAGTTTTCTATTGCTACTTTTAAGTTTACTGTTCCCTTTTTTGGTTTATTTTACACTTATTTTTGGAATATATGGTAAACAGACCTCATTTCTGCTCTTCCATCTTGTGCTCCTTTACTGCCTGAGCATCTACTGACCCCTGGTTGCTGCTGATCCAGCTAAGATAAACATAACAAAAGGTGGAATATCTATGAGCAACTTATAATTTAATTAATTACAATAATGACAAAAAATATTGCCAAATAAACTAGTTTATGTCACTCCCTCCCTACTGCGAGTTCCTGACCCAGCTCATGAACTCACTGCTTAGTCGCTACTATTTCTTACCAATAAAATAATACATTTACACATTTACACAGATTTTTTAGTACACCGGCCTCAATATAAAACTGTACCTGGCCAGTTTGCCACTTCTTTCATCTGACAAAATATATAGATGCATGGTGTTTGAACTTTGAAAGCTCTGATACAGATTATCATCACCCTAACATTTGTCACAATGCTTAATCTCATGACTAACATATGTTTATTCTTTCAACCTCACCTGTGAGCCTCCAGCCTCTCCTGCTCTCCCTCCTCCAGCCTCTTCCCCTCCATCTCCTCCAGCTTCTCCTCCTCTACCTCCTCCAGCCTCTTCTCCTCCAGCCTCTCTTCCTCTACCTCCTCCAGCCTCTTCTCCTCCATCTCCTCCAGCCTCTCCTCCTCTACCTCCTCCAGCCTCTTCTCCTCCATCTCCTCCAGCCTCTCCTGCTCTCCCTCCTCCAGCCTCTCCTCCTGTATCTCCTTCTGCATCTCTACTATCCGTCACCTGACAAAAATATATTGATGCATGACATGAACAGTGGGACAATTTGGGGTGCAACAATCATCAATTTTGATGATATGGTTATAGAGGAAAAAAACTTAGTTTCACAATTATCATGAGTTTGGATGTATAAAATCACATTTGTAATCTGAGGTTTTATTGTATTTTTCCTTAAATCTTTCATTGTTGGTGTTTTTTTTAAACAGTTGCTGCCTTTCAACATAAAAATAATACATGAAAATAAGTGTATCTCTTTGGCATTAAATATAAGCTTTTTTAAAATCTTTGCATTGTTGAGGCTCTACAGTTATAAAAATAATAATAATAATAATAATAATAATAATAATAATAATAATAATAACAATAATAACAATTCATTTGATTTATCAGCACGTTAAATTCAACTCAAAGACACTTTACAAGATTATTGAGAGCTTTGTAATTGATAAGGAGGATCTTGAAGTGGATATGCTGCTTTGTTGGGAGCCAGTTGCAGGATGGGTATAACACATTTCTTTGAGTAACTTACACTTTGACTTCTAAAGAAGTCTCTTATGTCCACTTTTTTTTTAAAGACATCCTGGCTGCGCCTAATTACCAAACACACATACACACGCACGCACGCACATGGACACCGATTCAAATGTTAATGTAAATGAAACCTCTGATATTACAATCCTTCTAGCTGACGTGACCCAGGCAGAACAAACGCCCAACTTACCGTGGCAGATTAATAAGGACTCCTGGGCAACTAGCAGACCGGTGTGCAAGCAAGATGGAGTGACAGCGGGGACGGCCAATCACACAAGAAACGGAGCCAATCGAGGAGCTTGTGGGCGGTCTAAACTAAGGGAAACAGGCTTCAGCTTGAGCAGCTGTTTTCCGCTTGTTCCTAGTGCTTGTCGTGTCTCTGTTTACTATAGCGTAACATTGTTTTTGGACAGTAAAAACTGCAGGGGACCACAACGGCCTTTTGAAAAAGTGCAGGGGACATGTCCCCCCCCCCCCCCCCCCCCAAATTACATCCGTGGAGGGTAGTAGTCTCTGTGGTTAGTGGGTGAGAATTTTCCCATAGCACTCTCAGGATTTTAGCCCGGTCCTTAACCCAACTTACTTGCATTGAGATGATATGATCCAAATATAAAAAGCTCTGTTTTGTCCGTCTTTCCATCCAGCCAGTATTCAGCCCAACGCAGTAACCACAGCGGCAATGACACAAAGTTGCGCAGCCAAAAAACGCGAGCAGAACTGAAGAAATTTGAAGAAATATTACATCTCAACATTCACACCAATGACATTGTGCTCTCTTGATTCTGAAATGCAGGTCCAATGTATTAAGCATATAAATAACCTCAAAATCGACTTCAAATTCATCAAAATCGGCCCACTGGGAGTTGAAATATGTCCACTTTTGGTTTAAACTGCCATTTTGAATTTTGAAAATGTCAGAAATGGATTCAGCATCCTCAGTAACCCCCAAAACCACTCCAATATTGTCCAAATCGGCCAAGCAGTTGCTGAAATATTGTCCATATGGGCAATTATGCTAATTAATGCTAATAATGCTAATTATGCAAATTGTCCAACATTTGCAAGTTAGCATCCGGCAGTTTCTTAATGCTGGGGACCCATACTGTACATTTCTAACATGAAACTTTGGTGTACTCAACATTTCCGGGTTCACAATGGGGCTCTATAGGCTGGCAAATAGACTATTATGCTTATTATACCAAAATAAAGTCGTGTATCATTCATTGAGTTTTATCATTTAATTAGGACAGAAAGGTCAGATTTTGCTTGGACAAAAGTCTTGTCATCACTTTAAACGATTCAACCAATCACAGATTAGAGCTCCACCTGTGACAAATACTGTAATTAACACATTCCCAGGTGTGTATAAAAAGAACCCCAGCACACCAGACCTTCATGTGAAGTGCAACCTGACCTCTGACAACATGCCAAAGATTCAACCACAGACCAAAGTGCTGATCATCAAGAGCCTGAAGACCAAGTCTGCTGCTGAGGTGGCAGACATCTTCAATGTATCCAAACGTCAAGTGGACAGGATAAAAAATAAGATTTGAAGAAACTGGTGATGTTCATGACAAGCCCAGGTCAGGCAGACCCCGTAAGACAACTGCTCGAGAGGACCGTTTGTTGCTTCGGCAGTCCAGGGCCAGTCAACTGCAGCAGAGCTACATGAGAACTGGTCACCAGAAACCCCTGTATCTACAAGAACAGTTTGTCGAATTCTCTCATGCAGTGGTCTCCATGGCCGAATTACTGCTCACAAACCAGCATTAAACAGAAGACAACAAAAGAATCGTGTTGCATTTGCCAAGGCCCACAGCTTGCGGAGAGGTTGGACAGTGGAAAAGTGGCAGAAGGTTGATTTTTCTGATGAATCATCCATTGAACTGCATCCCAAATGCCGCAAATACTGCAGAAGATCTGTTGGAACCCACATGGACCCAAGATTCACCCAGAAAACAGTCAAGTTTGGTGGAGGAAAAAATCATGGTTTGGGGTTACATCCTGTATGGGGGTGTGCGAGAGATCTGCAGAGTGGATGGCAACATCAACAGCCTGAAGTATCAAGAAATTCTTGCTGCCCATTACATTCCAAACCACAAGAGAGGGCAAATTCTTCAGCAGGATGGCACTCCTTCTCATACTTCAGCCTCCACATCAAAGTTCCTGAAAGCGAAGAAGGTCAAGGTGCTCCAGGATTGGCCAACTCAGTCACCAGACATGAACATTATTGAGCATGTCTGGGGTAAGATGTAGGAGGAGGCTTGGAAGATGAAACCAAAGAATCTTGATGAGCTCTGGGAGTCCTGCCAGACTGCTTTCTTTGCCATTCCAGATGACTTCGTCAATAAGTTATTTGAGTCATTGCCGAGATGTATGGATGCAGTCCTCCAAGCTCATGGGAGTCATACACGATATTAATTCTTTTTCCCCAGGCACCATGACTTTATGTTCTGATGTTATTGTAGCATGATTGTGTATTCAAAATAAAGTATAACTTCTACCGTACATTATTTTTGTATGCGACAAGACTTGTCCAAGCAAAATCTGACCTAATTAAATGATAAAACTCAATGAATGATACACAACTTTATTTTGGTATAATAAGCATAATCTAGAGGCCTTTGCCTTTCATATAAGCCATTTTTGATTCCAATTGATCAACTACAAGTCGAGTTATTATTTGTTGTTCCTACAACTTGGATAAGCGACAAGACATGTGTAACTGTGTGAATGTGATTAGGGCATTCCTCTCCGTGAACCCTCTCTGAATAAATAAAGGTAAAAAAAAAAATGATGCAGTCAGGAGGCTTTAATTGCAGGTTCACAGTGTGACTATTTGGAAATATAGACTTTCACCTTAAGTGGTTGAACAACACATTGTATGAATACAAACCAACTAATTGTATTAGAGTAGTGTTTCTCAGACTTTTTACACAGTGTACCAGCTCCCAAAATATTTGTACTTTCCAAGTATCACCATTATGACCAACATTATATACAGTAGCTAGGCCTTCTCTATTCAGCTTACTGTTTTGTGCCACATTTCAGAGGCACTACTTAAGTAGCCACTAGCACTCGTGCTTGGTTTACTTTCATCAACTTCAGTTTCAACATGGCTGCTTGAAGTATTCTCCTCCTGCCCCACACTTCTCTTCGATAGTTCCCCCTGGAGCCATGTACGTAGTGTTTTTGGACCTTTTATTTCCCTTCTGCTTACTATCTTGCCGTCACAGTTTGAGTTTAGCTTGTAACTTATCATGGATGATGTATGCATGAACGTGACTATGTAGCATACTGAAACATAAAACACAGGAAAGACAAAACTTAAGTTTTTCTTCGTCCAATTACATTGTAGCATCACAATTTTCTATGCTTTCATTGCACACTCTTATATCCCTCAATATTTATATCATACAGTCTGACAAGTATTGAGACCAAGGTTTATTACACCCATCAAATAACCTATTTTTCATTATTCGTTATTCTGCTGATTATTTTCATAATTAACTGCTTAATCATTTAGTCTTTAAAATAAAAAAAAAAATTGAAAATGCTCATCACAATTTCCCAGAGCCCAAAGAGACATCTTCAGGTTACTTCTTTTGTCCAACCAACAATCCAAAACCCAAAGACATTTACTTTCATGAATGAAAAAGAAAAGCAGCAAATCCTTACATTTAAGGAACCAGCATGTGTTTGATATTTTTGCTTTCAAAATGTCTCACAATTAATGGAATATAAAAAGTTTAGGATTAAGTTTCTTTTGATCGACTAATCATTGCAGCTCTAGTTTACAGGGTGTGTAAAGACCTTTAGTGTGAATGGATTGCTGTTTTGCTCAAGTAATGTATTTGAGTACAATGGAATTGTACAGAATTCAAATCCATGTTGTTAAAGTGAAAAAAACAAAAACAAACATGCATCCTGTGTTTTCTGGTGTAAATATCAAAGAGTGTTCAAAGCTATTAAACCTAATAGGGATCATTATTCATTTCTTAGGTCATAGTTTTTTAGATGATTTGATTCGCAGGTTCAGTCAGTGCCGTGCGTCTTATTCATGAAGTCTTTTCCACTCTGCATAAGTTTGCTGGCCAACATTGGTTAGCTCAGTTCGTCCAAGTTTGAACTCGCAATGTGAAAATTTTTTTTTCAATTGGCATTTCAGCCTTGATAGCTTCTGCTGTATCCATAAGCCTCTCAACCTCCCATTAAGCATAATGCAGGGTGGAAATGTTTCTCTTAACTCGCAGAGCACCTCTCAAATCCCTCAGAGACCAATAGCTGGAATGACAAATCGGAGGGCGCGTTGGCATGGCATTTAAGGCTGCTAAGGAGATAAAGCGCCTGAGCTTTGCACCTCTCACCCATTCCCTACTCCTCCGCCCTGCTTACTGTCATCTGTGCAGCTAAAGAGCTTTAGCGTAGAGGCCCCTGAAGTGGGGGCCATGAGCCAGCTTGCCTTTATCCCTCCCTTACCCCCTCTTCCCAATCTCCCTCCTCTCCTCCTCTCTGCCTCAATTCCCCCCACCATCGGCACATAATTAAAAGTGCTGGGCTTGGTGCCCAAGTGGCTGAAGGCTATGAGTCACTCCCCAGGACTGGAAGAATGAGGGATAAATCACCTGGGAGTGGAAGGCTGGAACTTCTCTCTCCCCTCACACCTGGGTTCATTCGGGGGGACCCTATTACTAGGCCCTCCAATTACCCTGTCCCGCCGGCCTGAATTTATTTGTACTGCTCCCCCACCACCATAAAATTATAACTTTGCGCAATAATTTGCAGTCCAACCCAAGGTTAATAGCCACCTAGCTGACTTTGAGGAGGCTGAAGGATGCTGCTGCACCGTCGCTCTTCTCATCCTCGTCCTCACACAGTCTCCTGTCATCCTCTTGTTTAGCCTGTAAAAATAGTACAGGGAAGAGGAGTGGAAGTGCCTTGCAGGAGTTATTGTCCAGTGCAACCCCATTAACTGTCCCCCAAGGTGCTGTAAGTGTCTCTCTTATGGGAGAAACCACCATTAATTGTCTGATCAAACCTTGAGACCCTCACTGTTTTACTGCATTGTAAGCCCTGAACTGCATTCAATCGAGGGCCCTCATAGAATAGATTTCCATCTAATGAAAAGCGTTTCTATTAACTTGCTATGGATAAAAGTTTTGCTTGCTTGTTGAGCTTGTGTGTGTAAAGTTAGACAGCTGTTGATTGTGTTGAGTGCAACCGAGGTCTCATCATTACACCAGATAAAGGAAATCTGTATTTCTGGTACCTTATGGCATTTAGTTGATTGGATGTTAAGAAGTTCTTCATATGCATCTTTTATATCTTTAAAGATCACGAATGAAGATTCCTGAAAATCTAAAAGAAAGAGTAGGGTGGATTTAAGGCAAACAGGCTGTGAAATGGCAGAAAGCAGTACTGACTAAGCTGAGGTGTAACCTAGTAATATGATGCTATTGCTGAGTAAGAATTTACGCTGGAAACACTTGAAACATTTTAATTCAGCTAAACTTGCCACATTTGTCCAGAATTTCAGTCACATCTTGTGAGTCCCAAGCAAAGAAAGTAAATGGAACTTAAGTTGTTTTTTTGTTTTTTTTTGTCAAGAAACTAGTGCTGATTTGATGCCTGAGTTTCAGTACTGCTTCCAAAACAATACTTTTTTCAATACTTTAATGAAAAGAAAACATATATATGGTCAGGTCTGCGCAAAAAATTTTAAATGTCGGAAGGGCTGCAACGATGCGTCAATTAATCGATTAGTGGATCGACAGAAAATTAATTGCCAACTATTTTGATAATTGGTTAATGGTTTCAATTATTTTTCAAGCAAAAAATGTCAAAAAAATTGCTGACTTCAGCTTCTCAAATGTTTTAAAATATTTAAATGTTTACTTTACTTTGTTTATTATAGATATTATGTTTATGTGTATTTATGATAGTAAAAGTAGAGTCTTCGGGTTTGGGACTGTTGGTTGGACAAAAGAATCAATTTGAAAACGTTGCTTTGGGCTTTGTGAAATTCTGATGAACTGTTTTCAAACATTTTATTGACTAAATGATTAATTGATTAGTCATGAAAATAATCAGAAGATTAAAAGATGATGAAAGTATTCATTAGTTGCAGCCCTAAATATTGCCACACCTGCTAAACTCATGATGATGGCAAAACTCCAAGAAGTCACTGCAACCGGCTTTTGTTTGCCAAGAATGTTATCGCATGTAATTTCCCCTAAAACTATGAAGTAAAATTTTACATTTCTGTATCTAAACACTCGAAACAGTGATTACTGTTGGAATAAATAGCTATTTAACACTCATTTTAATAAGAAATGAACACAGCAGCTTTAACTGTTCCTTTAAAACATGCATTGTTGTAGATTTTTCTACCTTCAGCATATTAACACCACAGTCAAGACAGCATTTGGGGTTTTCAGTAGCTATAGCTAAATAATCAAATGCTGCCAAAGGTAAAAAAAAAAAAGTCTGCAATTAAAGCCCTTTCACAGAAATGCTTTCTTGGATAATGCACTTAATGCCCAGCCCCTTTTGGCAGGGCCATTAACCTAAAAAAAAAAGAAGCTTTTATCGGTTTCTTTTTTTGTTGTACCTCTTCCTCTGACTCCTCCAACATGTTATATCCACAACTCCCATGAATCCAGTGTGAGTTCTAAAAGTGTCTTAATCGTCGTTTTAAAGGCCAAATCAAGATGAAAAGTCTTCAGCTGTATGAAGTTGACAGGGGAAAAAAAGAACCAAAGAGATGCCTGCCTTGAAATTACATTTACTGTCATATTAAAAAGAGGAGCCTTTTTCTATTTCAGGAGAAAGAAGAGGAGTTAGTGGAGCTTTGAACTGTGGCTAGGGCGGAGCATGCAGTATTTTAACTCAAGCTTCATCCTCAACACATCTCTCCTCTCTCTCTCTGCTTTTTTTCCAGATCCACATCATTGACTTTGATGATGAAAATAACATAATTAATAAGACTGTCCTCCTGCACCAAGCTGGGGAGATATGGCATATTGGCGCCAGTCCTGCAGATAAGGCTGTGCTTACCACCTGCTATAACAAAAGTGAGTCCCACTGTTCCTTCTGTCTCTGGCTCCATTCACCCCTCTGTAGGTGCCTTGTTTCTCTTTATTCTTTCTGTTTTTTGTTGTCTCATTTTTTTACATACTTTATCTTCCTATTGTTTTCTCTTTCGGTGTGTCTCTTCCATCTTACAACCTAGTGCAGTTTAGTTGAGAAGCATAACATGTAATCAGCCTTTAACAGGTGATCAATAACAGCCTGTCTGTCTTTCACTATATTCAAAGTCATATTCAGACTCTGATAGAATCAACGTGTGGATATGATGACCCACATAAGGGATAATAGCAGTGGCTGCTACAGTCTTTGTCATGCAAGAGGAAATCAGTGAAGGTCACATGCACATTATCTGTGCTTTTTATGTAAGGTCTTTTTCTAATATTTCTAAAAAGTTTTTGGTTTGCTGCACTAGATTTACACAGAATCAATATAGTACAGATGAAGGCTATAAAACCTATAACACCTTTGTGATTTGGAATAGTTTAGTTGAGACATGCCATCCCTGCATTTGCATTTTAATACATGACATTTCATACTTCAGCAGTGACCCAGTGGTTACAACAAAAAAAACAGCTTCAAACACCAATAGCTATATTAACAATCATGTTTTGTCAACCCCATAACTCTTTCAGGTGACGCAGCCAAAAGCTGCCATAGCACTGACAACAAATACTACTTCTACTTTAAAGAGCAAAAGGGTGATATGGATATAGCCTTCCATAATTTTAACACATGACAAGATGCAATTGCACATCTTGGTTGTAAGATTAAAACAAGAGCCTAACCAGTACTTTTGAACTTTTGAGGTTCATACTGGTGTCACTTTGTAACAGTTTAAACAGTCTAATAACTATTTATATTGTGCAGTTTATTCAGATTAACACTAACATTAACAAACATTTTTATTATGCATAAATTAACCCAAAAATTTTAATCTACTCATTATCTACTCATGCCAATGGAAAGTCAGATGATGGTTCATAGTCCACAAAACATTTATGGAGCTTCACAGGGGAAAAAAATGTTGCAGCAATCTCCCAAACAACTGAAGTACAGTAGATGGGGGTTTTTTGTAAAACAAAAAAACAAAACAAAAAACAACCGAAAGAAAACATAAAACGGCTCTATACAGCTTGTCTGGTGTAATCTAAATCTCTGCAATCCCCTAGATCCCAAACTGATCTGAAAAGATGATAATTACACCCTCTAAGCGCTGTTTAGCACTTCAGATAGGGTGCGCACTAACACTTTTAGCTTAGCAGCTACAGTGAAGATTTCAGCTTTAAAAGGTGTAAATAATGTCTTTTCAAATCAGTTTTTGGATTTCAGGGCTTCCAGAGACTTTACAGCCTGTGAGCTGTATGGTGCCATTAATGTTTTGTTTTTTTTCCAGTTGTTTTTAAAGTTGTAAAACGAATCCCCATCAACTTAACTTGTATATGAGAGTGCTGCAATGCTGTTTTCCAATGAAACTACAGAAATGTTATGTGGACTACAAAACTTCCTTCTTATTTTTGGATGAACTTGTCCTTTAAAGCCCTCGAAGACATAGTTTCAAATAGGGGTGTAATGAAAAATTATTTTTTCCCATCTCTAATATAGATATATATTAGAGATGGGTTGCATATTGTGTTGCAGTCCATTCACATCCCACTTTTAAAAGACTTTTTGCTGCACTTAGTTAATATGTAGACTAGTCTTAAAAGTGCATTTTGTAAAATCTGGACATAATTTTAACATTCAAAAAATTAATGAGCCCTATCAACAGGGTGTGAAGAATTAACAGTTCTGGCATTATTTCCAAGATGCCTATGTACTGTATTGCAGAGTCATCCATTGCTAAGCAGCCAGGATGGGCCGTCCCTTCTTAATATCACCACCTCCATGATAGTGAGTCACTGTAGCCTCTACTGCGCCGCAGGAGAGGATGAAGAAGTCTAGCCAGCTGGAGGGAATGGCAACGCATCGAAGTTTACAGCCTGATTTATTTAGTAAACACAAAGATGCAGAAGCTGCAGGAAAACAACTTTTATAATCATCTCAAACACAGCTCCAGGAAAGAAACCACACCAGCAGCAGAGAAAAGTTGCAGCGTAAAAAGAAGCTAAACAAGCGTATTTAGTAGTATTCATCTTAAAATTTGCTGCTCTTAATCCAAAACATGCACTTTCTTCTCCAATGCTGATAATTGTATTTCTGTTGTAGGCAATACTTGTTTCAGCGAAGAAGCCAAAAATATAGTAATGCTCGAAATAGCTACTGGCCGTTGCATGCATTCACCGCTGTTTTCCATGGTAAAATGGCATGAACCACACCATGGTATGAACTGAACAGTGGCTCAAAAATTGAGGTCTGAACCAAACAATTTATTTGGAGAATCGTTGCACCAAATATGAAGTAATGCTCTGTGGCCTTATATAGTCATTAATAAATAAGCAATGTTGAAGTCACAAGTGACCTGGCAACATAATCACACAACCCCAAATGTTTTCATGTCTGTGTAAGACTTGGACTAAGGAATGCAATGTTAATAAGGGTTCTCTCAAGAATAGAAGGTGTGTGAATGTGTCCCAGGTTTCATCACACAGGAGCAGACAGCTATATCAGATAGGGCATGGGGAGGTTGATACTGGCTGTGTCTCAATTCAGGGGCTGCATCCTTCGAAGGGCACATTTGAAGGCCAATTATGTCACAACGCCGCGGGAAGGCTGTCCCAATTCGAAGGCTCCCACAAATGCGGCCTTCTTTTCCCTCTTTTTGGAGGACGCACCACTACTATCCTTCGTGGCCGCCCAAAAAAGAAGAAAGAAAGAGAAAATGGCGACATCAAGTGGTGTAGATCATCACTTTCACGGGCCTGGGCGGCAGAAAACGTGATGTAAGGGTAAGGGGCGGGAACATCTGGTGACGCAACCAGGAAATGCTCCGAAGGCTAGACCGTCCCATTTAACAACGTTGGACACGGCTTTCGAAGGTAGCTCTGAAGGACTCGCCTTTGCGGCCTCCGAAGGACTCGCCTTCGGAGGCCGCAAAGGCCACATCCTTTGAAGGATGCAGCCCCTGAATTGTCCACTGTAGACCTTTAGGGGTAGACACCACCCGTGACCACCCTCACTCCCTCTTTCTTCCCCTCCATCTCTCTGTCAGATGAGTTCTACATGCTTCAGTTCACAGGATTACAGCAACTCTAGACCAGGCTGGACAGCCCACTATGCACTGCAGACACCACATACTCACACACAAAATTGTATACATAGAAACACACACAAGCGTAATAAACACACATACACAAGGGCGTCCATGTAGTGTTTCCATACCGCCTCCCACCGGCACTCCAATATGTGAGCAAGAAAAGGCTTTTGTTCAAGATGATTGCTTGCCCACTTACTCCAAGTACAAGGATGTCTAAAACCACTCAAGAGCCTGTGCACTCGCACCACCTTGCTTTTTAATTTGACAAATAGGCCTAACACCAGTGTTTCATAGCCTAACGCGTGCCCACGCACTGTCAATATCTACACCAAAAAGAAATTAGGCTCTTTTGCTCTCTCTGTTTTCTGTCTCTCTCCCTTTCTCGCTCTGTGATTGGTTATGCCCTCCAGCCTTAAACTTTTAGTCCAATTACTGTATCAATTCCACATTTACTCCACTGGTTCCAATTAGCAGCTCTGGCTCTGGTGTAGATGTGCCAAAATAACTCATTTGTGATGTGGATTTTTTGTGAAGTGTATTCACATCACCGCATTAGCGCCTGTCCACACACACATACTCTAACAAACTGTGAATGACTGTGTGTGTGTGTGTGTGTGTGTGTGTGTGTGTGTGTGTGTGTGTGCTCCCCACAGCCAGTGACAGCAGGGTGGTATCCTGTGCAGCAGTATGGCGGATGCCCTCTGATTGGGAGACAGGAAGCCATGAGTCACCTGACGACTCCGCCCACAACCCCCAAACCCTCGAGTTGCTCTGTCACCTAGACGACAGCACCCACAGCAACGCCGCTTGGTAGGTGCTGCTGGGAAACAGTTACACAGTTGCACTCACAGTGCAAGTGCAATTTATTTTATTTATTTTTTTTATTTTTTTATTTTTTAAATTTTTTTTTAGGTCCACTGTGTGTGCAATTCTGTGTTTGTCTCCATGCATATTTGTTGGATGGGGTATTTAATATTTTTATAATACACGTTGCCTGATCTAAACTAAAAAAAAACTCACTGACTCATATCTGAGACAATGAGACTGGTCTGGCCTGGGAACGCCTCGGGATCCTCCCGGAGGAGCTAGAAAGTGTTGCTGGTGAGAAGGAGGTCTGGAGCTCCCTACTGAGCCTGCTGCCACCACGACCCGACCCCGGACAAAGCGGAAGAAGATGAGATGAGATGAGATGAGATGAGACTTGTCTTGTCACAGTGATTAAAATGGCTTAGATATGATCATATCAATTTTTATTGATTGCTTTCAAAACCTTGGCAATAGGTAATAAATAGTTAAATAAAATATTTCTTAATAGTGCTGGGAAGTAAATCTATATAATATCAATGTTGGGATATAAGATTGGAACATTGAATTAGATCTGAAATGAATGGGTCATTATCAGGCATTGGCAGAGCTTGATGACGAGCTGATCATTTGAATCAGGTGTGTTGGAGCAGGGAAACGTGCAGGGCAGCGGTGCCCCAGGAACAGGATTGAAAAACATGGTCTTAAATGTTGTCTTTTTCAGGTTTGGCCAGGATGTGTTGTAGTTCAGTGATTACATTTTCTGATTTTAGTGGCTACAGCTCAATAAAATTAACAATTAATCCTTCTGCTAATCATCATACTCACAGGGTTTGACAAAATAATGTTAAATTAAGGTACACTTATCAACTTTTTTTGGAACTGGAGATACTTTGGAGATATTTTGCTTCTCATATTTGGTCTGTTGATAGATTCACAGTTGAACTTTCACTAAATCAGCACCCACTACCGGCCAAATGATTGTGATTTTGTGTAGTAGAGGATGAATTTACAAAACCTGCCAGTCACAGTGGCAGGTAGGGATGTAATGGTATGAAAATTTCACACCACGGTAATGGTGACCAAAATTATCACGGTTATCGGTATACCGCGGTATTTTTAAAATGTTTTCAAAATGTTGAAAAAAACACTGATACACTGATACATTGAAATAATTTCACCAAGATTTATATTTAAATAGATTTATTATATATTAAAAGGGTTAAGGTATAAGCAGCCTGTTTTTGAAACGCGTCCTGTAATGTCTGTGTTACAGAGGTAAAATGAGATGTACTGGCAGTAGCACTCGATTGGCCAGCAGACCCTCTCTGTGAAAAAAATGAATAGAAAATGTCATTATTAATTATTACTGTCATTGTTACTTAATACTAAGGGTGCAACCAACAGATCACAAAACTCACAATCTAGATCATATCACTTTTGTGAGAAACAGGTTGGATAATCTTTTAGATCAAAACAAAAAGGATTATTGTTAAATTAATTATGAATACTCTATTTTGGCTCTTATCTCTATCTAGACACTTGTTATATTCACCATTTTATATTAATCTTTATATATAGGCTATTCTACAAATAATCCACAAGTATTATATATTTCTGATATTACTTATATATATATTGGCTGTCTGTCTCTGTCTGCTTGCTCGTCTGTTGTCAATGGACTCGGTCAATCTGATTGGTCAAATGGCTGCTGAGCCACAGGTAGACGCTGCTCCGGTGAACGGAGCTGAGATGAAAGTCAGTCATCTCAGTCAGTTTGCATTCACTAACTCAGTCCACCCAGTATGTGTTTGTCTCAAATCCTCTTCCCTGCAGCTCTGCATCAATTTTTTGGGGAATTATTAGGTCGACTTTAAAAAGTGAAATCTACAATTAATAAGTGGTTCAGATAACGTGCCAAATCACGGATCAACTTCGTTCAGTTATACCACTATCTGGTCAGTTTACATCAGTGACAACAGCAAATTAGACAGAGAAAACTCGACATACACACACATCATGCACCCGAGCTTAAAGGGATAGTTCGGATTTTTTGACATGAAGTTGTATGACATCCTCACCATCAGTGTCGTGCATCAGCAGTGACTTTTCCCCCACTGCGTCCTGTGAGCCGAGGTCTGTCCCGCTGTTGTTGCTGAAGAAAGTAGTTACGGCTAGCTTGCGGGGTCACGAAGATAAAGCGTTTTGCTTCAAAAAACAATATCCGTTCAAAAGAGTAAAACATTTGCATCACAAAATCGTTTAAGACAAAAAAGTCAGACCTCACGATCACCTGGCACTATTTTCCCTCCCTTCGTATCACTGCGCGCTTCCGCCTGTTGACACACGGCACCGCTCCGTCAGCTGTTTCACGGTGTTTACATGCTCGGATGGTAAACGTAAATATGTCTGACTACGAAACGAGTGATGAAGACATTCCTTTTACCACAGAGCCAAAGGGATATCTTTATGAACCCGAATACACAGACACCGAGCTTTGTCAAATGGAGTTAGAACGGGCAGAGAGAGGAGAGAGACAGAGAAGCGGTCCAAGTTGCTGACAATAATAATAACAGTCATCATATAAAAAGGCACCATCTTTAGCTTTTAGATAGTTGTTCTTACCTGGGGTCGTGGCACAGCAGCGCTCTTCAAAACATGTTTCTTCCTCTTTCCTGGGCGTGTAGGAACATAATCGTCCTTGCTGAAGTGTGCACTACACACACGAAGCTTTTTCACCCTTGGCAGTCTCGCTTCAATGTTCAAGCCTATGGCAAGAAGCCAAAGTTGCCTAATAGCAATGTCCGTGACAGGAAAGCGGTGAAATATATACAACGACTTGGTGTGATCTTTGTTGTTGCAACCCGGATAATCGCAAATCCGCACCATTTTTATATATCCTCTTGTCTAATAATCTCGCAAGTACTCACATTAGCTCTCTCGCACATCCGAGCATGTAAACACCGTGAAACAGCTGACGGAGCAGTGCGGTGTGTCAACAGGCGGAAGCGCGCAGTGATACGAAGGGAGGGGAAATAGTGCCAGGTGATCGTGAGGTCTGACTTTTTTGTCGTAAACGATATTTTGATGCAAATGTTTTACTCTTTTGAACGGATATTATTTTTTGAAGCAAAACGCTTTATCTTCGTGACCCCGCAAACTAGCTGTAACTACTTTCTTCAGCAACAACAGCGGGACAGACCTCGGCTCACAGGACGCAGTGGGGAAAAGTCACTGCTGATGCACGACACTGATGGTGAGGATGTAATACAACTTCATGTCAAAAAATCCGAACTATCCCTTTAAAGGGGAATTGCCGTTTTTTACAACCTGGACCTTATTTCTAGCATAAAATATGATCATTTACTCACCCAGATAACAAACGGCTGCGGCTAGGCTAAACGGCTAGGTCAACCTACAGACCCCGGATGTTGATAACAGGCAACCCCGGACTTAGAGGGGAATAGCACTAGCGTATCATAACAAAATATTGGTGAAATGAATTAGTTTCGTGGCAGATAATGCGTTATATAGAGGCTGCGCTTCGGTGCCCCAATCACTCGCATTATATGGATATACGCGGCGCTCCACTGGATCTAATTTTGTCCGAACAACTCCAAATGACACCAAAGTTATCTGGGTGATTAAATGATCATATTTTATGCTAGAAATAAGGTCCAGGTTGTAAAAAATGGCAATTCCCCTTTAAGGTTAATTTACCTTGCATTCGCTGAACAGTTGAGGGTGATGGTCGTGCAAATGAGTAAGTAAATTGGATGTGTTGCTGCCCCTCGCAACAACTTTCTTCTTGCAGCTTCTGCAGATAGGGCTGCCATCCTCGACCAGCTGTCCCTGAGCATTCTTATAATAACCAAAATACGCCCAGACTTCAGATTTGGTTCTCTTTAAAGGCGGAAAAATGCCTTGAGGGCCGCTACTATCAGTCCTCCCTCCGCCATGTCTTCTTCACTACATAACAAGCGCATGTTGCACGCTGCGCCTGCGTAGGGAGACTTGGATAAAGTATCTTGCGAGTTTTCCACACCATGGTTATCGACCGCGGCGGTTACCATGGTAATTAAAACTTAAACGGTAACCTTCACCGTCAGGAATTTTACCGTGGTTTACCGTGACACCGGTAACCGTTACATCCCTAGTGGCAGGTAAATAAAAGTAGCGTACACAGCAATTTGTGATATTCCACAATGCAGATTGGATTGTGACTCTGCTTGTTTCACTTGGGCACTTTCATGAGAACACACAGAAATACAATGTGGCATGAAGAGATCTGCAGAGAAAACCTCCCAGGAGGAGACACAGACCAAATAGATAAAGGTCAAACAATGTTTTGTTTTGTTTTGATTTTTTTTTTTTTTTTTTTTTTTTTTTTTTTTGAGAACTGGATAAAAACCAACAGTGCAAAATCCTGTAATTGGTTAGTTTATGACGAGACAAGCCAGACAATGCTCCGTTTGGTATGTCGTCAACATGCTTCAGATGCCAATAAGAGAACTAATGGTTTAAATATTGGTACTAACAACCTAAAATTGGAAACGATGAAAGACCACATAACGTCCAAATGTCACATGCAGGTAAGAAAGATAGTACAGAAAAAAATCAGCCACAGAGGATACAGCTGCCATGAAGCAGACTGCCCAGTTGGAGGAGATGAGCATACTATTCAACAGTTCACAGGTTGTGTGTGTGCGAGTCTGTGTGTGTGTGTGTGTGTGTGTGTGTGTGTGTGTGTGCGCGCGCGCATGTGTGTGCGTGCATGCGTACCCACGTGTCTGTGTATGTGTGTATGAGAGAGAGAATGTCAGTATTTTCCTTTCTAAATTTAAATATTTACCTTATAAAAATATTTTGATATTGTAAAATCATAATAATAACAAAGTGTAAAAAGCCCCAGAAGTCACATAAAACACAAGTCCAATGTCAGAGAGGAGGTACAATAGCACTGTCTCTTTCAACGTTATTTTATGTTCATTAGCAATTGTATTGCATTAAAAATAGGTTTAATGAAATGGCTACATTTAACAAAACAACCCAAAAAAGTTTGGGGCAAAAAAACATTTTTACACTCTGAGATGATTTATGCCTTTTTTGAAAAAAAGAGTTAAAGCGCTTAAGGAGAGATGGAAACACCTTTTCAGAATAAGTTCTGACAAAGGAAAATGGAAAGAAGAGTTTACCCAGAGTAGCTGTATGTGTAAACTGTCTGGGGGAGCTACATGTGTGAATAGAGTAGACAATTGTCCAGAGTGAGTTAACGCCGAGCGAGTAGGCGTGTTGACTGCGTGTTGGTGTAGGTTTAATTAGCTCTAACACATATCCAAACATGCACCGGGACATGCGAAAATGGGGTTTGTACTGCTCATTATCATCAAAGCTCTGCAAAACATCTGCCCAGAACATTCCCAACCTATATTTCAGTCTCTTTCACTTCCGTATGGCCCATTCATGCATCTGCTGGACACAGATCCAAAATGCTGCAGCTTTCTTTCTACGGTGGCGCAGTGTGTGGCTACTTCGTACTCTTCTCTGTTTGACTGTATATTACTTTCCACTTTTTTGTTGATATTATGGATATGTCCAAATACATGTAGTATTGATATCAACACAAAAACAGTAATAACAGAGCTGTCTGCTTCCTACCCAGGTGCCACCCCTCGCACAAACCATACAGAGTATTTTCAATATGTTTGAACACATGTGACAGTCTCCTGTTGAGTGCTGCATGTGTGAACCAGCAAATGTGGACAATTTCCTGATCTGATTGGATCTGGATATTGTTCGGAGTTCATATGTGAAAGGGGCTTAAGAGTTGGTCAGGTGGAGCACCGAACTTGCACAGGTGGCATGCAGACAAGCCAACACACTGCAGCTCTTCGCAAAACCTTCAGCCAACTCTGGTTTGGAAGAAGGGAATAACTCAGTCCATTGTCTGTTTCATTTAATTTCATGGTCACACTGACTCTTTGGTAGACATTTGCTTTCATCAAGACCATTTCGCAGGTTAAGTAATATATTGCATTGAAGTGGAGTAAGTATGTGGATTAATGATATTTACACAGTTTTAGGAGGAGAGAATAAAATAGTGCCCCTTTTTCATTAATTCAATTGAGAATCAGTTTTGAATTAATGTATGAGTGGAGTATCCCTGGTAAAGTAAAGTTACTGTCCCTCTTTTTGTTTCCCCAGTCAGATTTTCCTTGCTGAGCTGAATTGGAAGAACATTGACACAAAGAGGGAATTTAGTTCTAACAAGACTAACTTTACTAGAAAATTGCTTAATTTGTTAATTAGGCTCGCAATTGTCTCCCTTATCACTTACATTGGAAATCCATTGGGAAAGGATTTCTTCATGACCAGTATGAATAGGTGGAATGATTACAGGGACCCAAACTGCTTTCAGTCAGGAACACTCGCGTCATAGGTTTAGCCATTTATTGCAACAAATTGAATACAGTTATGCTTGGTGCTGACGGCTCCGCTCTTAAGATGCTCCCTGAATTGACCAAGCAGCATACCAAGCCAAAACAGGAAGAGCAAAGCAGAAATCCCCCCAAGGTATACAAGAGTGAGCCCTAAGGAAGTTCATGAATACAGTTTAACCTTGAGCCTTGATAGGACTCAGAAATAAAAAGGTGTAGGCTGGAAAGGTGGCAGTAAGCTTTTCAGCAGCATCAGCAGGGAGGAAGGAGCCATATTTAAATGGTCTGCCTTGTGGTGGAAATAGCTCTGATTGGTGTGAGACTGATTGGTAACAATGATTCAATCGGCAGTCTGTCAGCTGATTACAGCTGGGGTGCATGACTTCTGTGTCCTGCATGAACTAATGGCATGCTTCATTTAGTAAGTAAGTATGACAGACTTAAAAGAACATGCCCACCAATCCTTTTAACCCATTATGTGGTTTGAAGTCAATAATCCTCTGAAAAGCTCTGTCAAACAAAGCTCAAACAAACAAACAAGCAACTTGCATGCAGTGTCAGGCAGGATTTGTCTATTATCAGATCAGAAATTAAAACTAAATGGGAGCCATTTAGAAACTACAGTGAGCATTGAAAACACACCAGGGGACAGATGAACATGTCATCCTACTGAAACTGAAATAGCCCACACTCTTCACGTCATTAGATTCCTACCAGCTGGAATAAAGATTCTCCTGTCTCCCATCTTTTCTCCTATCTCCCCCTCTCTCCTGTATCTCTCCTCCATATGAGTGTTTTTTTTTTTTTTGGCTCAGACTATTGACTGGCCCACATCTCAGATTGTAGTCTCGGCACAATCCTTTTGTCTTAAAGTCAGAGCTCCTGTGCACAATGCCTTACCATAACTCAGCACCTAGGAGAATAAAATCAATGGTCATTCCCATTTTTAGTCTGCTGTTCATCAGCTGGCACATGATTGCTATCATTTTTAGAGGGGCCATCAGTGTGATGCATACTGTAGCCGGTATCAGTGAGGGAGATAAAGATGGAGAGGGTGTGAGGAAGATGGAGAAAGATGGAGAGAAGCTCACAAAGAAGAATGCACAAGAGGAGAGAGATTGCATTTGTGCAACTTGGTGTGTGTTTTGTGCTGTGTGTGGTAAGAGGCAGGTTTTGTATGTGTATGTGTGTGTGTGTGTGTGTGTGTGTGTGTGTGTTTGTGTCAGAGGGCAGGTCAAGCAAGGCTGCCATTGATGGCTCTGAGCTCCACCATCTTAACACCCTTAGAGCTATAACCCTCACAAGGGCACGTGTGTGTGTGTGTGCGCGCATGTGCATGTGCATTTGGTGTGTGTGTATTTGGTGCTGTGAAGCCTGTAGCCTATGCTGTGCACTATTGGCTTCCCTAGATGGATGACTTTGGCCTGCTGCCCACCTCCTTTGTCTCTCTGACACACACACACGCATACACACACACGCACTTATCCAACAAAAACAATGTGTCCTTCCCCCAAATTCCCTCATTGTTTGGGTGGGCAAAAATTTGAGCCTCTGCCCTGTGCTTGAAATGGAATGGAAATATCAGCAAAATTCACCCCCGAACCCCCCCTAAAACAATACCTGGTGTTTTTTTTTTTTGTACTTGTGCGTTCACCATTGCTGTGTTTTTTCCCTTCTTCTAATTTTTCTTCTCCCACTTGATTTCGATTGGGTTGAGCGAAGCAATTCCCGTGGAGCCATTTGAGCCAATCAGGACCCTAGGCAGGAATGGTAAAGCTCAGAAAGCAACAAGGTTGATTTTCTAAAGTGGGGTGTGACAGGAGGGGGTACGAGGTGTTTGGTGGTGATTGTGTGTTTGTGGCGCACATGCATTTGTGTTTTTTTTGTGTAATCATTCTGAGTAAAAGACTTTGAGTCGTTCAAGTGAAATGAGTCAGGCTGTATATATGTCAAGCCTCTTTTATCCTGTAGTGCTATTAGCATCTGTGCTTTTTGTCTGTGTATGTACCTGGACATGCAAAAGCGTGCATGCACTGTATGTGACTGTGAAGGCTGATTTCTTGTTGATCGCTTAGCAGGATTTTCTCTGCGAGGGTCCCCTAGTCCCAATCAGTTGGTCCCCAATATGAGGCTCTAATGCAGACTATCAACCTTGTGGATGCATGTGAGTGTGTGTGCGATTGTGGCTATTAGTAGATTATAGAGCCATTGCAATCCAGCCTTTTAAATAATATGTGGCCAGCCATGGAAAAACCAGTAACAAGTCTCCCGAGGGGCATTTTGAGTTATTGGCGGATTCTGTAAGTGTAGGTTCTAAGCTTTCCAACGATGTCTAACACATGGAAATCTGAAAATATTTGAAGAAGATGTGGCCATTTGAATGTAGGCATTCCTGAAACTAGTGTAGTGAGAAATCAAGCCTGAAAGATTCTGAATTCTCACCTAACTGGGGAGCCAGGTAACACAATGCTGCTCATTTACATCTCATTTACATTAAGTCCAACCCCTACTGTTAACCAGCAGGAAAGAAACTAGGTCTAGGGACCCTGAGGGGTTCCTCGAGAAAGGAATGAATGTAGGTAATGTTCATGTAGTGTTATTTTCCATAAACACTTTACTGATCAGAATCAGAATTTACTTTATTGAAATGGAAATTCTGTTGTTAAAAAAAAAAAAAGAAAAACAAGAAAGGCAATATACTTCAGAATTAGCAAATGTAGATACTTATTTCTAATATAAAATAGAATAAAACAAATTTAAGTCACTGTGTGGTGCAGTGTGGATGGATCAGTCTGTTGCTGAATGAGCTGTGGCTGATCAGCCAGCACATTGTGGAGAGAGTGTGAAGGAGAGTCCAATATTTGGTGATATCACACCCGCATCCTCTTCTGCATACTCCTCTGTCCTGTGACCCTTGGCGCTGGGCATGTGATGTCTTTCGCCTCGTCAGCACAGAAAGGCCTGATTTTTTCAAAAAGATAGTTCTGCCTGTCAGTGTTCAGTCCAGGTGGGGCCAGGACAGGAAGACTGTCAGTAGGGGGCAGAACTCCTGGATTGCGCAGTAGTTGAAATTTGACAGGCTCTGCATCACTGTGAGTTCTTGCAAGCACCACGCCTGGTCTGTTGGCATCAAAGCTGTGACAAAATATAAGCACATAATAGGATATTTAAAACATGGCTCACTGTTTTCTCTCTAAACACTATCATGTCCATGAAATTATTTTTTATATGTGCACAATGTGGAAGTTTCAATATAGTAAATACCTGAAGTGCTGATAACTCTTGATCTGTGGGAGCTTTCGGAAGTAGGGACTCAGATGTGTCTGCCAGTCGAAGGTCTTGACTATCACTCTGCCATCTGCCAGTCCAACAAGCTGTGGGATATTGAGGTGACTCTCAGGAGAGCTGTTTTCCAGTACCTGTTGACAGCAAGGACCGCAATGGAAATATTCTATTACTTTTCATGATTTTTTTTAAAAATGCATGTTTTACACATTTACAGTAGTCAAATAAAAAAACTAACCTTGGCTATGTCTGCCAAAGTGTTGACTCTGGTCCTCATGAATGCTTGCTTGATTAGTCCAAAGCCACAGTCAGGGGCAAATTTGGTGTGGCCAGCAATAAGGAAGTGGATGCCCAGGCTGAAGAGGGTTTGAGGGAAAGTGCATCTGAAGAAGACAGAGAGGGAAAAAGGATTAGATATAAAATGAAAGCTGTTCATGTCTATTCATAACAGTCTAATAAATCAAACACAAAAAAACTATAGAAATAAAAAACTTTCTGTCTTAAGGGTAAATAACGTGTGATAAATAGTACCTGCTGTGCAAAATCAAAACTGTAAGGCATCCTGATCTTCTTGCTTGCTGGTGGGGAGGGTCCAAAAGACAACTGAGAGTCAGCACATGTCTTTCGGCAGGCAACAGCCCTCTCTTTTTGCGCAAGGGCAAGATGATGTTGTTGCTTCTTGACCGCTTCAGACTTTCTATCATCTGGGAGGTTTGCACTTCGTACCAGCTGCTCGTTATTGTGTTGGCACTGCCAGCAGAGATCTGTAAGTGGCCTGCAACTTCTGATGTGCGGGAGGAGCTGGTTCCACAGTGCTTTGAAGCTTGATTTACAAACTGCACGCTCACCTGAAAAAACAGATACTTGTGTTTAAGTATACTTTAATTGCTAATAGTGCTTCATATTACTAGTCATTAGAAGCATTCAACTCTTATATAGAAATTAATTTTTACACATACCAAGCTCCTTAGCAGACTTCATGTAGAGACGCCACACTGAGGCCTTAGACATATGGGTTGGCAGCAACTTCACATGCCAATCCCTATGCCCAGGATTTCGGCCAGGCAGCATGATGGCATTGTCTTCTGCATAGTTTTTTATAAATTCCACAGCTCTGTCAATTTGTTCACGGCTGATGAACCTGGCTGGCCGTGGCTGTGAGCTCTTCTTCCTTAACCGTGGTCTTGCCCCATTCTCATCAAAGTGTTGGGTTATGTCAGTCAGAGTGTCTTTGCCATTTCTGAAGAAGACAAAAAGAAAACCATTGTTTCAGATCATGGGTCATGTAAACAGGCACCTTGTCACCTGACTCACCTGAACCATTAGCATCATAGTCAATACTTTATTCATGCACCCAAAGTGTCTTATTCACCCATGGGCGTGTTATTCATGAACCAAAGGTGTGTTATAGAACCCACGGGTGTGTTATTCACACTTTATTCAAGCACATCATCAGGTTGGTGTGTTATTCAAATTAATAGCAGATGCTCACATTACAGCTTGTAATAGGATCATCTGATCTAACAAGTTTCGATGTGTATATCATTTGCATTTTAAAACGACAATACTGAGTTAGCTATTAACATGTATGGTATAACCATATGAAATTAAGTAGGCTAGATAACTTGGACTCACAGTGGATTATCAAAAGATGGCGTAGCATGAAAAAATAAAACAGTTTGTAATCCCTGTATGTGACTTTGAATGAACATTACATAACGTAGATAACTTAGATGTTAATGAAAACTCGCCCCTCACAGTGGATTATTAAAAGATGGCATCTAGCATGAAGAAATGAAACAGTTTGTAATCCATGTGTGTGTCTTTGAATGAACAATTACGTAAAGTAGATCCATCGGATGTTAATGAAAACTCACCCCATAAGAAACGATAAAAGTATTCCTGCAGACTTCAATGCCTCCGATTAAATAAGAGGTCCGGGGGTGCTTTCTTTTCGTCGGGGGCTTCTTGGTGGATGTAGTCATCTCCGAAGTAACTACTGTACATCTGTTCGCCTCAAGGTGTCCAATTATTCTCATGTCCTGCCACTCTCTTTCGGCAGCTAAAGAATCCATCCGTATGTTGTACATAAGCTCTGGAGAAAGTTTGTGGCTACACGACTGTGTCCCAAGGAGAGAATTCTCCTTTCTTATTCCGTAGCATTTGCAGTCAAAGTTACGGATCTTCTCCATTTCTCTGTCTTTGTCGCCTTCAAATGTTACAGTAGATATAGCTTCTGATATCTTACGCTCCAGCTCCTCCACTGCGAGGCCGAGGGATTCTTCGTCGTCTTCATCTTCGGCTAAAGTCAACTGTAGATTAGGGATGTTCTCCAAAGTAATGCAGTCGCTCTCGTCAGTTTCTTCAGTTTCATCTTCTAGTTCGGGTTCAGAATCAGAAGTGAAATCGGCATCGGCATAACCAGAAGAATCTGTCTTGTTGAAGAAGTACTAAAAAAAGATTTGCACTGTAACAGCCACGATTTAGCTCTTCTGCAATGCGTTTTTCTTGGTCCATCTTCATTCAATGATGAGAACACATGAAGCTGAGCGGCTGCATAAGTAGCCATGTGAGACCCTTTTAACGTGCAACTGATTGGCTATTCACGTGCTTTTGTTCTTTTTTCAGCCAAAGAAAAGCCAGTATGCTAATTTACTGTGGGATCACCCCTCCTCCCAAGTAGGTCCCAGCTGCAGCGAGGATTTACTCTAAAACTACCCAAATTCAAATATAAAGTTTAAAGTTTTAAAACCACCGATACTATTATTTGAAACATGGAGTGGCTTCTTCATGATTTCAACTTACATATTCTGCAAAAAAACGAAAATCACAAATTTAAAAAAAAAAATCTATTTTTCTTTGTTTTCCCGACTTGTGCTGGCCCGACTTGTTCCTGGTTTTCTCGTGACGGGTCACATATCTTTAAACACCACAATGCAGATGTTGCAGTTGCAGGTGCATTAAAGGATCCTTTAAATTTATTACAACTTGGGAATTACTTTTATAGGTTTGCCCATCATTTCTATCTGTAATAATATTATTGAAGTCAAAGTTTGATGGGATTTTATCCAATCCCAACTCACTATTGAATCTCTTGTCAAATCCCACATCTAATCTAATTATGTTCGGCTTTCATCATGTGCAAGTATCTTACATTATAATTCACTAAAACACAATGATCTTTAATCACCTATAGCTGTTATATGAAAACCATACATGCCCCAGTTTTAAAATGTTTTCACATGCACTGATGGATTAATTTTCCCTGTGTGGGGTGAGAATAATGATACTTGCTAAAGTTAAAGCAGTTAACAGGAACTTTCACTTTTTGTGATCCTGGCAACCCCTGTGGATAAAAGTAGTATGAGCATAAAGATCTTGTTCTGGCTATTGCATGTATTCGTTTTGAAAGCAAGTAAAAGAAACAGACGTGTTTTTCATACTATTTTTCTTTTTTAAACACAGCTGTATGCAAGATGCATGGTGATGAGGTAATGCATCTATTTGTGATTATGTAACATTAATAACTGTAATATGATGTTGATGAAACAAAGCAAAGAAAAATGTTAAGAGACCTGGGTTAGCCTAGATATAGCCTACATCTCTACGTCAGTATTAAATTGAAAATGTTTCATAACCACTTAAAAAACAAATAAAAGTTGATGTTTTGAAGAGGGCAGAAACAATTTTGAGTGGCAGTCTGAGTAACGTTGACAATCTGTCACTAAAACCTGACAAAATTAGATGAGTAGTCCAAGATATTAAATGTTAATAAAATATGTCCCTGACACAGAAATAACAACTGTAGCATTTCTACTTTGCACACATAACTTCTTCATCACCTACCTGCTCCAAATACTGAAGGTCCCCATTCAGTGTTAGTTAATAAGCTTAAAATATTGATATTCAGGATTCAAGATCAGCATTAGTGGATGATATAATTTGCCATCAGGGATGTTTGTCATTTTAACTGGGAAAAGTGAAGGTCTGCAAAAAACTGTTGTCTTTGTTTTTGTTTTTTTACATTGCTCCTTGCCAATAATAAAGAACAAGAAGAGATAAAAGGTTCAATAAGAGATTTGTCAATGTCAAAGCTTAAGGAGGGTATTTTGTCCAGTGTTGGACAAGTTTCCTCCAAATGTAATGTTTTACAGTACATATTCCTGGTTACTTTCATTCGAAAATAATAAGTTACTTAACAAGATTACTCTCTGTGTAGAGAAATGTGTTACTGATTACTTTTGCGCTACTTCCAAAATAACTGCAGACGTACAACTGGGCATCATAGAATGGAAGAGGGTAATTTTGTCAGTAATCAAAGCACAGAAGCTCCAATTTATTGCAGTTCTTTACAAATCCAGTGGTGGGCAATATTTTATAACCTGGTGAAGGCTCTGCCCCGGACAACAAATCTGGCCCATTAATGCATTCACATGTAGTGATTACCCCTATGTGCTAAATTGCCCGCTTATATTACGTATTATATTAAGTATTATAGCCTGGACCCGGAGCCTTTTTAAATAAACAAATAGTTTTGGACACAGGGATGGGCAGGCAGACATGGCTTTATTTTGCTTCTCAATACATATATTGCTCTTGACTATTACGTTTTTGTTCTTTTTTTTCTGATAAGCTCAACGTAATGGGAGTATACCCATTTCAAGTCTGACTCTGCAGCCATTTTGGCATTTTGCCAACAAGATTCTTCTTCGGGGGATATTTTTTCTGGTGGCACACTGGTGGAAGTGAAATGTTACCCTCTCCTGCAATTGTTTTTTCCTATATCATTGCTCTCTGTGTTA
The DNA here is from genome assembly GCF_040436345.1 of Pagrus major. NCBI lineage: Eukaryota > Metazoa > Chordata > Actinopteri > Spariformes > Sparidae > Pagrus > Pagrus major. Next base: position 24,783,512 of record NC_133219.1, read on the forward strand.
AGATTTAGGATGAGTGTGGGTAACTCCACCAATTTTACACATTAAAGTGTGTCAGCTCTTGGGAAGTACTACTACATATGTGGAAAGCGTAGTATAAAGAGGAAGCTGCATGTCATCTAATAAATTACCTCCACTGATGTCACACAGTGGCTAAGTTGCTTTGTGGGTAAAGTAAGCGGCAGGTTTTGAAAAGGAAGAAGAATGTGTGGAATACAAAAGGAGAGAGAAAGAGAGAGAGATGGACGGACAGACCAACAGACAGTCACATCATGCGGCTTGCCACCCATTTGGGAACAATAACCTAAACCATTAAAGTTAGTTATGGTTAAAGGTGCAGGTAGGCCCCCATCCGAAAGCGTCAGTTTTTGACGAGCTGGGGTTTCACTGTGTCTTACCTGCCAAAATTTAGCAGCTGTTTGAACACACTAGCTGTGTTTTCATGGACCCTTATATTCCACTTATAATCAAAATAAATCCCCAATCAGAATAAAAGAATTAAACCCAAGACCACCATTTACCCTAAACTATGAAAGAAGACACATTTTATTGACAAATAAGATGTAAAGTCTTTACAAATACAGTCAACAGTAACCAAATATAGGCTACTTCTTTGTTCTCACATTGTGTCTGTGAGATATATCCTGTGCATTTGTTGCGAGTAATATAGTTTAATTATTTTGAGGTATGGAAAGACAGAACTTGAACTGCGCCTTCTTCCTTTCAAAAAAGGACTTTGGTTCTTTTCCAGTAAATGACCAACAGCTGGCAGATGGCCTATCGTTTTAATCTTTCAGAGGCTCTGAATTGCCTGTAAAAGCTTTGAATCTGGACCTCCATAATTACTTCTGCTACAGTAGTTTGTCCTGTCAATTCATCAAGCTAATAGGTGAATACGTTTTTGTTTTATTTTATTTCACTTCATTATAGCTATGCATAATTAATCAAAATATAACCAAAATCGCAGTATGGCTAAATGCAATATCCAAGTAGCTGCCATTTTTTGATATTTTTTTGTGACAAAACAGCAGTACTGTCTTGCTGCAGAGATGTCCTGGCCTAAATATCTTGATCTCCAGATGTAAGAAGACATTTTTGTTTGGTACAGATCCCCACAAATGTCATCGTGATTTTAATAGTTTTTTCAATGAAAAGGAAAATTGTGGTGCCAATTGATCATTCCTACCTAGGGATGTCAATGATAAATGTATTAATCGACAATCAGAGATGGGCACAAATACATCTACACGTATCTTTAATTAAAATACAAGTAATTTGTCATTTAAAAATACAAGAAGACGTTCTATACAAACTGATATTATTGCATTATTAGCCATTTAGTAGCATCAATGTAGGTTGGATTTTGTTGAGCCAGTTGTCATTATTTTGTGATGTATCAGTCAAGTAACTTGGTGTTTAATTTATCTGTTCTTTTAACTCTTAATGTAGCCTGGTCTGATTAAACATAAAAAATAGATCATGTCAGTGGTTAAAATAGTTTTCAAATGGTTCATATTAGTTTCAGCTTAACTTACAGTAGGAATGCATTTTTGTACAGAATGAGACCTGGATTTTGTCTCCCATCTTTTACACTGTAGTCATGTTTGGAAGAGATTGCTTCATGGCCAGTATGGAGAGGATGAATGTTTACAGCAACCACTGATTACAGCAACTTTCAATGGACATATGGCATTTATTGTATAAAGGCATTGTATTAATGTGTTTGTGAGTGTGTGTGTATTATGTACTGTTATATACTTTCTGCTCTTTAGGAGGGCAGTAAAAGCTTTCCCTCAGCAACAGCCATGAATTTACAGCCATTATAAACATTACTATAAACATTGCTTTTATAGTTGACAGGAGTCAGAATTAAAAGCACTGCTTTCTCACTTGGGTTGTGTCTCCTTTCATATCCCATGTAACTGTGTCTCCGCCTACGTTTAGCTGCTAAGTCCATCCAAACTAAGAAGAATGAACAACAAAAGCATAAGAGTGATCCAATCTACTCCGAGCGAATTATAAAGCAACAGTGACACAGTGTGTCAAGTCTGGTTTGGTCCCTCACAGAATACATATTTTAACTAGAGCACAGTGGAGATTTGCAACTCCAAGAAGCATGCCGTGAGGAATCAGTACTCTGTGGAAAGTAGTATGAAGGGAGGAATCAAAGTTAAGAATGCAGTAAAAGCTACCACTTCATTCACCCCATTGAGGCAACACTGTATCCCACTGCTGTGTTTGAACACTAGATTGATAGAATTGGGCTGCTGGATTTGCCAGTAAGTACATACTTTATAGATCTCAGTTGTATGCTATTGTTACTTTCTTAGACAATTAATAATTGGCTGCTGCAACCTAATTTGTAAAGGCAATGTCACAGTGTTTTGAAGGATTTTTTTATGCAGGTCAAGAACATGACAAATTGCACACATAAAACTAAACTTTTCTGGCTGGTGACAGCAGCCATGTTTCCATAAAATGTCAAGCAAATTTTAAGTGAACCTTTGAAAGTTTACTTAAAATTAAAATAAATTAAAATCTTTTAAAAATTAAGATATAATTCTGGTGCGTTTCCATAAACTGTTTTGAGCGAATTAACTAAGCTACGTAAACTGTAATTTCGTCAGAGGATGACACGGTGTAGGCTACGTGGCTACGTCACGTGTCTATGTGAAAGTAAACAGAGGCTAGAGATAAACAAACCAGGAGGCAAAATGGAGAGAGGTCGTCAGTAATTACTTTTGATAGGGCAAGTTGTAATTGTTCTTGGATGTCAGCTAGTATTTGCCATGTTGCACGCTGTCCGGAGACAACGAACAAATGCAATGCACACAGCAAATGCAATATTCTTCAAAATGCACATAAAAATGCTTTATGGAAACATGGCTAGTGACACCTGGGTCTGGGATACAGATGCTTCCTAAATATGAAATAATTTGATAGTAACCAAGGATTTGTCTGTAGTTTTTAGACTTTTAGAAGAATTGAATGTAAAACTGCAGAAAAATGTTGTTTTTCACTAAAGGTCCAGAGTGTAGGATTTAGCGGATCTGTTTTCATTACCTTAGAATGAGCCTTTCATTTCTACAGAGAGAGCAGGTCCTCTTTCATGTAGTCCACCATGTTGCACCGCCATGTTTCTGCGTAGCCCAGAACAGATAAACCATTCCCTACTGTTTCCCCCTGTTTAAGTAACGCTCACTAAAACCTACAGTGCACAGCTGTTTCAGGAAATTACTGCGCTTTTTTAAATATTTGACCCTGTATGTGTGATCTGTATCACAGGAAGAATTGAGAGACAGACCACCAGATCTTTTTTAATGGAATTTGATGACAAACTTAAAATTACTGCAGAACGCAGCCTTAACCTTTAACATCTATAACGTGTGACATTTTAGAATTCTTTCCTTGTTGACACTGTACTTATAGGATACATGCATCCATACATCCGCATGAAATCCCAGACATGATCGGAAAATCCACACAGATGTTTAAAATTGGTTTGGCTATGGTATTAACCATGGTGCTGTATTTAGCAGTCATGTGAAATCCAAGCAAAAAGCTCCAGTCCCTTATGTCTGCAGCATGTGGGGATGAGCCTGTATGCATGTTTGACTAACATCTGTATTCTAATTGACAGTGACTTTGTGGTTTTGTGTATTTACAGTGTGCTGTGGGAGCCCATGGGGGATGGCAAGCGAGTGATATCATTGGCTGATAACCATGCACTACTCTGGGACCTGCAGGAGAGCTCCACACAGGCCATGGTAAAACACACACACGCCCACTCACACTGTAAATCACAGAACATGCACAAACACACACACACCATATCACACAATAGCTAACTCATTATTTGATAACAACCATATCGTCTTGTTGTTATCAGATGCACACATCCTCTCTCTGTGACAATAGCAGAGTGTCCACTGTTCATTATGTCTCACACACTCCACACACACACGCAGAATCTGGGTAGATTTCTAAGCTATGACCACTTTAATATTGCTCTGATCAAGTCTTTCTCATAGTGATAGTTATAGCCTTGTTTCAAAAGTAGTGCTGCCTATGCCATACATTGAATTTAGCATAAAAGGTATGGAAACTGCACTACATGGCCAAATGTATGTGGACATTGAAAGATTATATCCATATACTGTATGATCATGGAAAGTCTTTCGCATTACGAAGCCACGGGCATTAATATACTGCTTTTAATGCGTTTCCACAACAGGACTAAATTATTCGCCTGTGTGATTGTTTTTGGTGCCAAAACATGTCCTTGCTCCAGGGTAGTACTTTCCCAAGGTTCAAAAATGATCTCAGCAGAGGGCTGAATATCACTAGTTGGTCATACACAGTCAATGTGGCTGCTACAGTGTCATTTCAAAAGGAAATATTGGCCACCACAAGTATCAAAGTTACACTGTCAGCTTCCCCACTACTAAAAAAGGGTAGATTTAAAGAAGATAAGATGAGAGAAAGAGTGTGTGCACCAGCTAAAAGTGAGAAAGTGATTTTATTTGATGACAGTTTGATCTTGGTTATGTTCTAAAAACAGTTGTATTTTAATCTGTAGCTGCACTAATTTACCTAATTTGTAGGTCTTCAGATGTGATAGACCACAGAGAGGAACGTGATAATGGAACGTTGTAGTTCCTAACAAATATGTGGACTTGAATCATTGTTACTTGAACTCAAGTTGACTCATTACTTGTGACTTGTAAATTGACTTGACAGAAAATAAATGACCTGAGACTTGACTTGAATTGACTCAAATGATTTGTGGTCATTTTATGTTTTTAGTTTAGTCTTTCCAGTGTGGCTGTCAGTATTTAACTATTTAAAAGTTAGGGAGGAAATTTGTTTGATTGAGAAGAAATGAATGATCATTCATCAAATTCTTTTTTTTTTGTACAATTACATTCATTTCACTAAATATCAATGTGCTGCAGTCTTTCCTATCTGACTGATTGGGATCGAATGACTTGAGTCACATGACAGGTTCTTAGTTTAGTCCCTGAGTTTGCTCTAAAAGTACTCCAAACTCCACTCTCCCAGGAGGGACTTGCACAAGATTTTGGAACCTGTCCACAAGGATTTGCTTCCATTGAGCAGTGGTGGAAAAAGTACTTAGATCCTTTATTGAAGTAAAAGTAGAAGTATCCTTGTCTTAAAATGCTCCATTATAAGTAAAAGCCTTGAGATCAAAATGCGTCCTAAGAAAAAACGTTGAGCATTATTATCATCTAAATGTACTTAATAGTATAGATTAATAGCAGTATATAATTTTTCACAAGTTTACCATGTTTATTCATTTAAAATCTTCATCTGAAAAGGATAAAGTAATATAAAATTAAAATACAACATGTAACATGTACATTTTTACTTAATTACAGTACTTGAGTGAATGTACTTAGGAACATAACACCCCTGTCATTCAGCCACAAGAGGAGCCACTGATGTGGGATGATGAGACCTGGCTCAGAGTCTTCTTTCCAATTAATCTCAGAGGTGTTGGATGGAGTCTAGGTCAAAGCTCTGTGCGGGCCATTCAAGTCCCTTCTCACCAAACTGGGAAAACCATTATTTATGGACCTTGCTTTGTGTACGGGGGCATTTTAATGTTGAAACAGGAAAGGGACAAACACAAACTGCTTACAGAAAGTTGTCAGAGATTCAGACTCATTTGCATTCAACTCGTCACATTTCTACTCAGTTTTGTCTCATTCTATCATGCAGAAATACACAGTGATGACAAAAAAAAAATGAATCACCATGTAACAGATGTTTGCCAGTACGTTTGGTCAGTTTGCTTGTAGTTTTGTGCTTCCTAATGCAAGGTGAAGAGGCTCTTTACTGTAAATTCCCTGTCTCCAACCTGCCAGCTTTGCAATTAAAATGCCCATTGTATATTATAGACTCAAGATAATGGTGTGTGTCAGGCATGCATGTGTGTTAGGAGGAGGTAATAGAGTATTGTGTATGTCGTGTGTGAGTGTGCATGCGTGTATACGTGTTAATGTGTGTATTTCCATTTGAAACCATGAGTGAAGAAGAATATAGATGAGTCTTTGCTAAGTCATGCTCATCCTCGTTGAGGGATTCACCAGCCAGGTCACACACCGAATAGATACAACTGTGTGTGTTTGAGTGCAAGTGCGTGCATGTGTGTTCATTTGATCTCAGTAGTTGCAGTTTGGATAAATGCATGCACATACTAACCCCCCTCGCTCTCTTGATCTCTCAATATGTCAATGTGTGTCTGGTGGTGGTCCTTAGTTAATTGATTATTTATTAATCATTCATATAAACTCATACATCAAGGTTCAAATTACAATTGTTGAGTTGAGTTTTATTTTGGGTCATTTGGATCATCATCCACGTTTTCTAGAAAATGCAGTGATTTCAGTTGTTCCCCAGATAGAGCTGTGGTAAATATTACCACCAGGCAGCTGGAAAAATATGGGGTGTAAATATTGAATTGTGGAGAGGTTTGTCATGTTCTAGAATTATTGAAAAGTCTGCCATTTTCATTTCTATTCCTTCAGAACATGGCCTTAGACCAACATTTGTTCCTACAATTCTTGGTGTACATGGATATTAGCTTCAAGCTAGCATTGTTCCATCTGTAGCATGCATGCAGGTCTCATGCATTGACAGTGAGAGTCATGCAATTGAGCATCTTCACAAGGTCCTAATCCTCCTATTTTACATGGTGAGGATCATAAATTGCCCCTTGTTATTTTTTTCCCCTCCTAATATATTTCCTCACTTGCTACTTGCCGTAATTGGGGCCCTATTCTGCCTCTGATTGGCTTACCCAGATGTTAACCCTAACCAATCATGAGTCCTCATGCCTAAATCTAACCAACCCAACGAAAGGCAACGAGTACCAACCAATCAGAGGCAGAGTAGGGCAGGTCATGCCATCACCATCTCAGGAGAAGAAAACAAACCTTAGCAAGACAGGCTTGAAAATGATTTCAGAAAATATTGTGAGCTGAATAATTCTGTGACAGTCTTTCAACTGAAGCAGAAGGTCAATCAGTAGGTAACCACCTCATTTTGGTATGAATTGTGTTATTTTTCTAGATTAATAAAATGCATTCTTAAATAGTCACTCCGAGGAGTCCGAGGATGAAACTTTACATCCATTTGTATTTATTTTAAGTTTATAAATAAAACAATGTATTTTGTTTGTCTGAATTTTTCTTGTTCTATCAGATTTAACAATTATGTTAATCTCTACTTATGCTGGTCCATTATGAACAATATGTAAAATTGCAGGAAACTGTTTTTTAAGTTGCAAAAATAATTGGGTGGGGGAGAGGGGTGCCTGAATAATGATAGGATAAGACTGAATAATGACATCAGAAGAGTCTAATCTCAATGACTATGTGTATGAACATTCTTTACTAATTTACTGATAATACTTCTTGCATATTCACTGGTTTATTCAGAGTAAAAACAGCGAGGTAGAGAGCACAAGGAGGCCAACAGGGCAGGGAAAGTAGTGCAGTTCTGCTGGCAAACTGAAGTTATAAAAAGTCTTGTAACTGCTTAAAATGTGTTACTTTAAATGTATTACTACATGCCATAGACCTTTCCCTTTGGGCTACATATTAAAGGGATAGTTCGGATTTTTTGACATGAAGTTGTATGACATCCTCACCATCAGTGTCGTGCATCAGCAGTGACTTTTCCCCCACTGCGTCCTGTGAGCCGAGGTCTGTCCCGCTGTTGTTGCTGAAGAAAGTAGTTACGGCTAGTTTGCGGGGTCACTAAGATAAAGCGTTTTGCTTCAAAAAACAATATCCGTTCAAAGGAGTAAAACATTTGCATCACAAAATTGTTTACGACAAAAAAGTCAGACCTCACGATCACCTGGCACTATTTCCCCTCCCTTCGTATCACTGCGCGCTTCCGCCTGTTGACACACGGCACCGCTCCGTCAGCTGTTTCACGGTGTTTACATGCTCGGATGTGCGAGAGAGCTAACGTGAGAGCTAACGTGAGTACTAGCGAGATTATTAGACAAGAGGATATATAAAAATGGTGCGGATTTGCGATTATCCGGGTTGCAACAACAAAGATCACACCAAGTCGCCGTATATATTTCACCGCTTTCCTGTCACGGACATTGCTATTAGGCAACTTTGGCTTCTTGCCATAGGCTTGAACATTGAAGTGAGACTGCCAAGGGTGAAAAAGCTTCGTGTGTGTAGTGCACACTTCAGCAAGGACGATTATGTTCCTACACGCCCAGGAAAGAGGAAGAAACATGTTTTGAAGAGCGCTGCTGTGCCACGACCCCAGGTAAGAACAACTATCTACAAGCTAAAGACGGTGCCTTTTTATATGATGACTGTTATTATTATTGTCAGCAACTATGTACTGTCTGTACAGGTCCAACTTCAGCTTGGACCGCTTCTCTGTCTCTCTCCTCTCTCTCTGCCCGTTCTAACTCCATTTGACGAAGCTCGGTGTCTGTGTATTCGGGTTCATAAAGTTATCCCTTTGGCTCTGTGGTAAAAGGAATGTCTTCATCACTCGTTTCATAGTCAGACATATTTACGTTTACCATCCGAGCATGTAAACACCGTGAAACAGCTGACGGAGCGGTGCCGTGTGTCAACAGGCGGAAGCGCGCAGTGATACGAAGGGAGGGGAAGTAGTGCCAGGTGATCGTGAGGTCTGACTTTTTTGTCGTAAACAATTTTGTGATGCAAATGTTTTACTCCTTTGAACGGATATTGTTTTTTGAAGCAAAACGCTTTATCTTAGTGACCCCGCAAACTAGCCGTAACTACTTTCTTCAGCAACAACAGCGGGACAGACCTCGGCTCACAGGACGCAGTGAGGGAAAAGTCACTGCTGATGCACGACACTGATGGTGAGGATGTCATACAACTTCATGTCAAAAAATCCGAACTATCCCTTTAATGCTTGCTCTATTAACTCTAGGCATTGTCTCATTCAGTTCCGGGTCATCCATAGGCTCCACTATTCAAAATCAAAACTTCATAAGATGTTCCCGGACATATCTCCCACACATAATAAATGTAATATGGTTGAGGCTAATCTCCTCGACAGCTTCTCTCTCTGTCTTAGAATAGAGAGATTTTGGATGAAAATGTTCAAAACACTCTCTGATGTTCTCAGTATTCACATTGAACCTGACCCTGTCTTAATCATACTGGGAACTACAGACTTCACATGCACATAACAAAAATCACAGCAGCAGCTTCTTTCCTATGGTTTGATTACAGCAAAAAAAAAAATTTGACATTCTGGAAAAAGAAGGAAGTTTCCACCGACAAAATGTGGCATTGTGAAATGACCAGCAGCCTTCACCTTGAGAAAATATGGTTCTCTCTAAAGAACAAAGAGTCACAAGTTAACAAAATCTGGCTGCCCCTCATCTGTTGCCTAAGAAATAACTCTTAATGCATACTCCTCTCATAGTTGACAGTCCATTACAATTTTCCATCCTTTGTTTTTCATTATTTTCCACTGCTTTACTTTGCAATCTTTTTAGTTGGCTCTGAGCAGAAGGGAGGGAGGGAGAGAGGGTGGGTGTCTTTCAAGTTTTTATCTTTCTGTGTGTGTCATATACGTTGGATACTATTTTACTTTTGTGTTGTGTATTTGATTTTTCTCACAAGAAAATGCAGAATGCATTTGTATGTCATCCATCCTGCAGCCGTTTCTTAATAAAACATACTTGACTAAACAAAAAGAACTGATTGACATGCAGTGTAACCCTGCTCTCAATGAAAAGTTCACTACATCCACACTGGACAACTTGTACTGCTCACTGAAGGAAACACAGTTTCCAAACCTGTGCAGGCCTGCACAGGGGATGCTTGTTTTGTTTGGCTCCAAGTATGTGTGCGAACAAACTTTGTCTATGATGAACTTCAACAAGTCATGTTACAGGTCACGACTGACTGATAACACCTATCCTCCGTGCTGTGCATTTCAACATCTGACACTCGACTTTGATGTTCTTGCAAAGAGAGGTGATCATCTCAACTGTTCCCATTAAGCTAAATTACATGGGTAGGCATTGCTTTTCATGTTGCCATTCATAAATATCTTACAGTTATTATTAATTTGCATAGGTTAGTTACAGTTCCATCTGTAAAACAGAAAATAAGCTAATGTGGTGTTTGTTCAGGAATAGTTCATTTTAGCCTGGTCTTTTCTTCATTCAGTGCTGCAAGTCTGTTCTGCATTTGGTGCTAAAGTTCGATTCAGTTGCACAAGTAAAAACAGTCTGACACAGACAAGTAATAACAGAACAGAAAATGGTGAAGTAAAATGAATGAGTAGTTCATGAATATGACCATGCATTTGTTCATAGTGTCTGTAAACATTAATTTACTCTGCATTTATTGGTGTAAGTATGTCCTCTAATGGTGAACATTAAATCTTGACCATTGTGACAATTTTGTCCCAATGCAATGAGTTTTATCAATGACCTGTGCAGTAGTACATATCAGACAATTAGCAAGGTATAAGTTAATTTAAAAGTTAATACTGCACTGTTGTAAACCAAAGTTGTAACCTCAGATTACCCCAGTTTTACACATACAGTTACAGCTGCCTTGATTTTCCCCTCCCATCCGACTTCCTTTCAGCTGGCAGCCGGCTTGCAGGGTGTCACCATGACATTTACATTGACATTTAGGACATTTAGCATATGCTTTTGTCCAAAGCGACTTACAATAAGTACATTTGTCACAAGAAAGGAACCACAACATATCACCATTTATAAAGTAAGAATGAAACAAATAGAAAAAATTTTCAAGCCCTCGTCTGAGCAAAGTAGCTGCTATTTATCAAGGATACCTTAAGTACATAAGTGCTATGATTTAAGTGCTAAGGGTAAGAACATACAAGTGCATATACGTGTGTTTTTTTTGGGGGGGTGGGGGTGTGGGAAGGAGTCATGCTATGCAGGGTCGAGGTGAAGTCTAAATAAGTGAGCCTTGAGTCTTGATGGCGAGTGACTCTGCTGTCCTGACATTGGTCGGGAGTTCGCTCCACCACTGAGGCACCAGAACAGAGAAGAGTCGTGACTTCGCTGAGCGACCTTTGTTTGCTCTCAGCGATGGCGGTACCAGCTGGCCAGCTGATGTAGTGAAGCGAAGTGCTCGCGCTGGGGTGTGTGGTCTGACCAGTGTATGGAGGTAGATGGGTGCAGTTCCGTTGACGGCCTTGAATTGGATGCGGGCTGCAACAGGAAGTCAGTGGAGGTCACAGAGGAGGCGGGTCACATGGGAGAATTTCAGTAGATTGAAAACAAGGCATGCTGCAGCATTCTGGATACGCTGCAGTTCCTCAGGGTTATCACCCACCTACAATGCATTACTGAGTTCCCTCCCCAGACAGCTTAACAACCATTCGCACCTGGGCTTACCTAGCCCTGTCAACCCACATGAAGGCCGGTTGGGTCAACGACCCACAAGTGGCCCTAACGACTCTGAAACTCAGATCTCACATGTGCCCTACCAACTCTGTAAGGACACTCCCACACAGAGGTTAAAAGCCTGCAAACTCCCCTCCAGTTAGTTAGAACTGAAGAAGCCTCTTGGATGAGAGGTGAAACGTCTTCAAGAAACTGAAACAAGTCCAGTTGCCTACGATACAGCACTTAGAATTGTAAAGTGATATTTTGCAGTTTTTCTCCACAGCTATTATGGTGTGAATGGATTTATTAAATTCCAAACATCAGTCAAAGAGTCCGACCATCTTCCTTCTGGGGATACTACACTGGAAAAGGAGTACTGAAAACTTTCAAATATTCAGAATCGATATGTATCAATATTGTTGACACTTTCTATAATCGAAAAAAAATGCATGCAGTCTTACCTTTGCATTGAATGACAATCAAAAAATGTTTAACTTATCCTGTCCGACAAGCTTAATGTAAAAATGCCGGTACATACAAAGCAAACCTCATGAGGAAAAATAGTAGAACAATGTTAGATAAGATATGTTGAATGACCGAATATAAATTTGGTCGTTTTCAGTTTAATGCTTATCATCATGCCAACATGAATGTAAATGACAGATAATCAAACATTAATGAATTTATACATCACTAATCCTTTGTGCCTTGTGCCTGTAACTTTATTACATGTATTTGTTCTGCTTAAAATCAATTCAGTGTCTGTTTCCCCTGTGACATGTCCCCGGTGTGAGTTCAAGTAGGACCAGGGAGGTGGGGGTTCGTTTATTCTATTCTCTGACACTGACACTGGACAGCACAACTATTAAATCCTGCATCAAGGGAGAAGTAGAGAGGTGGAAAGTAATGGTGGAAAAGTAGTATAATAAGAAAGGGAGGACAGAGAAAGAGGGAGCAATGGAGGGCCTGGCTGATTGGAAAGATGGAGATTAGGAGGGAGAAAGATAAGGAAAGAGAGTTTGCTTGATGAGGAGAAAGGGAATGAAAAAGAGGAGAAAGAGCTTGGCAGCCAAGACAAATTCCTCCAGTGCTGATGAGAATGCTAATCTCCTTCCCGCCCTCCCTCCTCCCTCCTTTCAACCCACTCTCCTCTCTCCTGTTCCCTGTATCTGTCAGAGGGTGATGTGTATATCTCAAGCTGTGTCCAGCTGCAGTGTGGATGTGTCTCTCTCTCAAGGGCCAGGCCTAGATTATGTGTGTGTTCAGTGTGGGTGTTTGCGTGAGTGTGTGCATGCATATATAAGAGCGGATCATGTGCATAAGCATACCAGTGTACATTGTTTGAAGGAAGATTTGTGTGTTTATGTGCGTGCAACTGCATGTGCATGGCTCATCAATTAAAATCGCTGGTAGAATGAGTGAGAACATCTCTGCCTTCTCACAGAGCACCAACACTTTATACTGCACATCTGCTTACAAACACACACACACACTCTCTCTCTCTCTCGCTCTCTCTCTCTCGCTCTCTCTCTCTCCTTCTCTCTCTTCCAGAGACTACAGCAAGCATACATACATTGCTTCGCATTAGAGCCACTTGCGTCCTAAATGAATGTGTCCCCCATTGTTGTGTGTACTGCCTTGTTAGAGCCCCTAATTTGGTTAGTACACTAATGAAGCTGGGAACCTGGAATGCATGAACTCAGGTTTCGCTGTATTTGAGTATTAGAGTAAAGTATTTGGGGGACTCAGGAAAGATCAGCAAATTTTGCAAACAAGTCAAAAGGAAAATACATGAGAATATTGCACACAGGTTGTTTTATCTTGATTCAATGTTTTTTGCAATAAATGGTGTTGGATTTGCCTGCAGAACTCAGATTTGCTGAGAAAACACTGCATACCACGTATTTTAACTGAAAGTTAAAAATTTGGAGGTTTTCCAAGTCCCCTGATGTTTAACATATCTGGCGTTGGATGTTCAAATGAGTAAAAACCAAGTATAAACCATTACTTACATTTAAATGTCAAGTCTGCGCCACTTGATGTCGCCATTTTTCTTGCTTTCCCTCTTCTTTTTCGGGACTGAGCAGCGGTGCACAAAGGATCTTGGGATATGGGAGGCCGCAAAGGATAGTAGCAGTGCGTCCTCCGAAAAGAGGGAAAAGAAGGCTGCATTTGTGGGCTGCATTTGAAGGAGCCCTCGAATTTGGACAGCCTTCGCGCAGCGTTGTGACGTAATTGGCCTTCAAATGCGCCCTTTGAAGGATGCAGCCCCTGAATTTGGACACAGCTACAGTAATATTTTCAGTTTATGGAAGCGCTCATCCGATCATGAAAATTAATGGAAAAGTCGTGCAATTCACATAGTGGCCACAGAGGAAAACCCTGCTTCTCTCCTTTATCTGTCCCACTTCCTCTACCACCTTACTTCAGCTTTCCTTTCTTTTTCCTTTCTTGTCTTCTTCTATCCTCTTTGTTCTCCTTCCTTTTAGACTTCCTCCCTCCCTCCCTCCTTGCTCCTCTTTCGGCCTTTCTCTTTCTCTTTTTCTTTCTCTTTCTCTTTCTCTTTCTCTTTCGGTCACTCTCCCTCTGTCCTCTCTAGCTGAAATAATGAGAATGTACCAGGGAACTGTGCTGTGACGGGGCGATCGATGATCCCTGCTCCAACAGGCAAAGACGGGAGAGAGGGGAGAGAGGGGAGAGGGAGGGAGAGAGGATTGGGAGAGGGAGAACGATGAGGATAAAAACCTGCAGATAGTCAGAGAGCAGAGAAAAATACAGCAGTGCAATGCTGCTTTTTAGAATTCTTAGATGCCTCATAGTTTAAGGAAAAGATAACCATTTCTAAAGCCAACCTGCTGAATTAATTGTAGTAGCCTGATCAAGTGATATACTTTATAATTCAAATCTCTTGAAGTGTTTTGACTTTGATTAATTTCACCTTCATTGTTGCCCTGTGAAACCTATGTAGCAGGTTTGATAAATATCCGATGACAAGCGTGTAGTCTTGATTGAAAAGCCTTAAATGTTACAATTTCACCTGACTGCCTTTCAGCTTAACCAGTGGTTCTCAAACTTTTTACACCCTGTACCACCTCAGAAAATATCCGGTTCTCCAAGTACCACCATTACGACCCATGTAAAATTACAGCAGTGGAATTAGGCAACCCTATTCAGCTAAATGTAGTTCAAACAGGAGTCAAAGTTATTCCCAATAGGAATATTATTTATTGTTGACTTGTCAGCCACAATCACACTGTGCAAAGGAGTAGCACTAGAACTGGCACTTAACTGTGGCGTGATATTTTTGCAGAGAGTGTACAGAAAAATATATCTTGCAAGTACAAAAATTATATTTTGAAGAGAAATTGTGCATGAAATTATGCAGAAATGTGCATATTTGCTTTTATTTATGTTAATGCACAATAATAACCTCTGCACTCTCAAACTCTTACTGGCTACATGCAAATACATTTATTGAGCACAAAATATATTTTTCTTTGCTCAAATGAAATTATGTTTTGCTTGCGCATATTTTCTCTTCAAAATATAATTTATGTGCTTGCAAAATATATTTTTCTTTCCCATTGTTCCTTCACAAATGTGGCACAAATATCATACCATATTAAACTCTTTCACACAACTATAATGCAGGGGCAACCCTTCACACACATACAGTACACACACAGAGCAAGTGAGAACATTAACAATAACAACTCTAAGTCCCTGTAAAGTCACATTTCATTCAAATACACACACACACACACACAGTTGTTCACCAATTGTGTTCACCACTTCTCTTCCGAAGAGATCCTATTTGGAGCCACGACTGCATTGTTTTTGACTCTTCCTCCGCTTACGATCTTTTTCTTTACCTTAATGGTAACAGCTTGGCACGCGTGCCACAATCCGACTACATAGCAGGCTGACTGGCGTATCGAACAAAAAAAAATACAGTTAAGGCTAAACTTATTGTAAACCCATTTTCATTTATCTCACGGTTATGGTGTTTTCATTTCATTTGTCATAGTATTTTGATAGTATTATACATTTTAAAATTAATTTTATTTAATTTTTTAAAAAGCAGGCTATTTCGAAGATTCCTCCCCGTACCACTAGAGGGAGCCCATGTACCACCAGTGGTACGCGTACCAAAGTTTGAGAAAGGCAGAGCTAAATTGTTCAAATTTTTCGGATCCAGTGACATTCTGTCAGTTAAATGTTTTTCTGTTGAAATACCTGAGACATTCCAATATATTTTAATGATTTTCAACAAGTCTAATCAGGTTAGTTTGATTCTGCTTTCAACACTCATCAGTTTTAAATTCTCCAAGGGCTCATCATCGACTCAACTGCTGATTAGGGGTGGGCGATATATATCATTTGCGATAATATCGTCATTGTTGTTTTGACGATGTGCAAATTCCATTATCGCGTATTTAAATTACTTCGCCAAAAATATTGAAACGCACGCGGAAACTCCTCACATCCACTTAATACACGGTGCAGCAACGCTCTCTACAGCATGGCAGGATTCGCCCCACCCCTCGACCTCTTGCCTTCGACCTCTGAACCCCGCGACGTCTCATAACAACAACAACAACAACAACAATGGCGGACTACATGCTTGTGTTCGTGTTTCTTGCAACTTACTCGCCTTGTAGTCGAGTGTGAGTCGCAGCAGCAGTTTGACCTCAATATCGGCCCACACAAACGATTCTGGTTTTCTTGCACTAGCCATTTTCGTCTTCTTCTTGTTGTCCGTTTTTGGTGAATTTCAAGTGCCACCTATAGGCCTGGAATATGAACTACAGTGTTTTCAGTCGTTTTCAGTGGATCGGTCTTGACGCAAATATTCTTGAAATGATGCCGAGGAAGACGGAGGAAAAAAAGATCATTTTCGTCCGTGTGGACGGGGCCTCAGTTGGGATTGCTAAACTGTTGCCTTGCAACAGTTTAGCAATCACATTTTAAAGGATATCGACTGATTATCGTTATCGCCAAAATCCCCAAAAATATCGAGATATTATTTTTTGACCATATCGCCCACCCCTACTGCTGATCCATACATAATTCTGAGCAATCTAGTGCAACTAGACCCATTTTTAATTTTGTCTACATTATTGTTTACATTATCCCAAATGTTTCCAACAATGTTCAAACCCAGAAAAATCCACAAGTTTACTCAAGGTAACAGTGCGTTTCATTTGGATGCCTGTTGCTATAACTTCCGAGATAGAGTCAGGGAGTGAGGAAGGAAGTCGGCAAATGATTTTTAATGTAACATGAATAAGACTTTATAACATTACTTTGTACGGACAAGTGTCACGGCAAACACAACCCTGCAGAAAACGATGCTTTTCTGGGACTCGCTCATCTAGCGCTTCCAGGGCTTGTTCGCCGGGCATGTTTCAAGAAGAGCATTAGGCTGCCAGACTAGGTAAGGTAACTGGGCTTATCTGTGGTCTCGCGGCCCCGGAACTGCCCCGGTCCATCACTCGGTCAGCCCGCTCTCTGTGCCCCACTCAGCGTCGGTACGGTAAGTACAGTTCAATTGTTGACAGTTATACACGTGGACAAAAACTATAAACCAATTCCATGGGTAGAAGGAAGAGCTTCGGCCTTCTCAGCCGCGGCAAACAAACAATCTCTCCCGTTCACACACCTGCTCCAAAAACCTCCCGTAATTCCTCCGGGCCGCCCCTTTTTAAACCACCACCGGCTCTCGAGGTAAGCCCACCCCCCTAGCCTGACAGCCATGCAGGACAGCCAATCAGAATACAGTGTGTGCCGTGACACAAGGTAATGTTATAAAGTCTTATTCATGTTACATTAAAACATCTTAGAACATCTGTGCTTAAGTCACATCAGATAGATTTTCACCTCCCATGGTTGTTGTTTTTTCCCCTTGTGTTGATGATTTGTAATGCATTTGTGTTTGTTTAATTGTGTTACTAGCAGGAGTATTTATTTGCCCCAACAGCCAGATTACTTTACTGTACATATTGTGACCTAGCAAGCAACAGAACGCACCATGAGTGTATGTGTCTGTGTTTGAATTCAGGTAAATCTCTCACTGAACATTACGTTCATGCAGAAAAATACATTTCCTCTCCAGTCCACAGTCAATGTTACAGTACATAAGCACTTAACAATTGAGATCTCTTCAGCAGATCGCTGCTGCAATCATGTTTAATAAGTGGGAGTGAAGATAAATCCACTTTTCTTAATCACAAAAGTTTAAAAGTGATCTCTTGGCTCTCCACTCAACGGCAAATAGCTCAAGATGAAAGCAGAATCTGATGTGTTTCCAGGTGTTTATTTCTCCAAAAGGTCTGTGCACCTGACTCTCTCCTCCAGAGCTTGCTGGTTCTGTGCAGCTGAGCAGGGGCTATGCTGCCTGCTCTACCTGGCCCTCCCCACACAACACCCGGCAGATGTCTCTTGTTTTATTTAGATAGAGAAACCCTTAGTGGCAGAAATTACATATTGTGCATTCAAGAGGCAATTTCAAGCCACATTAATATATATTTATATATATATATATATATATATATATGATATTTTTGCCACTTGTGGGAAACAGAGCAAGCTTAAAACCCAACATCATTTGTGTTAGTTGAGAATATCGGCAGGATAGAGACACCACCTGCTACCACTGTGGTTGGGGCAAAAAAAAATAAAAAAAACAATAACCTTCTCCCAAAAACAAAGCAGCTAAAATGCCAGGATAAATTAATTGAATTTGATTACCGGGCTAATGTTCACCACTGACATTTGATTTACTGTTAATATAAAAGATATTGATGAGTGCAGCTTTAAATTAATATTGACTCTATTAAGACTGAATCAATTACAAACAAAAATAACATCTTGCATGAGAGATTAATCCATAACATTTAGAAGTGTGAGTAAGAGTGTACATGTTTCGGTGCGACATAAATATGCAGGCATATTACTACAGAGTCACGCTGAATGATTGTAAGCGTGAGTGTGGCCTGCAGAGAAAATTAATTCTAATAATGTATCATTGTGCTGACTGAATGCACTGTACTGGCTGAGCCTTTCACAGATAGTTGGATGAAATTCATGTTGCTGCTTACAAATGATAATGAAGGTGTTTCTATCCTCTGCAGGTCTCCAGCACTGCCACCCTGGAGGGCAAAGGTCAGCTCAAGTTCACCTCCGGCAAGTGGAGCCCCCACCACAATTGCAGTCAACTTGCCACAGCAAATGACACGGCCATACGAGGCTGGGACCTTCGCACAATGAGGTGAGCTCCATTTAATAGAGCTGGTCTGAAAATACAATAATAAATCTTGCTTATTTTTATTATATTTTAACCCTTTTCTGATGAATACTTTAAATGGCCATTATGTAAGGGAAAGACAGATTTTTTAAAATTGTAATTTATTTTATAAAGACCTCTTCTCCTGTTTCACTGTATTGATAATTTTTTTTCATTTGATAAATTTGAAAAAATAATTTAAATGCAGTGCTTTGGTTTGATTTTACATTGAAAATGTAAAAAGAGCAAGATGAGGCATGTTTTCCATAAGCTTTGCCACTCAGTATTAAGGCAATGTATCTTTTGCCAGATGGCTACAGAGCGAGTTTCCAGTCAGGATGATTTCTATTGCTCTTCTGTAAAAGTTGACAAGAAAAGCTATGTTTACATTATTTCAGTGACATTGTCTTAGCTGCAATGCACAGTCTGTGGAAAGGTTTAAAACAGTTTTACTGTATGTGTCAAAGAAGGAATGAAAGTAAATTTAGGATATATCAGCCACAGAGAAAAAGCTAATTAGACTACTCAACATGAACACTCATATTTTTCTAATGTTAATTCAGGACAATAATATCAGTAAACTGTATTAATACATTTATCAAACTTTCCTGAAATATTACTGTTTGTGTTATAATATTAAATTAACCTCATATCACGATAATCTTTGATTTGATCAAAACTTTTCAAGCTGTACAGTGAACTGAACACTGCAACTTTGCTGGACTCAATTTCAATTCCTTTTGTGCAGGAAATCGCTGCATTTTAGGTATTTATTGGAAAATTCTTTTCTGAATGTAGCAAAATTGAAGACAGGGAAAACAAACCAAACCTACACATTGCTGTGATTTTGGTCCAAATTCTATGTTTTGTTTTTGTCCAGAAAAACATGTGAAATGGACATTCAGGAATGTCATGTTAAAATGTCTTGCATAATGTTCTCTGTGGAAATGCCAGGAAGGTAGTGGAAACAGTGAACTGAATGGCAGATTGAATCTCTCTGAATTTCCTCTTGCTGTTTGACATGTTTTGTCTGCGGTTCATGAATCTAATCAATTGTAAGCTTCTCCTCAGAGAAGCGAGGTGGTGACACAAATGTCCCTGCTTGACGTGGAGCATGTGTACTACCACACATTAACCTTGTAACTGCAGGTAATCAGCTACTGTACCCACTTTACAACCTCGAACTGTGTGTGGTGCATGTATGTGGACTATGTGTGTGCGTCTTGTTTGTGTTCCCTGTGTGTCTGAGGTATGTGATGAGTGAGGTCAGCTTGCGTATACTGCTAGGGGATTGATAATCACCTCACTATCTGTAGCCATGATAACGGCAACATGCTGAAGAGATTGAGAGGGGTGTCTGTTAAAGGAGAGAGAGAATATATTTACAAGATGTGTATCACAGGCCCGGATAAGATAGTTGAATCATTTATATCACTCCCTTTCAGCCCCATAACAAATTACAGAGTTCCTGCACGCTCTGTTTTGGCCGTTCTCCTCCCGCTGAGCTATTTTGAAAGATGCAACAGTGCTGATTTGGCTGTCGGCACAAAGGGAAGGAGGGGGCAGTAATACAAGGCTTGTAAGCAGAGACTACAGTCTCATCTCTAATATCACAGTGTACTGAAAGATATCATGTACATTATTTTATATTCATTTCCATAAAAATGTGGCTGGTATTTCTGGAAACTTTGAGAGGTACACTAAAATACACAGGATCCTGTTGACTTCAGCTCAGCATTCAACACAATCTCACGCATGAAGCTAGAAAACTAAACACTCTGCAACTGGATATTGGACTTCCTCACAAGCAGACCCCAGAGAACTCAGATTGAACTCACACCTCCTCTATGTTAGTGTTCAACACCGGAGCACCCCAGGGCTGTGTGCTCAGCCCCCTTCTGTTCACACTGTACACCCATAACTGCACCACCAGACATCAGGAGAACTCTTTGTGAAGTATGCAGACTACACCACCATCATTGGCCGTATTATAAACAATGATGAGAGTTCATATCAGGACAATCTTGCAGAGTGGTGCACAGAGAACAATCTACTGCTCAACGTCAGCAAAACTAAGGAGCTGATTGTTGATTTTAGAAAGAAGGAGGCCAAGACACACACCCCTGTCTACATCAGTGGAGCTGAGGTTGAGCAGGTGAACAGTTACTTGGAATTACAATCACTGAGAACCTATCTTGCTCACCACACATCACCACCCTTGTTAAAAAAAGCACAGAATACAGGTGTAAGGGATACAGAAGTATCCGCTACCATACCACCAAACTACCGAGCAGCTTCTTTCCCCAGGCTGTGAGACTCCTGAACTCATCTTCAACAACAACACTCCATAAAATAGATGTAGCAGGACTCAAGGACTCCTACATTATTTTGTTTTTTAAAACCTTGTTGAAAAGTTCTTTGGGTTGGAATTTTTTTTTCTGTATAGCATGAATTTGTAATAACTGCTTAATCAAAGGGTCACCACTGGTTAAAAAATAGAACAACAATTATAGAAAAAATAATGTGTTAAAAAAATAACGCAGATTAATCGTGCTGAATGACACCCCTTTGCCTTGTACCACTGAACACGTTTCTGTCACGTTCCACAGTCGCTTTGTAAACATGCTGGAGGCAGGTGACGCTGCTGAGCATAGACCTCCTGAATGGAAAAACCCACTCCAGCCAGTATTTCTTCCTGTCTAACCATTAACATTCTTTCTCAAATCGAGAATGTGGTGTGATTCGCTAGCAGACTCCTGTTTCACCATGATTAACATTAGCAAGGATGGCAATTGCACACATTTTCACAGTGATAGCAATAGCTGTCACTCAAACATGAGATCTTCTTCTGTATTAAGGCGCTGCAGAGCTAATTTATGGGCAAACTGTAACCTGTGCTGTACATTTACTGCCACTAGACAACTTCACTGCTAAATTTTCCTTCTGCTCCGGTACTTCAACAGCTGTCTGCTCGGAGCTCAGCCACCAACTGTTGCTCTCCATTCACTCACTACAAACTGCCCTATTCTAAAAGGGGCTACACCACTCTTATGGTGGAGCTTGGTGGATGACATAAAAGTCCCAGATTCTACTGTAGTCCATTAATTTTTAGCGTAAACTTAATTTTTAGTTTAAGCACAAAATTTAGTTATTTGTCAAAAATGATAAAACACTGTCAGGAAAGATCACAAAAATACCAAAACATACTGGAGTGTGTTTGGACATATGCCCAGATGTAACTGTTGACGGGAGCACTGTTTTGTGAAATTTTTGCAGCAAGGAATTTTCGTGCCACTGAAGTACTTCAAGCTTGAAAATATCACTTCCTTTTAAAGTTTATAATGTCCATTTATTCACTGATTCACTTATCTACCAATTTAAATATTTTAAATGCTTACAACAAATACTGGTATGTGCGATTAATTTCAATTAATTAATCACAAAGCTTGTAATTAATTGGATTAATTTCTTTAATTGCTTTAATTTGCCTCATGAGAGCAACTAGAGGTATTAGTCTGTCTTTGTATTTACAGTAATTCCATCCTATGGAATGTGAGAAAATGATAACAATTATAACTTTTATTCATTTGCCACTTTTTATAAATAACTTCAGAATGTATTTTACAAATAAGAATATAATACCAAGAGGAGCACGTTGAATGCATAATCAAAGAGTAATAGTTTACAAAAGTATAGATAGAAATATATAGAGCTGAAATGAATTATCCATCAGTTGATCAACAGAAAAATAATTAGCATCAGTTTTGTAATTTTTCAAGCCAAAGTGACCTTTAAATATGATGGTTAGTGGCTTTTCTTTGTCCACCATAATTTTTAAATTAATCTCTTTGGGGGTCACGATTGTCAGTCAGATAAAATGAGAATATGTCATCTTGTGTCAGGGAAAATTGATATTGAACTATTTATTAATTGAGAAAATTATCAGAGGATGAATCGTCGACTTCTAGTAATTGTAGATAACAATAATAATAATAATAATAATAATAATAGGTCTGTGTTTTCTGTAGTTTTTTTGCTAGTTATCCATTGGAGTAGTGGACTGAATGAGTCACTGCAGCCTTCTTTACTCCTTCAATCCAAGGTTTTAGACAGACACAGGCAACAACCAAGGGCATTTTTTGTGGTGTGTGTTCATGCGTGCACATCCATGCGCAAGTGTGAAGTGGTTGCGATTGGAAGGCTTGCAGGTGTGAATGAGCAGTGAGTCACATTCATGTGTGTGTGTCTGTTGGAGTAAGTGACGTGCATGTGACAAGTGACTGTGTTTGCGCTTTGCTATGTGTACCTTTCTGCTTTTGTGTGTACGTGTTGTTGCGTGCTCATGCCTCTACATAAATGGGACCTGCTTGCGTGTTTTTATGTGTGTGTCCAGTTGGTGTGGCAGCTGTGTGATGGCAGCCTCTCAGCACGCTCCACTGCTTCCTCAGACGGCCTCTGAGGTGTCCCCCCACACCCGCGCACGCGTGCGCACACACACACACACACACACACACACACACAGACCTTCTCTTCTCTTCTCTTCTCTTCTCTTCTCTTCTCTTCTCTTCTCTTCTCTTCTCTTCTCTTCCACTCTGCCAGCCAAATCACTACTGCACTGAAATAAGGACAGGGAGAACAGCAGTGGCAGCCGCCTCTAGTTAGTTATCTAACACCGTGGAGAGGAATGCGGTATCTCCAGCACCCTGTCTCCCAGACACACAGTGCTTTAAAAAAAAATACAAAGATAACATTGCTTATAAAACATGTATGGATCCTGTTCTAGTTTGTACTGATGTAATATGCAGCATTATTTAAATTATGGAATGCTCCACTCCGATACTGGGGAAAGCAGTATTTCACATTTTCACTCTTTCTCAGCCGATCTTTTTGATATTCAGAGTATAATCCTTCTTGTACAGGACTGTAGTTGGGACTTTTAGACATGGACTTTTTCATTAATACATGCAGAATTTTAAAGGTCATATTTTGCTTATGGTATACGTCGTCAGAAACTGCTTGGCAGTACTTTGAAGAGTTTCCTTGATGAATAATATTTACAAAAGGTTGAAGCTTGTATAGGAATATGGTCACTGAAACAAATGTACATTTATCAAAAAATATTAAACTGGCAATAGACAAAATTTTTTTTGCATTAAAGGAATAGTTCACTCTAGAACGAAATTCAGTCATTATCGACTCACCCTCATGCTGATGAGAAGTCCAGTGTAGTTTCTTATTCCTCAAAGTGCAGCTGGAGACCCGCGGGGGTACCCTCCTGTAGCAAAAATCTATATAACGGGCGTCAATGTGCCCGAGAAGAAAAGGTCCATAAAACTACACAAAAACTTTGTAATATTCCTCCATAGTGCTCGTCCGCTGCAATCCAAGTGTCCTGAAGTGGCGACATCCAGAGTTTACTCGAAACAACGTCATTTAGTACATTTTTATAGCCTAAACAGTCACTATAGTATTTGCCTGGAGGCACGCTCCCGCGTGCACGCGAGTCTCCCCTTGCAGTCGTTTAAATTTAAAGTTACTTTAATTACATCTGCCAAGGAGATTATATTTTCACCCATGTCCGTTCGTTTGGTCAGTTGGTTTGTCAGCAGGATTACACAAAAACTACTGAATAGATTACTACAAAAGTAGTGAGTGTTACCTCAATAACCTTTGGTGCAGTATTGGCGAGTATGTGAGTCTACGCACCGGTCCGATACCTCATCATTTAGAAACGGGACCCTGCTACTTCCCAGCTAGCTCCATTAGCTCTGCTTAACAATACAAACCGGAAATCAATTCTATTTCGCTGCTCTAACAGCCAACACACTGGCAACTACTGTTTTTAGAGCGGCGATGAAGAAGTTGATTTCACATGAGTCAGACGGAGCTAGCACATGTCAGCTTTTTGGCAATATTTTACTCTGGATAACCCCACTGGTAAAACGGCAACATGTTCAGTATGCAAGGCTGCAATTTCAAAGGGTGGCACAAGTGTTGCCAATTTCAACACCAGCAACCTTATATAGCATTTGAAGACGCATCACGCGTAAGGGCACGACACAACTGCCCTCCTCAAACTTTGAGACAGTGAGGGATATTTGCCCTTCAAAGTGCGGTGCAAGCAAACGAGTTCCGTAAGTAAGGGATAATGTATAGTTCAGAGGTTGTTATGGAGAAATAAACCCCGACAGGTTGTATGAAACCCCTCCGCTTCGGGTCGGGGTTTATTTCCCCATAATAACCGACTAACTATACATTATCCCGCTTATTACACGGCTTACGAGTGAAATAAATAATAAATAAACACCCACAATGATTCAGCAGCAACAAGGATTGGTCGGTAAAGTTTTCACTTTCACTTTCGCTTTCAAGGCCGGCCTGAGAGAGGAGCTGGACAGCGGTGCTTCTTATGCTGTGGTTGGTGTAACGCGTTGAAAGTCCAGCTGTCTTGCTTATGTTGCTATATGTTGCCAGGGCGGATCAGAGCGCCGTCCCTAGCAACGGTCTGTTATACTTGACGACGGTCATTATACAGAAATAACGGACCGTAGAACGCAGCGATGGACCAATCAGAGAGCAGCATTCAATAGAGCCGTGTAATAAGTAAGTTTTAAGGTAATTATTTATTTAAGTTGCTGTTGCACTACTGTTTTAAACGGTTCTATTTAAAAAAATGGCTGCACTTTGACAGTTTTTAAAGGAATTGTTATTTATTTCTAGATTTCTTTATTTGTTCTTTTTCAGTTATGACTGACTGTCAAAATAGATTAGGGCTTGTACGTCGATTTACGTAACGTGCGTCGACGCAGAGCATGTAAGCAGTACTACCACCATGCTCAAGCACTTCAAGCGGAAGCATCCCAGGGCGGCTGGATTTACATTGGATCCTGTGGTGCGGCGAAGAGCCGCATGTTGGTGCGGCAGTGTGGGAGTGTCACTCGTTGGTCTGTGTGTGTAATGTGTTGGGAAGCCCCGCTGATCAGTTTACCGAAAGACGAAGCTGCTACGTTGTTATGCTACTGGCATGCTGGTCCTACTCGTGGATGTTTGTCCTCATCGACGGATTAAAAATAACAGGAAACAACCAGGATGAGGTAGATCATTGCTGTGTCGAACTGAAGTGTAAGTGAAACTTCCTTTCTTATCCATGCTAAATAATAAGGGTGTCACGATCACGATTGTGAGTCGGATATCAATTGTAATGACATCACGATTGCGACCTTCGAAATCAAAAGTGGAATCGAGGATTTAGCCATGCCACCAGTATCAGGTCCAGCAAGTGTGCCAAGACACACACAGCATGTTGTAGCGCAGCAAGTTAACTTTACCTCCTCTGACCTGAAGCTGCAGCCAATGAAAAGACACCATGGCAACTGCTGATACAGGAGACACTCAAACACCCTCCTGCTTCTCTGAAATCACTGAAATATTTTGAGTTCCCAATGAGTTATGTCAACAATGCTCGCGTTGTCAACAAGAAAACCACAGTTTGTAAGTTATGCTATGCGTGCGTAGCATACGCATTTGTTGTATATTCATCGAGTAATAAAAAAAATAATAGTTAGATTAACCCATTTCTTTTTTTTTGAAACACGCACTGGTATCGGATCAGTACTCGGTATCAGCCAACAGTTGTGTGAAATTGCATTAGATTGTACAGGTGTGCCTTATAAAGTGTATGTTTTTATAAATACAGTAGGTATTTCAAGTTCAAGATCCATTAAGGTGCATAGGTGCTGGACAGGTGCTTATGTTCGCATATAGGCAGTAAGTAGTATTAGTAATAAGGTAAGTAGTTTCACTCAGAATACACAAAGATGTCACCTGCTACAGCTGTGGTCTCCGTGAGTCTTCCCTATGTCCAATGGCACAAGTAGATTTTCTAGCCATAATTGATACCGCTGGTATCGAAATGGCTCTTTCCAAAGTAAAGGGCTTTCACTTTCAGATCTGATCCTATTGTTGTGAAAAACTTTATTGAGATGACCAGGGAAATTGTCTTAAAGTCACATCGCATTTTTGCTGCAACAATTTCTGGAGAAAATAGCCTTTTCTACCTACAGTCATATTTGTGTCCATTGTTTGCATACAAAACCTTTCAGCCCTCAAAAAATGAATTGCTGGAAAAAGTTTGAATCAGGAAATTACTTAGGAACTATGCAGGCCAAACACAATGATCAAACTGGAGATGTTCTTACACTGACCCACAGTCCCCAGTGAGAGGCAACACACACACTGAGCTGTGTAATAGCTGTCAGGCCTGCAGCCATACCATGCACAACAGGATGCATACTGAAAAGCAGTGCAGTGCTGCAATGAAGCATGGACTCTACACCTGCCCTGTGGTGTGTATTTGTGCATGTGAGTGTGAGTGAGAGGGGGGACTGACAGAGAGCAAGCATAGAAGGAGAGAGGGAACACAACGAGCACATATGGAAAGAGAGATGGCATAAAAGAAGATGAAATGATTGATAGTGATGCTATTTGCTCCTTCATAGTCCAGGTTAAAAGCCAGCTATCTGTTAGTACAAAATACTAGACACCGTCAGAACTCCTCATCCAGACAGACAATGCAGGCTCCTGTTCACACTGCATGCCTCCTGACCAAAAACAGCTTTTTCATGACACATATTCAACAGATCTGGCAGTGCTTTGCAAATGCCATAATGATAGGGTACCCAGGTAAACCATTATTCAAAAGCCTTTTCCATCATATTCTATTCTCATATTGAAATATAGCACCATTATGCAAAAAGTGTTGCCTATTAGCAGTATCATATTTCACATTCTAATACAAGCCATTATGCAGAAGATGTCAGGTGTTTTTGAAGTAGTGATATTCCATATGCCGCTGTTGATATGAGGGTGACCTTTTGAACCCTGCTACTGTGAAATTGATCATCTGTAACCTTTTCATATGCTCCAAGTCACTCTCCCCAGTAGACATGAACCAGAAATCATACTGTGTCTCTCATAATGGTGTATTCATGACCTTATGCAAAAAATAAAAATGAACCAGGATACCTCTTAGATTTCTCACACCAGCCCACCACCCCTTTCCGTTTTCGCACAGCTCATATGCAGTTTACAGTGATAATGATGGCAGATTTATCACTCCACATTTGTAGTGATTATTGAAAAAGTGGGTCCTCTTGACAGAGGTAGACAAAAGCAGGATTCTCATTTCATCAGGTTCTTTTGCAGGCTTAAATGAGATCTGTGGCTAGCTTTGGCTATTAGCTTATTAAGCTAATATTAGCTCCGTAAATTGGCCCTAATGTTACGGTTATGATGCGGTTTTAAATGCTATTTCTAACTAGGGGAATTGATATGTTTCCAGCTGACTCTAAAATAAGAACCCTATAAAATGGGTCTTTTTCACTGCACTTGGTGGCTACATACACAATATTGTGCTAAAACATTGAGGCTAAAACAAATAACTCAACAGTTCTTGATCAAGTAAAGACCAGTGACCAGCGTATAAATTAGTGGACAGAGCCACCATGACATCATCCAAAGCTTTCTGAGGAGCCATAATAGAGCCCAAAGTGGGTGGTACCAGCCCTCACCATCTTGTCAGTGCCTGACTCCACCTAACTCCCGGCTAATCAAAAATCGGCAAAGAGGTGGAGCACCGGTGGAGCTTTAGCCAACCTAGTTAGTTGAGTGGGGTTTATTTGCCCCAAACAGCCAGGATACTTCGGACCAAGCAACAACTGGCACCGAGGGTATGTGTTTATGTTTGATCTGAGCAAAGTTAACACTCACCAGATACTCTTTTCTATCTGTTATCCTGCAGTTCTTTTTCAATCTCCTGTCTGTACATTCATGAAGTAAAGTAACTTTATGTTTCTCTTCCATTCAGCAGTCAAATAAGAGAGATACAGTATATTACAGTGGACTTGCATGGCTCACTAAGGCGATCAATCCAGTTGTTAATCCCAAAAGTTTAAAAAACAAACTGTGCTCTCCTCAACTCCCGGTGTTTTCCTGCAGAAGCTCCAGGCTCTGGCTATCTCCTGCAGAGCTCGCTGGCTCAAGCAGCTATCTGCCAGTAAACGCTAAGAGAGTCGCTTGTTAATCCAAAACACTGGCCTCTGTCCCTCCACACCGGTCTTTTAGTCCAGAAAGACACACTATGTGTCTGATATCTTAATTAAAATTCTGCAAAAGACATCAGCACCACAAATACGTTCGAGAGATCAGGTTCGGTGATTGCAATTAGCTAAGGTGAAGCCAAGCAGACAGCTAGGGACTACCTGTCACTCAAAAAAGCCATGCTCCTAACTATGCATAACTTTAAGCCTTAAAATAATTTAAATGAGTGACTTATATAAAAATTCACTCCCCATACAGTTGTCATGAAGGGATAAATTAGGTATAGGCACCAAAATTTTTTTTTGTACCAGGTGGTAAACATGTTTTCCATTTCTGCTGCAAAGTTGGTCATTTTAACATGGGCTCTCAAAGGGATTGCCTCGTTTTTGGAGCGAGCCTCAAGTGGTCATTTGAGGATCTACAGTTTTTGGTACTTCCTTATTGGCTTCAATTAGAAGAACTGGAGTTTGGCACTTCTTGAAAACTTAAAAGCAGCACTGTTCTTAAATTTCTGTGTTGAGCTCATAAGTCCTAGCATTTCAAGTATGATACATGAAATTGTAAGATCAGACTGTTATTTCCTTGTAACATAATGCTGTTTGGCTGCATAGCTTACAGTTGTCCATATTTTCAGAAAGTATATTTTCACCTTCTTACCTTACAATTAAAATGACTTTTAGGATGAGGACTAATAGACATGTGTGACAAATTTAACACTATCTTTCTTAAAGCAAAACGATGCCATATCAACTGCCTTTCACTTAAAGAACAGCTACATCAGATTGCTGTTTGTTGACTTCAGCTCAGCACTCAACGCAATCTTACCCATGAAGCTGATTGGAAAACACACAAATCACAAACGTGATAAAAGTAAATTTACAAACAATATGTTTTAATTCACTTACTTAACATAAAATGGCACGTGCTCATATTTGCAGCGATATACAGTATTCAGTATGCTGTGTAAAAGAACTTATAACTGCAGACTTCACATTATTAACTTAATTTGCTACTATTTAGCTTCAACAATGACCAGCTACAGCAAGCTCAGAGGGTCAAATTTAAAACTCAAAATTCCCAATCGGTTTAAAAATACAGCCACCACTAATGGAGACATTGCGTGCTTGGAGAGGGTAGCGCACAAACAGTATATATCTTGATGTTTTCTATTATTTTTATTCTTGGAGCACTAGCTTGATGAGCCAGAACAGCTAAATGTTAGCAGTTTACTTCATAAAGTATACATTTTATTCAGTCTAGTTTACATTTTATTTTCCATTTTTATGAGGTCAGGTCAAGGGGATTAAAAGGACAGTTTTCAAGTTCAGTTATTTATGTAAAGGATGTTAATTTAAAGGCTAAGATTTGTTCTGTGTGCAGTTTTCAGGGGCTCTATTTATTTAGGCTTTATATCTTATTTTATTTGTTTTTTATCAAAGCAGCTTTTTGTTACAGTTTTGTCAAGTACTGAATCCAGACATCTGAGATGAAGTAAAATGAAGTGTAGGGGATGAAACATTTTTGAGAGGTTTACACTTTTAGTTTTTCTCTTAACGACTTTTGTGAGCACTTCATGCTAACCATCAAGATCTCCTCAATCATTTCCGCTGCTTGATGTAATGATCCCGTACTTTTATGCATAGGCAGACTCTCCCCCTCTCCTCATCCCTCCCTCCATCTACCCGACTGCCTCTCTTTCTCCCATCTTTCTGTCTCTGCCAGCTCCATCTCAAAGCCAGGCTTTAATTTTGATCAGCGATGAAATGATTGCTCTCCTCTCTCGATTTTTCTTTTCTCCCCCTCCCTCCCCACAGCAGTTGTCATAGAAACAGAGACTTGTATGTGTATGTGTTTATGTGCATGTGAGTTTGTGTGTGACTGTGAGCGTCTGTGTTCCAGTTGATCCCCTCAGCAGAGCGATTTATCACCCAAACTAAGCCAGGAGGGTGTGTGTGGATGATTCTGTGTGAGTGTGTGTAATGGCCAAATGTGTGCTTGTCTGTCTACCCTTGTAGCTTCCCTCTTATACACCTATATTTCTTCTGTATTTACACACATAACAGTATTTGGGGGAATGTGTTTTCCCAGTTTTATGTTTTTATCTGTAAGCGCTTAACAGTGTGTGTAATAGGTCCCCTGTCCCCTCATCAACCCCCATCACACACTCACACCCTCTCAGCCTAGCTGGCTGGATGACTTGAGATTGAGTTTGTTTGGTGGCTTAGACTGGCCCCAACTCTAATCCTCTGCTCTCATACAAACACAAACACACATACTAAAAGTCCCAGGTCTCTCCACTATCAGCCTGGGCTGAGGGAGTGTATGCATGAGTGTGTGTGTCTGTGTGTGTGTCTGTCTGCACAGAGGGGATTGCTCAGAGACACGAGAGAGGGAAAGAGTGAAACTAACCCAATTTCTTGCTCCATTTCCTTTTCACGCGGCGGGTGCATCCCATTCCACAGCAGGTCGGGTTGAACACCAGCCACCCTACAGCCCAGGGTCACGTCTTTTACCTCAGAGTCTCACATATAAGATGGAGGGAGCACTGTAAATAAATCATGCTCCAGCTCAAAATTACACATGAAATTGCTATTTTGAGTGAAATTGAAGTTCAACTGAAGTTCCAAGTCGACTCAGATTAGAACTGATGGTTGATAGTCGATGCATGTTTAAATTTGTAGATGTACTATATGTATTCATTCTTATAGGATACCTGTCTTTAAAATGATGTTTCATACATGCAATTAATAATAAATAAACCCATAAAGCATGTTTTAATGCACAGGAAGATGCAACTTAATATATATATATGTATATATGTATGTGTGTATGTGTGTGTGTGTCTATATATATATGTATATATATATATATATATACACATATATACATATATATATATATATGCTGTCTATATGATTTTTACCTGAATATAAGTAGGGAAATATAGATAAAATCCTTTATCAAAGTTTATGTGTTGCAATCAGAGCCCAACTCATACAAAGATATGTAATGGAGGCAGGATATTTTTTAGTTTTAAAACAATTCTTAAAAGAATTTGATGGGTGCATATTAGAAAACATATACACACCGACATATCTGTGATATCGGCCAATATTGACCATTTTCGGGCTATATTTTGAATTTAACCTCACAATGATGTAAAAATCCTGTTAATCCACATTTGCTATCAATCATTCCTACTCATCAATTTGCACCCAAAATGGCCTATTACAACCATAAATATTAATGTTATTGTACTAGGGTTGGGGTATGATCAAATTTTAATTGAATCTGAATCCAGTATGAAATCCGTTTATGACATTGGAAATCCTTTTGAATCCTGTATCTAATCCATTTGAGTTCAACTTTCATCATTTGTTACTAAAGTTAAAGATACTAAATAAATTAAATAATAAATAAATTGATATGATATGGATGAGTGTTTAAGTGAGAGATTCTGACTCCTTGAGCTAAAGTGATGCAGCAAGTGTTTCAGTTGAGACAAATTATGACTATGTTGGTCTTGTTGAACTGCAAAAGCAAACAGGTTTAAGAGTGGTCCTGATAAATGACACAACGCATAAATGATCCTTGACTAAACAAAGACGATCACTTGAAATAATGAAGACATTAACATTAATTATCTACAGCTGATGTGATAGGCCCAGGGTTCAAGGCTAACTTTACACTGGTTGTGCTCGTGCCGCTAACTTTTCATTTATGTGCACCCAATAAAACGTTTGAATTTATTCCTATTCATTAATTCTTAACACATTACGTAAATTATTTTAAAAAGCAATATTGGCGCAAATATATGTTTTTCTTCATTTAAATCGCAGCACAGGCAAAAATGAAATGACGATAACCTCAACTTTTTAAAAATTAAGTGCTAAATTTCACCCACACTGCAAAGGTCTTTGGGTCCATGTGCGACCAAAATAGTCCCACCCTGAGCCCTGGATACCACTCAGCGACATTTTGTCTGGCAAAAGTGATGATCAGTGCCATCTAAAAATGAGAAAAAAAGGAACAACATATTATCAGCCAACATGTTAACTGAACTCTAATTGCTAGCGTGGTATAATCAGTAAATATCTGACGGTAGCCAAATTGAGAGTCAGAATCAACTTTATTGGTCAAGTATGTATATACATACAAGGAATTTAACTCTTGCTTTCCTTTGCTCTCAATGTATTTACACAGAAATAACCACACAGCCAGAAACAAGAATGACATTTGCAAACATTTAAACAACGGTGCAGCGGTGCAGAGTGCAATTGATCCTTGAATAAATATAGAATGATTAATGTGTCAGGTTCCTTTATAGACTGCCTGGCCAAAAAACAGTCACCACCTGGATTTAATAAGCAAATAGGTAAGAACCTTCCATTGGATAATTACTGCAGTGATTAATATGTTTCAGCTGGCAACAAGTTATTAAACCCTAACTGATTCAGTGAGTAGCTTCTCATTTCTTAAATAACCATGTCAAAAGAGATATCCTGTGGTCGTGGAAAAGATGTTACTCTGTTTCAAAAAGGTCAAATTATTGGTCTTCATCAAGCAAGGAAAACAACAAAGGAGACTGCTGAAACTACTAATATTGGATTAAGAACTGTCCCACGCATTATTAAAACCTGAAAGGATGGTGAACAATCATCTTCGAGGAAGAAATGTAGTCGGAAAAAATCTTGAATGAACGTTTGGTGCAATCAAATCGTAAAAAATCAAAACTTGCAGCTATATTTAATAGTGAAAGTAAGAGTATTTCCACACACACAATGCAAAGATAACTCGAGGGATTGGGACTAAACAGCTGTGTAGCTTAAGAAAACCACTTATCGGTGAGGCTAAGTGGAAAAATTGCTAAGGAGCATAAAGATTGGGCTCTGGAGCAATAGAAAAAGGAAATGTGGTCTAATGAGTCCAGATTTACCTTGTTCCAGAGTGATGGGCACATCAGGGTAAGAAGAGAGGCTGATGAAGTGATGCACCCATCATGCCTAGTGCCCACCACACAAATACTGAATGACCAGGTTTTTGCATCAATGTTTTTTTTTTCTTCCCTGATGGCACAGGCATATACCAAGATGACAAAGCCACAATTCATCGGGCTCAAATTGTGAAAGAGTGGTTCAGGGAGCATGAGACATCATTTTCCCACATGGATTGGCCACCAGAGTCCAGACCTTAACCCCATTAGGAATCTTTGGGATGTGCTGGAGAAGACTTTACGCAGTGGCCCGTTGCTCCCATCATCAATAGGAGATCTTGGCAAGAAATTTATGCAACTCTGGATGGAAATAAATGTTGTGACATTGCATGAGCTTATCAAATTTCAATTGTAGGTACAGTGAATGCTTAGTGTTACAGAATTATTGCACAGCGATTGTTTCTGACACTACATGACTGATGTCAACTGTTCATCTTAATGATGGCCTGTGGGTAGAAATTATTCTTTTGTCTGGTTGTTTTGGTGTTAAGTGCTCTGTAGCGCCTACGAGAGGGGACAGGTTGGAACAGGTTTTGTCTAGGGTGTGATGGATCTGCAGTGATGTTTTAGCCACGTTTCCTTACTCCAGACTTGTATAAGTCCTGAATGGAGGTTGGGTTGGCAGCAGTGACTTTACAGTCAGTGAAAATCAATGAAAACACTGCAATCTGTACAGCAACCTTGGAGGCAGATTCCGACTCCCCTCATGTTCCCCAATAGCTCTTGTATGCAGGCAACTCCCGGTAGATGTAGTGTAGTATCTGGTTAGGCAAAGGGCATGAGATCTGGAAAAGTCTGTGTTTGCGCTGTTGAGCAGCAGCAGTTCATCCATCTTGTAGGAGCGCAGTTCAAAATCTCCGCTATTGCAATTTAACATGCACTTCATCTAATTGTCCCCATCGGTGTCTCTTGCATATCCCGCAGAAAGCTGCTGCTCCTACATCTAAAAGCTCTTCAGAAGCTCTTCACTATTGCCATATTTAAATCTTGGCAATGGTACATTGTATATGATATGCAAATAGGACATAGCTGATGCTTGGAAATATCTAGCTAACATCGTGAACAAAAGCCTCATAACCAGGGTGGGAGAGATTTTTGAGTGGGCTCCAGGATTGTGCATACTGTATGCTAATCTGCATACAATCTGCCAAGCAGATATCAATTTATGTACTCTCATTTATACAGAATATGAATAAATACAAATATACTTATAAGAATATGTCACATAGAACATGAATGTATGCTCAATCTCAATGCTCCATTAAAAATGTGTGTTTTCAGTGGAAGCTCAACTTGTTGTTAGACATTTTCTGTCAAGCTCCATATTCTGACACCAACACCATGGCACACTGGCAGTGACAGCAAGTACAAGTATACACAGACACACACAGTCCTTGGGTTGTCTTGACCTAATTGAAGCCCAGCGGTCTGCCCCAGGTCATTCTCTTATACCTCCCTTATTTTAATGAGATTTTTAATTAGCATGTTAATTGCCTAACGTGATCAGCAGGGTGACTAGCTAGCTGGCTAGCTGTGGTTGGTACCCAGCTGGGCCATAACACTGAGGCTTTTCACTCTGCTGAACAAAACTGTGCCAAGCTGAGCTTTGCTGGGCTAGCCTGGAGAGAAAATGGTGTTGCAGAAAACAAGAAGTGATTGTGAGGCAGAGCTCTAGATCTAATTAATTACTATTTTATTTAAATGTCTTGCTGCTTTCTTCTTTTATATAGCAAACGGTATCAGGAGGCTTCAAAGACAGCTTGCTAAAATCAGCAACAGATCCATTAATATATCCCTGTACAAGTAGTAATGTTATAAGACATAAACAAACATACATAGACAGCTCCAACAAAAATTGAGATAGAAGTAATATATACAGTTGTGGTCAAAAGTTGATATACACCGGTATAGAACATGTACAGTATTACAGTATATACAGTTAACTGCAATCTGACTGGTTGTCGGAGCCCTAAAACCATGAGCCAGTTCTAGTTTTCTAAAAGCCTGTCATAACCATTTGCACAAATGTTTTGAGAATAAATAACAAAGAGGGTGATATTTGACTGTGATCAACTCAAGTATCTGTATTTCCACTTTCGGTAAAAATGTGTCTACCACAATAATGGAAGCAGTGCTAGAGCACACAGCTGTAATATTGGTGTATACAGACATTTGAAAAAATTGCTCAATTATTCATCCAGTATTGGATTCACTCTGGTTGTAGCTCTGTTGTGGACTCATAATTTAATTTATAACTATTACTTTAACTACTTTTGCTTTTTTCATGTTGAATACAAAAATATTTATCTAACTTGCTAGATGTTCAACGGTACCAATTAGTCATTTTGTCTTTTATTTGGTGCTGTAGTGTACTGTGGGTTTATCTGAGCCTTTTTGCTGTGACAGCTGCCTGCTGTGTCTGGAAGCAAGTTTGTGGACCAAACTTGCTTCAGTCCAGTTTGTGGACCATGAACAAAACAAAGAGCTAAAAGGGGTTAAAATGCTCCATAGAGCTGAGGGAAGTTGGATGATAATTCTCTTTGTTCACATTACACATAGTCATTCAATCCATTGTCAGGGTAAAAAATATTATGCTAAGCTAAAAGACAAAGAAACTTTGTTTCTTAAGATAAAGTTCCCAGCAAGAGTGAATTTAATTTGTTGAAAGTGACTATTACCTAGGGCCCAGTATCACTGAAAAGATTTGACCTTGACTTAGGGACACACGATATCTATTTAGGAAAATATACATCATCGGTTATCGGCAGATAATGAAATTTTAGCCGATAAATAGAACTGACACTACAAAGCCAAATTGCTTTAGTTGACTTAACAAGTGCAGCATTCACAAACAGTATGTGGTGGTATGCACCTTTTAAAGTTGGTTTGCCAGCTGCCAATAAACACAGAGA
The DNA here is from genome assembly GCF_040436345.1 of Pagrus major. Taxonomy (NCBI): domain Eukaryota; kingdom Metazoa; phylum Chordata; class Actinopteri; order Spariformes; family Sparidae; genus Pagrus; species Pagrus major. The sequence continues at coordinate 24,820,216 of NC_133219.1, forward strand.
AGAAGAACAACAACAACAATGCTGTTGTCACATTCATGGCGTAGAGCTGCTGCACCTGTGTAGAGCCATGCAATGTAGACAAGAGCCATATATGTCACCGCTGGAGTGGGCATTGTTTGTCGAGTTCAGAAGAAGACAACACAATTGTAACTTGCAATATGTGTTCCTCAAGGCAATTCGGTTGGTGCCCTTACCATAGCTGAACTTGACTCTTGAAATCATTGCAATACATAAAGGAAAGCCATGCTTGGAAGGTCAAAGGAGGAAACAAATAAAAAAGGAAGCAATAGTTTTTCTAAAAGTATATATTTAAGGAGAGAAGATAAGCTGGGCAAATGAAAAAATGTATAGGGGATGAAAGGAGTTGGAGGTGGCCGGAAAGATGGAAAGAGACACAGTGCAAAGGGTGTCTCCCTTCCTCTGTCATGCCATTCTGTTAACTACACTCTAGCAGGAACTGAAGGCTGTGTGGTTATGAGGCTTGCCTTCATAATTTATCGCCACTGCTGTCGGCCTCTTTATTGAGCCTGGCCTTCGCTGACAGCCACAGAAGAGGCTTTGATTTACCCTGGGAATGTTCTAGCTTGTGTGGACCCTGTGAATCAGTCTCTCTCTCATATCTCCTTTTGTTGTTCTGTCACACACACACACACACGCACACACACACACCCCCCATACCTGTCTCTTATCATTTCTCTCCCTTTCATTCTGATCCCTCCATCCTTATTCTTCCCTATCTGCTTCTCCTCTCATCTGCCTTCCACTCCATGCCTCTTATAACCTCCCCACTTTCTAATCACCTCTCGCTTCTCCTCACTCTTTCTCCTCTCCAGTCAGATCTACTGTATAGAAAACGCCCATGGACAGCTGGTACGTGACCTTGACTTAAACCCCAACCGCCAGTACTACCTGGCCAGCTGCGGAGATGACTGCAAGGTCAAGTTCTGGGATGTCCGCAACGTCCAGGAGCCTGTCAAGACCCTGGAGGACCACTCGCACTGGTGGGTGGATTGGTGTGGAAGTCCAAAGAGGTTTGGGGAAGGGTCGTTAGTGGAGTCGGTCCTTGAACGACAAGACCTGAGATAAAGTTCCCATGTTAGCAAATATCCCCTCTGCTATAATGTGCCACATTATATCAGAACCTGCTGTCATTCTCCCATGTTTGGTGGAAAAAAGACAAGTTTAGTACATAGATAAGTTAAGTATGACATTGTTAAACTTTTTTAAGGTCAATGTTAGTGAGCACATTTAATAGGTGAAATTATGTGCCATACTTCAGAAATGATTTAAAAGTTTAAAGGTCCCATCAAATGGTATCTTTACTTTTTTAATGTGATGTAGTAGGACTGGGCAACATATAGATATTATATCATTTTTGTAATATGAGACTGTATCATCTTAGATTTTGGATAACTTATTTTTCTAATACTCGCTATAACCCACATAGCAATTATATCCACATTACTGATAATTATATACCGTAAAGGTATTTGGTCAAAAATATTGTGATATATGAATTTGTCGCCCAGTCCTAGCATTTATGAAGTGCTTTGAAATTTGAGATTTCAAAATGTAGAGATATATATTGTGTTTATCGTGATACAGCCTAAAAATATGGCTTTATATTATTTTAAGGCCATATCTCCAAGCCCTATGATGTATTTAATGCTTAAATACAATGTCAGTACAGAATGTAGCAGACCTGCCAACACTACTATTTTTCCTGTCTTTCTTCGGTATTTCAAGGCCATCGTCTAGCACCCTTTCATTTGGTCCTGGGAGTCTCCCTTACATGTAATTTGCATGGCTCTCAAACTTTTTCATAAATCATCATCATACATGATTTGTTAGACATCACCCAAGTTGCCAGATTGTCTATGAAACAAAGTCTTCACAGACAGTTGACACACTACATATAATTTCAACCTGTTTGTCACCGGAAATTGTCATCCCACAACCTGATATCTTTTTTTAAATGTACCCAAACATTTTCACAGCTATAACTTATATCTTACGTTGCCATTTGCAGAACATTTTGGTATTTGCTATGAAACATACCTTTAATAATTTTCCCTACGATGGAGTATGACTAAATTATATGCCAAAATTCTTGTAATCAGAGACAACTGGGAATTGATAATATTTTATTGATACTGACATAATCGATTTTGCTTATCGGTTGTATTCTTTATCAATTCCCTTATTGATTCCTGATCTGTTTTCTGTGTGGGGATAAAAGTTGAGCTGCCTGTAGCCTGACAGCTATAGTCAGTCAATCGTCATCTGACATGGATAAAATGAGAGAATATTTGTACATCATTTTTTTCCTTTTCAGTTGTCTTAGTCAATGGAAAATACTGCTAAGCCTACCTGTGTGGCGCTAATTTTATTATAACATAGGATATTTACCCTGAGAGCATGAGTTTTATGTCATTGTTTTTAAATGCGGGCCTATTGGAAAAAGCATTGTGGCTACATACCACGAGGGGTAAGGTATCAGATGTTTTTGTTAGATAGGTTTACAAAGTGGGACAGTGCTGGATTTGAGTTATTTTCATATAAATTTACCAGGATCAAATATTTAATTGTAAGAGACAGTCCCCTGTTTTATAGTGCCAAACATTGTTTTAAAATCCAATGTTTCTCCACAGCTTGCAGAACTTGTGTTAGGGGCATAACATCTTACCTTAATATAAATCTTATTACTTGATTGGAACTGACAAGAAATATCATCAGAATAGGTGAAAAGGTTATTTATCATTTCATTAAATTTTACAACTTGAGTGTAAATGTGAGCAAGTATTTTGTGTGTCTAATATAATTATACTGCATTTGCGTAATGGGAAAAAATATTTTACACAGCATTAGAGTGTAATTCAGGCACTTTCAGGAAAACTCGCTAACAATAATGATAAACATGATGATAACTCCTTTGCTGCACTGTTGATTGTTTTCTGGTTTTATTAATGGCTTTATCTCCTTACTAATGAAATGCCCTAACTACTGATGGTGCAATAAAAGGCAGTAATACACTAATTACTAATTAAATAGGCAGCTACTCGTTTTGTCATTCGGGATGAATCACTGCAGGTCCAACACAGGCCAGCCCTGCTCTAGGTTGTCTTCTGTGAAGCTTCAGGCAGCGCTAAGAGCTGAACATCGTGTACTGCAGGTGTACTGCAGGTGTGTGTGTGTGTGTGTGTGTGTGTGTGTGTGTGTGTGTGTGTGTGTGTGTGTGTGTGTGTGTGTGTGTGTGTGTTCATGGGAGACACTCTCTCCTGTGTGAGCTAAATAGATGATCAGTGTGTCTGCAAGCCAAACTGGGCTACTGCTACAGCACACCAATCCTCACCTGATAGGCAGACACACACACACACACACACACACACACACACACATAAGCACATACACAAGCACATGCACACGCGTATGCCTTTGTGCACGTGCACATAAACACTAAAACGACTGTTATCTCCAAAAGAAAGATAGAAACATATCCATAACTCTAGATAGCTGCAGATGGGATCTCTTCAGATATGAGATAAGTGTGCACATGTGTGCGCTAATCTGTGTTTTTGCAAGGGCTCTCTCTTTATCTCTATGTGTGGCTACAAAAATGTGTGTGCTCAAGCATTTCTATAATGCATATGTCTGTGTGTCACCTATCTTTAGTGTGATGCATATATGTGCAGGTGTTTCCCTAAGTGTTGTGTTGTGTTGTGTGTTTGTTGTGCACGCTCCTTTTTCACAGCACAGCCAGGATATGGCCTCGGGGCTGCTGGGGGTATTAGGGACTATTTTTTAGAAGGGAAGCGGATTAGGGGAGCGTGGGGAACAGCGTGGCCGAGGCTGATTTCCTGTCAACAGCCTCGGTTATCCCTCAATCCCTCCCTGGGAGGGAACTGGGACCGCACTCTGAGCTCACATAGAGAGAGAGAGGGAGAGAGAGAGAGAGAGGATGAAAAAGAGCAAGAGAAGGAAACAGTGTTGACAATCAGAGAAACTGAAAGAGAGGGAGAAAAATAGGGAGAGTAGGGAAGAAAAAATGGAGAATTGAATTGACAAAGAGGCAAAACTAAGTAGCAAATACTGTAAAACCAGGATCATGGAGCTTATGATAATGATCATCAACTTGTGAAGTAAGCCCAAATATAGACTGCAAGGCACCAAATTCCTTTTGTTGGCACCTGAATACACAACCAGATAGGAATATTTAGCTGTGAATCCCACTGTGAGAATACTGCATTTTCTGCATTATTTGTGTGAGCATGTGTGTGTGATAGAGAGATAGAGACAGACTGGTACCCTGCACAACTGTGTGTGTATGTGTGTCTGTACGTTTGTGTGTTTCAGTTTGTGTGGTCTGCCTATACAACATTTATGTATGACTGCTTTCACATACTATAGTAATATCACTGCATTCAGTGCTGGGTTACTGCTGGTTTGTTCACCCACGTGGAGCTTTGTTTGGAACAATGGAAGATACGGCCACGGACTGTTATATGCATCCATGCATCAGTGTAAATTATCCTGCACTTCCCCACATTGCTGCAATACTAAATGCTAAATTAATGTTTTTTTTTTTTTGTCCCAGGGTGTGGAGCGTCCGCTACAACCACAGCCATGACCAACTGGTGTTGACAGCTAGCAGTGACAGCCGCCTCATCCTCTCCAATATGGTGTCAATCTCCTCGGAGCCATTTGGACACTTGGTGGATGATGAGGAGCTCAGTGAGGGAGAAGACAACCACCAAGAGGACAAGTAAGAGCAACTCAGGCTAGTTAGAAAAGGAAGTGCTTCCAGTAATCTAAGTCAGTAGGAATTGCTGTTTTCAAGGATAGTCTGGCATAGAAAAGGCAGTGGCTTTTAACAAAAAATATGGTTTATTAGAGCTTGGATGCTATTTTTGCTACAAAAATGAAACCAGAATTTTTAATCAATCCAGCTTCAACCAGAAAACGCCTTTAACAACATCACGTGCATAACATTTCATGTCGTACTTTTCGTATCGATCATTGGCAATCAACTTATTCAGTCCTTGAGGTATGAGGATGTGTTAAATTAAACTTAGCTTTCCTTTAAGTAAAGTAAAGAACCTGTGAATTTATCCCATTAGAGGATTGTCATTGCATCATAGGTTCACTATTGTCACTTGAGAAATGTTGCCCACATTACAGTGTTAACAGTTAAAATATACGTTTTCGTGTAAATAAATCAAAATAGTACACAAGACAATTCTTCAAAAATTCAAATTTAGATTATTTAGATTAGATTAGGCCAAGTACCCTGTTCATCTATTCATTCCAAATAACTGAAAAGTAAGATAGCTCAGTTCTGATTCAAACAGATGGGTCTTACTTACTAGGGTGCGTGGCCTAGTCCAATCTAACCAATTAACTAATCTATTCATATAAGTGTATGAAATGTCCAAATATAGTGAACAATTCCCATGGTGATATCATCAAATTGCTTGTTTTGTTTTACAACCAAAAATACTTAATTAACAATTAAACTACAGAAACGTAGCAGATTTCGGATTTGAAAAGTTGAAACCAGAAAATGTCTGTGTGTGAAAATGTGAAGATTCTCATAGTCATCCAAGTCTCAGTATATCCAAAATTGCAAGCAAGTTCAAGTGCCCTTCACATCTAGAGGAATCAGTAGATGCTTGACATTTTGCTTGATATAGAGTTTAACTAAATCATTGATTATGAAAATTGATATTGTTGGATTTTGTTTACTTTCATCACAATTTATTCCTAAATTACTGAATAGTATAGTATTGTACAGAAATAGTGAGATAGTAAAAGTAACAATCATAATAACAGTTACACATTAAAAGGACCTATTTCTAATTTCCAGCCACCTTGTTCAAACGAATAGGGGGCAGTATTTCCCCCCTGCTCAATGTTTAGTTCAAACTCTTTTTGTTATTTATTTTATATATTTCATTTGTTTCTTTGCAAATACATTGTTGCAAGTTGTTAAAATTGTAAGAACCAAAAAAATTACTACTGTGGATTGTTTCATTGTTGTTTTGTTTTCTTACACAATAAGTTCTAAATAAAACTTTTGGAGGAATACATTGATAGTAAATTCTGAGAACAGCTCATTCTATTGTTTCTAACAAACGCAGTGCTGTGAAAGCGGGCATACTGAACAGCCATTGTAACCTACATTTGTGTAAAGCTGGTACAAAATCCTTTCCAGCAGGTTGAAATGTTTCATTTCAGTTATTGTCAACACAAAAGCCTTTCATGTTTTGCCATTTATACAAAGTTTACAAAATGTACAAAAATATCAGAACAATAGTGGACACTAAAATGCCACTCCTTTTTTAGAGGAAGGAATTTGCCTTGGTGTTTGGTGCATAAAAAATGAAGGCTAATTACTGCAACAGTCAAGACCATAAATATATAATACAAATATTACAATGAAAATATAAGGAAATACTAAAACAAATACTACAGTAAGTATGTACGTGTTTGGCTCACAAAGCTATACAGTTTTGTGCAAACCTCTTGATCATAGGGTGTCCAAAAGTTCACAGTGTAAAGAATATGTGTCATGGGATGATGGTCAAAGATGTCAGCTGTATGTAATGTAATGTGTTTTGAATACTTTCTATAAAGCCTTCTGTGCATGTAGGATATGATTAGTAAGATCTTTACTTTTAATACAACGGACAGGATTTATTATATTGTCACATAGCGGAAACATGGACTGCAGAGAAAAAACATGTTTATCAGACAGCCACATGGTTTTCACAGGGCACACGGTTTACAAAGTACAAACAAGTGAGATCTTCAGTCACTGGCTGACACTTTTTAACTTATTTGGCATGTGACGTGATAGGTCAACCGGATGAAGGTCCAGTAGCAACTAGCTGAAACGGTGCATATCACCACTTACCGTGGTGGAGTCGGACATACTTCCGTCAATAAATTGATTCTCCCCTGGTGCTTGTACTGTATACTGGGACAATGGCAGTAGTTCAGTTAAATGGCCTAATTGAGCTATGACCGTAGCTCGACTCAAGTGTGCATGGAAACGTACTGACTGTGACTCAGTCCAATGCCCGATACAGCAGGATCTTCCAGCACTGCAGGCCCTGGTTGTTTCTTCATGAGGGTTCTTCCTCCTTCTTCTTCTTTTTGTTCTTCCCTGGAGCAAGAATTCCATGATTTAAGAACTGTACATAATATCTAACAGTGTCATTGCTATAGTTAGACACGCATAATAAACCTTGTAATGTCCTCAAAAATGTATAGTGAAGTCTCATAACCATAATACCAAGTCGTTACAATATAATGACTTGAATGAAGATAGTCTGTCTACTAATGGGTCCATACAAACACAAATTACAATCATCTGTTATAAATAAAGGCAACTAATAAGTGACACAGCAGAGCAAGAATACAGCTGGTTAAAATAAGCTACCTTATGATCTTCACATGCATTTACATTATAGCTTACTTGGCTCAGCTTTAGCAATGCCGCAGTAACAAGAAAACAGTCACATCATGCTAACTGTTACAGTTTGTGTGTTCATTAGTTACACTAAAGATATGGTTTCGGTAAACGGTCAACATTAGATGTCACTTACCGGTCTAAAGAAACTTTGTGAGTTCAGCTCTTTACTCTCACAGCTGTCTCCGGCATTGAAAAGCTCCTGCAAAATGTACTCTTGTCTAGCTTCTTTTTATGTTGCTTTTTTTCTCTGCCGCAGACGTGGTGTCTTTTCAGGAGCTGTTGTTTAATTATTATATTAAGACGTTTAATTATATATGGACTAGGGCCAGACTGATCTGGATTTTTTGGGGCCAATCCCAATACCGATATTAGGGAGTAAAAAATTCCGATAACTGATATATTGGCCGGATACATTTTTACATTTTTCTAAAAAATATATAAAAACAGATAACTAGAAAATACAAGAAGAAAGTAATTCGAAACAGAGTGGTACGTATACGTTTCCAGTGCCAATTCTTGATTTTTATAAACCACCCTTCACTATGTCACCTGTTAAACATTAAGGGGAATGTGATTTAATTCTTCTGGATGCACAACTCGCACCCATTTTTAAGATGACTCTTTTTCTTGCTCAGAACATCACCTTTTATCATATTACCTATGAGTGACTTTAATTTTCTTAAAAATATTTGGACAGTGATACCCTTTCTTCAGTTTTGATTCTGTATTATAATGCAGATGTAGAATCATAGCTCTGTGTTAAGGCACAGACAATCTTTTTCCTCTTGTATGTTTCTGGACTTCTACAGGGAGCCTAATGAAACAAACTGAGACACAAAACATTAAAAATATGTTACTGTCAAAACACTTCAGCAGTTTTTCTCTACAGCATTTACACTCAATTTTAGAATTGCAGGGATATCCTCTGTAATGGTTAACATTCAGTGCTTTTTAAATCTGCCACTGTCCTCATCCATTATGGTCCCATTCCCCCTCTCATCCATAACTACCAGCTCTTAAACTCAAAGACTGACTCTTATGTACAATTATCAACTCTTCTTCCTAATCACTAGCACTCAGCTTTAGTTTTAACCCTTCCACTATACTTATTGACCCCACTTGTCCACAGTACCTGGACACTACCTACATAACTCTTCCAGTGTTTGGACTATTTTCTGACTTTATGTGGTGGTTTTAAAATTTAACAGTAAAAATGAATTTTGCAGATGATCGTTTTTGAGATTATCAGACAGTGGAGGCTTGGATTGATGTTCTTACAACAAGTATATATTTTTCAGTTTGGCTTGTTTTTCAATTTAACAATAGTAGTAATCAGCTTAAACAGCTTCAGTGAAATAGATTTTTCAGGGTTATGCGGAACTAGAAATATGAGCACCATCATCTCAAAAGAAAAAAATGAATAGAAAATGTCATTATTAATTATTACTGTCATTGTTACTTAATACTAAGGGTGCAACCAACAGATAACAAAACTCACAATCTAGATCATATCACTTTTGTGAGAAACAGGTTGGATAATCTTTTAGATCAAAACAAAAAGGATTATTGTTAAATTAATTATGAATACTCTATTTTGGCTCTTATCTCTATCTAGACACTTGTTATATTCACCATTTTAGATTATTCTTTATATATAGTCTATTCTACAAATAATCCACAAGTATTATATATTTCTGATATTACTTATATATATATTGGCTGTCTGTCTCTGTCTGCTTGCTCGTCTGTTGTCACTGGACTCGGTCAATCTGACTGGTCTAATGGCTGCTGAGCCACAGGTAGACGCTGGTCAGTTTGCATTCACTAACTCAGTCCACCCAGTACGTGTTTGTCTCAGATCCTCCTCACTGCAGCTCTGCATCAATATTTGGGGAATTATTAGGTCGACTTTAAAAAGTGAAATCTACAATTAATAAGCGGTTCAGATAACGTGCCAAATCACGGATCAACTTTGTTCAGTTATACCACTATCTGGTCAGTTTGCATTAGTGACAACAGCAAATTAGACAGAGAAAACTCGACATACACACATCATTCACCTGAGCTTAAGGTTAATTTACCTTGCATTCGCTTAACAGTTGAGGGTGATGGTCGCGCAAATGAGTAAGTAAATTGGATGTGTTGCCGCCCCTCGCAACAACTTTCTTCTTGCAGCTCCTGCAGATAGGGCTGCCATCCTCGACCAGCTGTCCCTGAGCATTCTCATAATAACCAAAATACACCCAGACTTCAGATTTGGTTCTCTTTGAAGGCGGCAAAAATGCCGCTACTATCACGTCCTCCCTCCGCCATGTCTTCTTCACTACATAACAAGCGCATGTTGCACGCTGCGCCTGCGTAGGGAGACTTGGATAAAGTATCTCGCGAGTTTTCCACACCGTGGTTATCGACCGCGGCGGTTACTATGGTAATTAAAACTTAAACGGTAACCTTCACCATCGGGAATTTTACCGTGGTTTACCGTGACACCGGTAACCGTTACATCCCTAGTTGCACCCTTAGTATTAAGTAACAATGACAGTAATAATTAATAATGACATTTTCTATTCATTTTTTTCACAGAGAGGGTCTGCTGGTCAATCGAGTGCTACTGCCAGTACATTTCATTCTACCTCTGTAACGCAGACATTACAGGACGCGTTTCAAAAACAGGCTGCTTATACCCTAAGCCTTTTAATATATAATAAATCTATTTAAATATTAATCTTGGTGAAATCATTTAAATTTATCAGTGTATCAGTGTTTTTTCAACATTTTGAAGACATTTTAAAAATACCGCGGTATACCGATAACCGTGATAATTTTGGTCACTATTACCGTGGTGTGAAATTTTCATACCGTTACATCCCTATTCAGCTCTCATAATATGTCTATTTATTCTACTCAGAAAATAAAAGCTAGCAAGCTAGGTTTACCTTTCTTCTACTTGGATAGCGTAAGTGTTCCTTACCCAAGTCAACTCCACTGTTTCCTCCGCTACAATGCCAAGAACAGCTACCGTCAGCCCGCTGATAGGACGCTACAGTGGCAATGCCATTCATCAGACAGACAGATTTGTGGACCACCAAGTCAAATTTGCTGCTGTTTTACACCAAAAAACATTTTGATTGCTGTTTGCCTTTGTGGTCATCACAAGTTGATTTAAGTTCTTCCACTTTGTAGATTTTAGTGTTAGCGAGTGCACAATAAGCTGCATTTCTCTCTGGAGCAAGGACCAGAGGAAGGTGATTGAGCCTGAGTTTGTTCACCGGCCGCTGAGTGATAGAAATTATTGAGATTATTGAGTCCCTCCATGGGATAATAATTGGCTGGACAAAATATCGATAATACCTTTCAGGATAATGCAGTACAACACTTTACCTTGCCCTTTAGAGTCTACTGAGGCAAAGTCCTATAGTCTTTCCCAATGAGTCTATATGACTAGAGCACTTGGAGTGTTTTAATTTCACGCTGCAGTCCAGAGGGAGCAACTACTGTCTCTGTGAAATGGTTAATGTTTAAAATAAATCCAAATATGTATGTCAGAACTATTTACAGCAGTGGATTTGGGAGAAATTTGGGATGGAAATAATGCTAATATTATTTATAGTCACATTGTTGTAGCACTGAAGATGCAGAGATACAGTGAATAAACAAAGTAAATATTCTCCCGTCATCAGCAGATACAGGTGTTTGTGAACTGTCCACAACATGGAGATAAACCAATACAAACAGAAGTTGTGTGTGTGTGTGTGTGTGTGTGTGTGAGTGAGAGAGAGAGAGAGAGAGAGAGAGAGAGAGAGAGAGAGAGAGAGAGAGAAAGGGAGAGACAGCGATGGATACCATGTTCTCAATAATGATCACTCACTCCACATATTTGTTGAGTTTGTGGTGCAACTTGGAATTTTATATTGTGGCTCCACTTCCGCATGTTCTTGCATATAACTTATACTTATTGTATTTGATGAATAGTAGGCAGTCAGATGATGTTATACATGTCTGTGCGCCTCCATTGCCTCACTTTTGTGACAAGCTAGCATTCTATCTTTTCTCTCTAGTTATCTTTGTCAGTTACATTCCCGTCTAGTAATACTTCCGCATTCTGCTTCTCAGATGCTTTGGTGTTGTGATTATCTGCTCAGGACAGCTTTGCTCACCAGTCTCCTTCATTTTTGCAGCAAAAAACAACATTATTAGCTATGTTTACTTATAGGTAAACAGCGCATGCAGTAGGGGAAGCTGATGAAGGCAGAAGTCATGAGAGATGGAAGAGGACCTTTTTCTCTACGTTTGACTCCAAGTTTGAACATACTTGTTCATACTTTGAATAAAAAGTGACTATCTTCAAACAAACTGTTAGAGGTACCATGTGGAGTTGTTGATCACTAATAGTGCTATGGAGCTTGTTTTACAGGAGGGTCCCTGTTTTGTTTGTAATGTGCATGCACATGAGGATGCACAAAGGAATGCAGCAATGCACCCTCAAAGGCAGTGAAGACTGCAAACTAGTAAACAAGCATGTAAACAATTATGTTTTCAAATTATTTAAAAAAACGTAAAATATGAGGTAAACCATATGCACAGTGAAAGTAAACATGTTCATTCACAAGAAAATTGTACAGGGTGTATAGGGTACCTTTAAGTATTGTAAGTATATTCATTTTATTAAAAAAAATCTAACGTAATTGGATAGAAAAATGTTTGCCCCAGTACAAATTTACCTCAAGAATTTTTGACACATTTTTCCATATTTTTTTAAATAAGAAAATGATGAACTCTTAACATGTCAGCATGCTTCAACCAAAGTGCTTTTCAGATGGTTAAACAGCATCTGAAACCCCACATGGTTCCAATAATTTAATTGAGGAGCCTGTGACCACCAGGATTTGTTCTTCTTTTAACTCCTGCCTTCAAAAGCATGCTCCAAAAACACCTGTTTGGCACATCCCACAGGTAAACAGGTTAATTGGTAACACGTGGTTGTGTCATGATTGGGTATGAAAGGGGCATCCTCTGAAGGCTCAGTCGTTCACAAGCAAAGATGGGAAAAGGTTCAACACTTTGTCAAACACATGATTGTATAAGTAAGGGATAATGTCTGACGAGATGTCCATTACAGATGTCTCTCCTTTAAGATGAGGCTATTACCGCAGCGTTAAAGGTGCGAGGCAGTAAAGGAGTAAATCAGCTTTTATCCAGCTGATTTTGCATTAGCTGCAATGCGCACCAACAACCACCAGGTGGCACATGTGAGCAGTCCAGACTACAGTGAACACATCAGGGCACTGAGTTTCTCTCTCCTCCCTCTCGAACCAGACACACTGTTTTATTTTTTTATTTCCTCATTGACTTAGTCCGTATCTACGGAGCCCCTCTAGGGTCACATGGTAGAAAAAAAACTGGATGTGGAGTGACAAATATTCCTGAAAACAACCAGAAATAGCCTCTGTTACATCAGAATTGTGCCATTTACAGTCATTTCATATTTACCAATTCTACTTTTTTTGGGGGGGGGGTTAGCAAAATGTCACTTTCAGAATAATTGACATAGTTTCACGTTCTCATTATTTTTACTATGCATTTTGACAGTAGTGTGTACAAGCTCTACTTGCTGGACTTTTTGTTGTAGTACCTGGCCTGGCCTAAGAGAAAGGAGTTCCATCACCTCTGCAAAAAATATAATAATTACAGAAAACTGGATAAGGATGGAGAACTAAATGTGTTTACTGGACATAAAGTTACATCTAAATGTGTTTATGGGGCATAAAAATGTTATTGATTCTGTCAAAGACAACACAGGACTGTTTCTATGTAAAATAAAAACAAGTAAAAATAGAAGTCTGGGGTTAGGTGGGTGATGGGAAGCTTATGTGATGGTGGCAAGCGATCTTTTATATGGATTATTAGGTGCATTCTGTGTTTCCTACATTCTACTGTGGTCAGCTGACAGTCAGATCATGAATTGAAATGCAAAGTCAATTTTAAATTTTTTTTAAAATGTCTTTCTAATATGCAATAGTCTCGAGCATTAGGCTAACATGTGACTGTTAGGACCAGTACTTGAAGCATTTTCCTGGTGGAGCTAATGAAATGATGCCATTCCATTTTGTATTGTATCCCTACTACGAAGCACATTCATGTACATAAAGCAAACCAACTTGAAATGTACAAATGTACACATACATGAAATGTATCCATCAAAGATACATCTTACATGAATAACAGTGGTCTGATCCATGTTGCTACCAGTATCAAGTTACACTCGCCTGTCAGAGAGAGACTCTACAAAATAGTGGAAACAGCAGGGCATGGTTCTGTCGTGAACTGAACTTTCCAAAGGCTGGAAGTTGATGCGTTCCTCTCATAACTTTATGACACATAAATAGGCAACATCAGCACATTTGTAAAACATCAAGTTCTAAGTCTATGAATGAATGTCACAGAAAAACCATCTCACGACATCTGCTTACAAATACAATGCAAAATATATTCACAGATATATGTAATCTTCCCAGGACCTCCGAACAGTGGATATGGCCTTTCACACATGTAGTACACAAGAATTAATCCACCTCTCCTGGCTAATGTCCAAACAGACCAGGGTAGCAGTGCATGTGTGAACATTGCTATATGGATTAGATCCACAGTATGTGTAAACGTTGGCCTGCATGTAAACAGAAACGATACATGTAAATATGTTTCATACGGCAGTAGTCGATCATAGCTAGCTAGCTAACCTTAGCTACAAGCTGATGGTGCTAACGATGTTAGCGTTGGGCTAATACATACGACAGCAACATAAGGAGTTAACAAACAAATCAGCTCATTACCTGTCCAACAGAGAAACAGCTACCATGGCATCCATTTTCAGGCCTTTGACTCCATCCATTGTCGCCATTGTTGAACAGCCACTCCAATCCTCTCGTTTAACTTCTTGAGCTATCTCAAGCAACTGTCTTTTTGTTTGTAGCCTTCTTGAGTTGAGTTGTAGTCAAGCTGCTGTAGGTACAGCTGGTAATGAAAAGTGGCTGTACTTTCTCTGCCGTTTTGTCCGTAAACAACTCCAGCAGTGCTGTGAATAGACTCCAGTCATGCGCAATGAGTGATGGGCGGAGTCAGCGCAGGGTGGGCATGTAAGGACAGATTGATAAACAGGTAGGCTGTCCATACAATACCTTCGGCCGCTAAAATTAATTGGATGAAGTTTTTACAGCCCTGTCGCTGCCACAGACCATGGATTTTTTTTCCTTTCTTCTCCAAATCATTTTATATTTTGATTGCTGTGTGGATGTTAAGAGATTGTATACAAATACAATAAAAAATGTTTCTGAAATGGATTACCAACCCCAGCTTAAAAGGTTTCCTTTCCATGCACAACGTAACGTCACTGTGCAAACATCACGGCTCATTTAAGCAGCAAAACTAATAATATATATTAAACAGGACAGTAAATGGGATACTCTCCAGAGGAAACAGCAGTGATGGAGTCGGGAGATTTCAATAATCAATGAAGTTAAACTCTGTCTCGTGTGTAATCACACGCATCGTCTCTCTTAAGGGGGAGACACCCCTAATGTTTCTGCAACTGGAGTCCATTGCAGGTTATGGTATTAATATGTTCCTTAATTATTTCACCCACCCACACCCCATCCCCTATTAGTCAGAATGATAGTTCTTATGACCTGTCCGAGATCCTGAGATTCACGCACAATATTATGCACACAGAGACGCACTGCAGCACTCCTCCTGCTTCAGTTAAATACAGCATTTCTTACAATGTAAACTGTTTCAAGATTTTATTGTCCTTTATTGCTCAACAACATTTAAAAATAGAATAAGAATCAAAGACATAATATACAAGTAAGACTAAAACTAAGAATTGTTTGAAATTGTGAAATGCAATAAGTAGGGGAGAGGGGTTTTCCCCTCGATCCGTTTCCCGGGACAGGGACATGGTCAAATAAAATTACAAGTTTTCTTTCTTCACATTGTGTGTGTGTGTAGCAGACAGCAGCACCAGGGCCGTGCCGGGAGGGCTACTCTAGCCCCATTCACACAGCCCTTTCAGTGTGGCAATCATGCGCCAATTCTCCGCATCACCCTCTGTGTGAAAGTTTCAGATGCGGAGAGGGGGGACAGTTTCGCTGCGGCTCTGGAGGTAGTATCAGAGCCACAGCAGAGGCGAGCCGGCATCTGTGTGAATGGATAAGACAGAGGCACGGAGCAGGGGCGTGTCGAGCTGATGGTGTTCACAGTCTGACAGCTAAACAGATCCTTCACTAATCAAATAAAAGAGAAATGACCCACAAAGCAACGTTACAGGACCAAACAACAGTACTGAGGTAACTGCTAATGTCTTTGGCAACCTATATGAGTAAAGAAATACCACAGTTGTACGTGGCTATGTGTCATCCTGTCTGTCCTACCGACTCTTGGTCACATTTCTGCCCGAAAAACAGCCTCTGTCCCCGGCTCATCATCTGTTCATCTCCTTCCACTATTGTGTTGTTGTAGTTACTGTCTTTAAAAAAAATCACCATGACGATCAGCCCTTCCAACCGAGACTTCAGTAAACTTTCCCCCAGAAAACACTCCTTCCTGGGAGTGAGAGAGTCAGACAGGTTCCGCTGTTTACTGATGGCGATTATGTAACTATGTAATTTACAGCAGAAAATGTAACTTTGTCACTTTCCGGGGGGTATGGTGGGTCAGGATCTCATTCACAACACATTATAACTGCATCCATATGATTATAAACAGTCAGCAGGTACATGTTTAGATTAACAGGTGGACACCGGGGGAAACATGTTGAAAAAAACCATACAGATGTCAACGTCATGATGTGTACCCTCACGCCTCTTTTCGATCCGCAGCACCAAAGTGCTGTATGAATTGACCCACTGGTGCGGCCTTACGCAAAAGCTGCTTGGTTCTGTTTGAACAAACAAATGCGGAGAATTTGCTGAGCTATGCTACGGAGATTATGCAGAGTCTCTGTGTGAAAAGGGCTTGTGACTACACACCTAATTAGCATTACAGTGGACCTTTTCGTTCACTTAATGGGCCATCATCCAACAGGTCTCCCAGGCCCCACTAGGTGCATTGTCACACTGAGAGCAAGAGCCTTTGTAACACTGCAAATTTGGTGTTTTGTTATCTTTTTAAAAAAATAACATTCCTCAGTGGTGGGCTTGAATAGCAGGTACAGTAGAGACATGAAAATACAGACAAAAACAGTAATAACAACTGTGCGTGGCTGATTAATCTAACAAGGCACTGAATAAAGTAGGCTTTGCTTGAAAGGGGATCAAACCCTTCAGCCGTCCAAAATCAATAACTAGGCTGCGCAACTGTGTCAGCAGCTTAGGAATATGAATATTGATGGATAACATGGATAATGATGACCTTAAAATTGCGTTTACAAAAAATGTAGGGCCCACTTATGCACATTCAAATGACCTCTTTTCATCAGTTAGTTACTATAAAAATGAGAGAAATAAAAAAAATAAGAAATTGACAATAATATATATATATATATATATATATATATATGTATCACAGTATTGTATCAAAATCACAGTATCCCAAATTATCCCAAAGAATTATTCATTCTAATATATCAAAAGGTATGCTTTTCTACAGGTTTACCAACTACTAAAATCATGCATACTGTGCTGAATACAAGGGCTCTTATCTGTATTTACAACATAGCCTGAATCTGCACTCTATAGTATTCACAATACGTGATGTTTACTGTTGCTTGTGCAACAACTGGCAACTGCTGTTAGCACATATTAGCTATTTTAGCCCCATTGTCTGGAGAACAATAACCCATAAAATAAAAATGTTGGCGTATTTGAACAAAATCAACAACAGCTACCAACAGCCATAGTCCTTACAATCTTAAATAATGTGTTGTCACGGGTTAATTGTCAAAATTAGAAAATAGCAGCTTAAATCCCTGAGGAGCTACATTATCATTAGTGATGGTTGCATCCACAAGTATGCAGTTACATACAGTTCCCTCAAACAATGTAAGGAAGGTGCACATCAGAGGGGATTTAGAAGTGGGTATACGCAATGCTGACTGAAAAATATCTACACATCTTTAGTTTATTTAAGTCCACATAAGAGCTGTTAAAGTTAAATATCAGCTGAAGCAGTCATATTAACATAGCGTTACACTACATACATCTGTGTACCTTTCCTGAGAACACTGTGGTCAAACTGGGTATAAAATAAAATCCTGTCATCAGGATTTTACTGTCATCATCAGAATTCAAGCACTCTGCTGCCACCTAGCATCTACAGTTATCAAGTGCAACCCCCCATTTTACAGCCACGGCGTCACTACGGTAACGCAGCGACAAACATGTCATATGAAAGGAGAGACATCTGTATCAGGAATTAATGGACGACACAGAGGCCTTTAATTCCTGATTTTGGATTATCCGCTTATACCATGGTCATGTGCCAAACACCCCCCCCCCCCCCCCCCCCATATTTTCGTGTGTTTTGCAATCAAAGTATGACGTTTTTTCACAAGCAGTAACTCTGTTTCACTGGCAACACCTGTGAGTTTGACTAATAGCTGAAACAATCATTACAACCCCACAAGGCTCTTATGTAATTGTAGGATTATCAATTATATGCAAATTTGGATTGGACTGGAAAACCTCTCAGGCAGCCTGGTGTCTTCAGTTAACTGAGTCAGTCAGTCTCAGTTAATGATTGCATTCTGGTTTTCTGAATGTTTTACACAGCATCCCAAATGAAACTTGAAATTGTTGTTGTAAACAATAAAAAACTGATAAACTGTGTCATTAAAGTTGTGCATTTGGCATTAGCTAATGTTTGCCAATTTAGTGTCTTCTAAACATTGATAGTCAACATAAGGTCTGTCAGATATGATGCATCCTCCTCTTCCAAACTCCTCTTCCAGTAGCTTAATTCTGTGTGTGTATGTGTTTGTGTGTGTGTGTGCGCGTGTGTGTGTATTTGTTAGGAGTAAGGAGCCCCTAAAGGACAGCGTGGTGTCCACCTATGAGGAACATGAAGACAGTGTGTATGCAGCAGAGTGGTCGTCAGCTGACCCCTGGCTCTTCGCCTCACTCAGCTACGACGGACGCCTCGTCATCAACAGGGTTCCTCGCGCACTCAAATACCGCATCCTACTCTGAGAGGCAGGGGAGGGACAGCTGATCCGTATGTGTGTGTAGAATTCAAGAGAAGAGATAGTAACACATCTGTACACATCATTTGCTAAAAAAAACAGTATAACATGGCGCAGTTAAGTGTGCTGTGCAAGACACTGCAAACAGCATGTGAAGGCAGCAATAGTCAAGACTGTGTGTGTGATGTAAATATACTGTAGGTCATGTGTTCCATTGACCACTGTAAACAATAAAACTGTTCAGGCTATCCCAATTAAAGTAAAAAAGAGACTGGATAAATATTTGACATGGCGTGCTTCTTAAATGTTGACAGCAATCTCATAAGAGAGGAGCAAATACACAAGAAACATCCTTTTCTTCAGTCTGTGTCATGTCATTAGGTTCATTCATGTTATTTCCTCATGATTTTGTTGTCTGAATCTTTTTTCCACATTTATGTTATGTTATTGGTATTATACGTGTGAAAATACAGGTGTTTACTGATCCTCAACTACCAGTACTGACATTCCTTCTTTTTTGTTGCAAAACACTGAAGACACAATATCTGAGTAAAGTGAGAAAGACAAAAAATGTAAGTTAAAAGAAATTACATTTCAAATCTGAACCCCAGTGGCATGACCTTATAGTTCTCAAAGTACTCAAGGATACATCTGGTAATATACAACCCATACTTATTTTGCAAGTTTTTGCTATCAAGACGATTATATATATACTAACTATTTTCATCAAACTTGAATCTGATGATTACTGTTTTATCAATTGATGAAGTATTAAAACTGGATTTTGTTTGGGGGACCATTGACAGCAGAAAGCTGTAAAGTTGGGAGCAAACAGTTGTTTATTTGCATATTCAGCAGACACAGGGCAACATTAGCAATAATTTAAAAGATGATGCCTCACAAAAGCCTTGCCAGCAAAACAATTGTTTTCCTATGATTCGTTGCGACACGTGCTCCTCTCTTGTGCCTTGAAGCAGCCACGACTGTAGCGATGAGTCACGGTGTGATCGAGGCCTACCTGTTACTCGATGTTCCACTATGTTCATCAGCTAGTTGCTAAGTTTGTTTGAAACTGAACCAAGTGAAACAGTACAATATGCAGGCTGTGAAACCAAAACAAGAGCTGAAAGATGGTAAAAACTCTGAAAAGAGCTGAAGGGTAGTGATAATTCTCAGTGGGTTCAATTTTCTGACAATCAAATATCACTTATTGTCAGTGATTTTAGTCTTAAAAGCCAAAGTGAGGTCCAATTGTTGAACCAAGAAAAAAGTTTAACATACCAATATATGTTTACACTGCAATGCTGGCTAGTGCCACACCTGAGCAGTTGAAAGAAGATACCTGCTGTGACATCACTGATTGGGGTGTGGCCACAAATACATTGCAATACATTTTACCTAGACAGAAAACAGAGTAAAGAACTTGGTTGTTTTTTTGTCTCTTTCTAGTTTAGTTTGTAATGTAGCCTTTCTTTTGACTGTAGATGTAGATTCTGCTGTCTACCGCATCCCTTACCTCTCCCCTTGTCCCTGTGCTCACTTCTCCCTTCTGCTCTTCCTCCATACAGTGTGTATGGCTGGTCGATGGTGACAGTCCGAGCCTCTATTATGGCAGACACCACTGACAGGCCTTTTAATTGCAGCTTGACTCTACGCATCACACAATTATGCACTCTCACACACACACACACACACACACACTAGTGCCAAGGGAGGGACACGGGCACTTCATTAGCTATGTCAGTTTGGGCTAGCAGTGCTGCGGCTGAATACAGAGTATATTTGTCTATCTAATCAGAGAAGCTGCTCACAGACACACACAAAGAGCCACATGCACATTAAAACCATTGTTACCCTGCAGTCAATTATTGAGATGGGAAAGCAGGGTGGAGATACAGAGGGATGGTGAGTGCACACACACACACACGCACACACACACTGTATATATACTGTATATATAATTAATGTAAATCAATCTTGGTGTTGTGTTTGTGTTGTTATTTGTTATGATCTGTCCGAATGTTTGGACAAGTTGTGTTTTGATGCTTTGGCAACATTGTTGTAAAACTTTCATGCCAATAAAGCCCCTTTGAATTGAATTGAATTGAAAATTTGAGTGCTGAAAAGATAATCACTGAATCTCGCCCATCTGGAAACTTGCAATGCTTGTCACAGACACACACATGTGTAGCACTCATTGTCACTTGTACTGTCTTCTGGGCACCAGTGTAGGAAGAGATATGAGGTTGACAAGCATGCGTGCCAGGATCGTAGTGTAGAGTGTACAATGTGTCAGTGAGTGTGTCTATATGTTGTAAAGAAAGGCCATAATAAAATACAAACAGTTGATTGCTAATAGCAGCTGAGTATTTAAATTTGAATCAATGAAAGCACCTCTTTAGTATACTGAAAAACTCGCCCTGGACAAACACTAAGTATGATGCATCGATAGTCAATTTGGAGATTTTGAGATATGTTATTGCTGACACTGTAAATACTCATCATACTTTGCTGAATCTAGGCATGTATAAGTTAAAGCATTTTCCTGGCCAACAATAACACCTGATTGTAGCCAGAGATCGAATTTAAGAAACAAAATCAGGCCTTTCTGTCATCCACAAATATCGAGATAAATTATTTAATTTGGTATTTTTGTAATTTACATTACCAACTATCATCTTACAGCTCAACTGCTAATAAAATTAGCCTCATGCAAATTTAGACACAAATACACATTCTCCCAACAGTGGGATTTAAATAACTACATATACTAGAGGTCTTCGGAAAAACCCGACAGCCCGAAAACCCGAGGTTCCGACCCGACCTGGCTCGGGTTTTGGGTCCATTCACAAGAAGTGACTCCCAGGCCGGGTCCGAACCGAGAGAGTTTGTCTAGGGCCTCGGGGCTCTTACAGTGAAAGGCCGGGTTGTACAATACCCGAGAGGACCCGGCGATTAGCGGTCACAGCTGTGTGGACTGTAGTTTGTTCAGTAAAAAAAAATACATTTGAACTAGACTGTTGTCCCCTGATGATGGATAATTTGTATGTCATTTTCACAAAACTCTCGCCACAAGAGGGCACTAAATGATTGACTCATGACTGTCACATTCTGATGATGACGTCAAAGGTGAAAGTTCAAGCAAAAGTTAGAGCCTAGGTCAGGACTCTGGGCAGTTAAAAAGATTGTTTATTAACGTAACATTTTGGTTAATGGTTCAAAATGGTTAAACAATCAAGTTGCCATAGCGTGTTGTTACCGGTATGCTCTACAAAGCACAATGGAAACTCCAAAATTATAACGTTAATTAAACAAGAGAAAATGTGTTCTACTGACCAGTGGATTAGCGTTAGCAATGGCTAAGAAGAAGGATTACAGTACATGACCATCTAAACAAGAAAATGACGACGTGGATTTATTTTTGTTTACATCACGTTATGGCCAGGGGGGCTGGCAGTGCCCGCAGCAGGAACCAGGTAGAAGAAGACTACGTTTAGGTAAGAAACAGAAAGTAATAAAAACAAGTCTTATTTAACGCTAGACAACTTGTATTAAATCATAAAGCAACTCGGGCATTTCGGGTCCACGGGTTTTTTAGGGTTCGGGGCTGGTATGTCACGGTTCTATTCGGAGCCGGTTCTGACATATCTCGGTGCTGCTCGGGTTCGGAACTCAGATTTATAATAATAGCTCGGGGCCAGTCGGCTCCGGGTACAATTTTCACGGGTCCATTTGGGTTTGGGTCCGTCAAATTGGACCCGTGAAGACCTCTAACATACACACAACCTCAGTGCAAACCTGTGTAAACAAATGTAACCAAAACATAAACAATAATACAGCCTATATATATACATACAACAATAAATAATTCATTAGTAAAACATTCAGTTCATAAATGACTAATGTATCTTTAATTCACTTAAAGTATAAAGCAAATTTTTTTCACAGTTTTGTATATCTGCATAAATGGATTTTGGCCACTGAGGAAATAATATTGACATATTATCAATTTAGAAAGATGTTCTTAGCAAAGGCGTAGCAAACAGCAGCAATTTACCTGTCCTCATCAGTAAAACATTCATATAGGTCAACTGTGAAAGCGGCCTATTACAACCAATATTTACTTTTCTTGTTAAGCATTACCCTCTAGTGGCCATAGTAATTATTACGGCAGCAAAAATAGGAAGTCAGATGGAGTAGTATAAAGAGCAACAAAGTAAGGAGGTTGCGGTGGATGGTTGGGTTGAACAGGTAGAGGACTTTCACCCAGGAGACTGCTGTTCTTGTCCATTGTGAAACCAAAAGTCAAGGTTAAGTTATTTTAATTTACTAATCTAGTTAAACGGGCTCTATGTAACAATTTCTAGCAATCTACATGTACAGTCATGGTCAAAAGTTTACATTAACTTGTAAAGAACATGTTTATCATGGCAGTATTGAGTTCCAATGGTTTCTACAACTTTCATTTTTCTGTGATGGAATGAGAACACATACTATGTCACAAAAAAAACATTCATGAAGTTTGGTGCAATAAGGAATTTATTATATATATTTATATATCAAATTTTCTTTGTAGTATGGCCTCTTAACTTCTTCTGAGTGTAAGGGGGGTTTAATGTAAGGGGGAAAGGTGGGTTCTATTGTAAGCATGTACCAATTCTGATAAATACTCTGGCCAACGGTTCTGCTTAGCTGTCTCTAGGGAGTGGAGCATGTTTAACAGAGTCTGGTTAAAATGTTCTGCACTACCATTGCCTGCAGGATGGTACGGTGTTGTGCGACTTTTAGCTATGCCATAGACAGAGCTGTTTCATTAGTGCTAACTCAAAATTGGGGCCATGGTCAGAATGAAACCGGGCTGGACAGCCGAACAGCTGTATTACATAGGTCCACAGGGCTTTTACTGTTGTCTGAGCTGTTTAGTCACATGTGGGGATGGCCCAGGCAAACTTGGTAAACAAATCAGTGGCAACGAGGATGTTCTGATATGTGTCTGTGGGGCAGCCTAGGGACAAGAAATCTAAGGCAACTACCTCTAGGGGATAGGAGACAGCAATGGGGATTAGCTGGGCCCTGGGCTCTATTCTCTCCCTGATGGAACTGTCATACCTCTCCTTCCATGTCCAGCCAGTAGAACCGCTGATGAATCCGGGATAGGGTCCTGTCCACACCTGCATGGGCAGCGGCCTCATGGAACTTTTTCCAGACCTCCTAGCTTTTTCCACTGTTGTAAAACTCTCTGTGCTCTGCATGACAAGGCCTGACGTTCTGGCCCTTTTGGTGCTGCCTGTCTCTCCACATACCTCTGAACCGCTTGAATGTCCAAATCACTGGCTTGTGCTTCCTCTCATTTGCTGCCAGCCCATTCATCCTCTCCTTTCAGGGCTCAACTCGACGGCTGCTGAGGTTACAGCCACACCTGTATCCCACTCTTCATCTGGAATCTCGGCAGACCTGGAGAAAGCGGTACTTTATCTCATAGTGGAAAGAGGCCAGCTGAGCAACCCAGCGCTGTTCCACTGTGCCCAGGCGTGCAGTCTGTAGGTGAGCAACAGGATTGTTATCGTGTATATGGTGAATTGTGCCCCAGTCAAATAGTCTTTAAATTTTTCGGTCACTGCCCACTTAAGGGCCAAAAGTTCCAACTTGAATGAGCTGTAGTTGGAATCATTCCGCTCAGATGGACGTAGGCTTCAGCTCGCATAAGCTATCACACGTTCATGTCTCTCCTGCACTTGCACTAAAACTGCTCCTAAACCCTGGTTACTGGCATCGGTGTAAACGATGAAGGGTGGTGAATAGTCCACATATGTCAAGACAGGGGCTTATGTCAAAGCTGATTTTAGGCACTCGGGGGACCACTCTTCCTACACTCTGACTTTTTGTTGACTGGAATGCCTGTCAACAGCATGTTAATGGGGCATGCGATTTTAGCAAAGCCTGATACAAAACGCCTGTAGTAGCCTGCTAGCTCTAAAAAAGCTCTGACTTGTCTTATGGTGGAAGGGATTAGCCAGTCTAGCACAGCTGAGATCTTCTCAGGGTCAGGTCTTACCCCATTCTGGTCTACCACATGGCCCAAAAAGTTCACCTCAGGCTCAAGGAGCTTACACTTGTCTAGTCGCAGTTTCAGCCCGTACTGCCAGAGCTTCTGGAATACCTCATCTAGATGCTGCATGTGAGAGGAAAAGTCAGGTGAGTAGATTATGATATCATCCAAATATAATGACTCTGCCACTTGACCACTTAAACACTGTTGCATCAGCCGTTGGAACGTTGCTGCTGCGTTGCAAAGTCCAAAAGGCATGCATTCAAACTCAAACAGTCCAAGTGGGGTGGTGAAGGCCGTTCTCTCTCTGTCCTTAGGATCCATTTTGACCTGCCAGTACCAACTGGCCAAATCGAGGGTGGAAAACCACTCTGCCTGGGTCAGGCTGGTGACAGTCTCTTCGATCTTGGGCAGAGGAAAGGCATCTTTATAAGTTACAGCATTCAATTTTCTGTAATCTACGCAAAATCTCCAGCTGCCATCCTTCTTCCTCACCAAGACTATGGGCGCAGCCCATGGGCTGCAGCTTTCCTTAATCGCTCCCTTCTCTAGCATACCTGCGAGTAGGGTCTTCATCTCTTTGTACATCAGAGGGGGAAGGGGTCGATACCTCTCTCTGACAGATGCTGCATCACCAATGTGTATACGGTGCGGGACCAGGTCCGTCCGGCCAAAATCCTTGTCATGTTTTTGCAAACATCTTTTCCCACTTGAGCAGCAGGGCACACAGCTCTTCTTGTTACTGCGTGGACAGATCAGTTTGGTTAGTCAGGTCGCTCACCTCTTTTGGCAGCTCCTGTGCCCCATGGGCAGCTGTCGCATCCACCAAAGCCACTTCAACACAGTCAACTCCCAGGTCTGTGTTGAAGTGGCTTTGGTGGATGCTTCTATGTACATCAGCTTTGTCTGCATGGTACAGCTTTCACAGCTTCTGGTTCCAACCTATAGACACACTGTAGGGATGTGGGTTGCAGACCCGCACAGGAACTTTGCCATTCTTTACCACAGCAAGTGTCCTAGCCACTCCCATGTCGTTAGCGTCAGGCATGGATTCCACCAGGGCACAATAGTCTGCTCCTCCTGGGCCCATCTGAGCGTGACCCCACACCAGCACCTCACTTCTTGGGGGAACTCTTATGCTGCGCCGGCCAGCTGGCTGCACATATCCGAGCAGCCTGTCCTCTGCCATGGTGTCCTCCACGCGACGGCAGGTCACAAAGGCATCCTTCCAAGCTCTCTGGTCTTTTTCACTGTTGTGGGGAAAAAGAATCAGACTTTCCGGGCCATTTGAAGAGAGCATCCCAGCAGACAGTCACAACATTCATGCCAATAATGAGCATCCCTCGCCCAGGTATCTTGATACCTTCTACTTCAAAATCTAACACTGAATAGCTAGTGTAAGGAATCTCAAGGCCATTGGCTGCCCTCAACTGATAAACTACAGGGGTCTTCCCAAGCTTAGGCTGAGTGAAATGCTTGTCAAAGACTGTTGCATTATGTGACCTGTGACCCTGTATCTAACAGTCCTTGCAGCTGAACTCCCTCAATGGCAACCCCTATTGTTGGACATTGCCCGATAAATGCTCCTGTGGCCCTTAACTCATCTGGTGGACTAGTAACCCCTGCCCCATGGACCTCAGAAGCAGGGACGGCTAGTTTAAAGCTGGTCGTGAGGCAGCTGGCCTCCTACAAAACCTGGCAATATGTCCTGCCTGTCTACATTGGCGACAAATAGGCCTGCCTTGCTAATCCCAATCACTAGAACCTGAAGCTGGTTGCCGTTGGGCCCTCCTGGGCTGTGGAGACTGTGGGTCAGCTGAGGCTGCCTGAAGGAGTGGTTTGATTTCCCTCACCAATTCCTGTGTGAGTCCTTTCATCTGTGTTTTCACGTCCTCCATGATCTCTTGCTCTAAGGTCTCTTTCCAGTCGGTTTTCTGCAATGGTTTAGAGGAAACACGTGAGTTGTTCACAGAAGAGCACATTACCTCGGGTTGTGGGTTTCCATACTCTACATCAAGCAGCAGTGCCTCCTGTCGTATGGTAGCAAAGTCTTAATCGGGATTACGTCGTGCATAAACCTTCGAGGCCTGAGCAAAAGGACCTTCACACAGCCCCGACAGCAGCTGGTCTTGCAGGGAAGCATCAGCAGGAGCATCGTTAGGGTCGTGCTGCCGCAACCTGCAATATAGCTCTCGCAACCTCAGAATGAACGATGGTACTGTCTCACCTGGGACCTCAAGACTGGGATTGGGGTTCGATCTCCATAAGGAGAATCTAAATATAAGAAAATTTTGGTCCCTTTCTTCATCCTCAAGAACACTAACCTGGCATTTAGCTTCCCCAGCTGGCCCTCCTAACACAATACTCGCTTTCCTAGCCTCTGATAATTCCTGTAATACCAGCAATCTTTGGATCTGTTCTTTCCAATCCTGATATTATAAATCATCTGGCCTGGCCCTTTAAATTTTGGCAGCCAACATGCACCAGGATACACAGGCATCATTATAGCTAACTATGCTCTTTGGTCACCACAGGTGCTCTCAAACCCAATCCTGCTGACAATGCCAAATTTTCTGTAAGGTGAGTTCTTTATTTAATCAGGTGGAGAGCAACACTGAGGAGACCAAAAAAGCCAAGCTTCAAGGTACAAAAGTTTAAAATGTATTTAACATTTTTTTTAATGCATGCAGTTTAAAAGAGTCCCAAATATATTAAAATCCCAGCTTCCCTTAAAACCTGCAGTCCAGTGTGGGTGCAGCAGAGAAAAGGTGGTGGCTTGTCAGTCTCTCTCTCTCTCTCTCCACAACTGGTACACCACTGTCCTTGCTCCACACATCTCTGTGTCTCTCCACACACCTCTCTGTCCTCTCTGCACACCTCTGCACACCTCTGCCTTCTTTCCTTTCTTTTTTCTTCTGTGTCAGTCTCATCATCCTGATTAGGGTTCACAGTCATCCAGGTCATGGTAAATCTAAGTGCTGTATCGTAGGCAACTGGACTTGTTTCAGTTTCTTGAAGACGTTTCACCTCTCATCCAAGAGGCTTCCTCAGTTCTAACTAGAGGGGAGTTGGCAGGCTTTTAAACTCTGTGTGGGTGTGTCCTTACAGATTCGTTAAGGACACACTCATCATCTCATCATCCTTAACATTTGGCCCAGGTGGTGGGTCCCACCCATCAAACCATGCTATTGGTCCCTTGCGCCATTCTCAGAGATTCGATTGGTGGTCACCAGTGCTTGTTACAAATACAAGAGATCTACCAGGTGCAGGTTATCAGGGAATCAAATTAGTCAAGGAGAGTGCAGACATCAAGCAGTGACAGTAAGTGCAGACACAAACCAATTTGCAACAATAAAAGTATGCAATACAACAAAACAAACTCATGCAAATAAAACACAGCGAGCAACAATATAAAATACTTAAAAACAGTCACTTCTGCCCTTTGACATGAGTGATTATGATTGATAACAGCTGATGACTTTGATACACCCATTAGACTCAGCCACAAACACTACAATGGGAAAGTCTAAGGAGCGCAGCATTGATATGAAAGATTGCATTATTGATTTGAATAAGTCAGGAGAGCCATTGAAGCCATTTCGAAGCAGCTACAGGTCCAAAAATCAACTGTGCAAACAATTGTTTGTAAGTATAAAGTGCACGGCACAGTTGTGTCACTGCCAAGATCAGGAAGAAAATGCAAACTATCACCTGCTGCTGGGAGAAAACTGGTCAGGATGGTCAAGAGTCAACCAAAAACCACCAAAAAGCAAGTCCACAATAAATTAGAAGATGCTTGAAGACAGGTGTCCACAGTCAAGTGTGTTTTGCATTGCCCTGGGCTGAGAGGCTGCCATGCAAGAAAGAAGCCCTGCTCCAGCTTGACGGAAGTTTTCTGCTGATCATATGGACAAAGAAAAAACCTTCTGGAGGAAAACCTTCTGGTCAGATAAAGAAAAATTTAGTTGTTTGGTCACAATGACCAGCAATATGTTTTGAGGTGAGAAGGTGAGGCCTTTAACCCCAAGAACACCATGGTGGTCCTAGTATTATGCTGTGGGGCTGTTTTGCTGCTAGTGGATCTGGTGCTCGAAATAAACTTAATGGAATAATGAAGGAGGATTATCTCTAAATTCTTCAGGAAAACCTAAAATCATCAGCCAAAAGATTGGGTCTTAGGTGCAGTTAGGTGTTCTAACAGGAAAATGATCCCAAACACATATCAAAAGTGGTGAGGGAATGGCTAAATCAGGCTGGAATGGAGATTTGGAATGGCTTTCCATAGTCCTGACTTGAACTCCATTGAGAACATGTGGACTGTGCTGTTGATTCCTGGAAGCTAAGGGGTGGTAAAAAATTCAGCCAGAGGACTACCCGAAGCTTGTGGATGGCTATCAAAAGCACCTCCTTGAGGTAAAAATGGCCAAGGGACAAATAACCAAATATTAGAATTACTGTGCGTATATTTTTGAGATTTGGCCACATTTTCAGAAGACCTATAATAAATTCATAACTGAACCAAACGTCATGAATGTTTTTGTGACAAAGCAGTATGTGTTCCACTCATTCCATCACAGAAAAATGAGAGTTGTAGAAAATCATTGGAACTCAAGACTGCCATGATATACAGTATATATTGTGATGTTTATAGAGTCCTGGGTTAATAAAACCATGTTGCTGTTCAGTAAGTCATTCATCTGGTGCACAGATACACAGAAACATTACATTTGCAACAAGGGTTTAAATGGAAAAGCACACGACAAGTCAACACAGACACCACTGTTTTCCCAGAGAGAAAAGAGGGGAGAAAGACGGACATGTGGATGAGTGAGGCTAAGCTAAGCTAATTAAGCTAACAAAGACAACCGTGGATGGCAGTCGGCACACCGCAGTAAGCATGGCAGGAAACACTGCTGCTCTCCAACCTTTCGACACTGAAACTGACCCTGGCTCTGTCGGACCTCACAGGAATAAATGGGTGCAAAGGTATGAAAACTACACCACTGCAATGAACATTACTGGTGATGCAAGGCTCAAAGCACTGCTGTTGCATGTAGTCAGAGAATGAGTGCATGATATTTACGACACATTTGCAGCAAGAAGATGACAAATATGCAGACACGAAGCTGAAGTTATCCGGTTACTTCTGCTTCGTGAGTCGAGTAGTATAGTGTATTTTTTCAGAAAGTTGATGCTGACAAGATCTCACAGCTGCCACAGACCCACATCAAGCTAAATGGCAGTAGTATGCTAGTTTTAATTGATTCAGGAGCCTCAGCAAACTGTCAGTGAAATAAATTTTGAGAAACTAATGCCAAGTTCGCAACTCACCCCCTCCAACACCAAACCAAAGTTCCATTGCCTGTCAGTGGTGCTTTCAAGTGCAGTATGGAGAAAGAACAGAAAAAGACAATGTGCACCTTCTTTGTGATTTAAAGGTGACAGATTCAATGTTCTCAGCTACAAAACATCCAACGCACTGGGACTTATTAAAGTTGTCACAGCAGTATCAGCCACACCACAGTGCTGTACAGTTGCAGATGAGCTGGTGGAGTCATCCTAAACTGTTCAGAGCCAAAGTTTCACATAAATCCTGACATCAAACCTACATGCCAACCACATTGACGTGTCCCATTCCACATCTGCCAGAAAGTCGAGGATGAGCCTTGGTAACTGGAGGCAGATGACATCATTGAGGAGGTCACTGGCCCAACACCATGGGTCTCACCTATTGTCGCACCTCCCAAGCCTAAAGACCCTGATATAATCTGAGTTTGCGTTGATATGCGACAAGCTAACACAGCGATAGAGAGGGAACGCCACATCACTCCCACCATGGACGACGTGATACATGAGTTAAATGGAGCAACTGTGTTTTCCATACTGGATCTGAGAGCTGGATACCACCAGCTGGCGCTTCATCCAGACAGCAGATAAATCACTACATTCACCACTCACCTTGGATTGCGGCGCTACAAAAGACAGAGTTTTGGCATATGTTCCGCTGCTGAGGTCTGGGTTAGCATCGTCTATGGTGCCTCCCAGACTGAACATGAAAACAACCTCAGAGCACTATTCCAGAAACTCAGAGAAAACGGTCTCACACTTAATCCTGAAAAATGTGAGTTCAACAAATCCAGGCTCAAGTTCTTTGGTTTGATCTTCTCAGCACAAGGTGTTTCAGCTGGTCCCGAAAAAGTCAGCAGCATGCTGCAGACCCCCAGAATTCGGGTGAAATAAAAAGTCTGCTGGGTATGGCCAATTATTGCTCCAGGTTTATCGAAGACTTCTCCTCCATCTCAAAGGAGGGATCCCTCACCCAGGACAGACGGACATGTAATAGATGTTGCATGTACAGAACAGAACAACAAAATCACAATGTAAAAATTGCATTGACAGAATATCTGATACAACTTACAGAATGCATACATAATGTATGTGGATCCAGGAGGACGACTGAGCAGGCCAAGGCATCGCCGAGCGGTGCTCGAGCCATACAACCTCCTCTCCACTATGGTGACCTTGGAGAGGGAAGGACACACAAGATAATTAGCAGTAAAAAAAAAAAAAGAAAACATCAGAGTGAAGAGGCATCAAATTTTACAGAAATACAGATATAAGGAGATAATAAAACAGAGGAGAACAATGATCCAGCGGTGCCCAGGGTATGACGATCCAGATCCGTCAACTACAAGGGGCTACGAAACCGGGTTGAAATAAAAAGTCTGATCCAGATCCGTCAACTACAAGGGGCTACGAAACCGGGTTGTAACTGAACTAAGAAAGGCAAAAACAAATTATTTCATGCAACTAATAAATGATTCAGGTGGGAACAGTTCATATCTTTGGAAACATATTAATACACTCTTAAACCGTAAGCCAAAGCACCATGGAGAAATAAAGGAACCTAGCATTAAAGGAATGATTTCCACTAACATCAAGGAAATAGCTAATAAATTGAATACATACTTCATACAATCTGTAGATGAACTTACATCAAACTTCCAAAAAACTCTCAACACAGATGAACTTAACTTAGATTTTCAACAATTACAAAACTTAAACAACATAACTAATGGTCAGGCTTCCTACTTTAACATCGAACAAACTGACCACACCAAAATTCAAAAAATCATAATGCAATTAAACAACTCAAAGGCAAAAGATACATTTGGAATCTATGTTTTATTTTTGAAAAACATAGTGCCATTTTGATAAGCCCATTACTTCATCTGATAAATTTGTCCATTAAAGAAGGGAAATTTCCACAAAGTTTTAAAATGGCTATTATTACCCCAATTTATAAATGAGATGGCACTGTGCCACTTCATTGAGAGAATAAAATGTTCCCTTGACAATGGAAATGTGGTTGGAGCAGTGTTTTTGGACTTGAAGAAAGCCTTTGACACTGTAAGTCATGAGATACTTGTCAGTAAATTAAGACATGAGTTTAATTTTTCTGCTCTTGCTGTTAGTTGGCTTAGCTCATATTTGGAATATCGACAACAGTGTGTTCGCCTACAGAATGTAAAAACATCTCCTCTGAACAGTAAGACCGGTCTGCCACAGGGATCAGTTTTAGGTCCTATTCTTTTTTGCTTATACATAAATGATTTGCCTACCATTTGTACAGACACTGAATGTCAGATGTATGCTGATGACACAGTGTTTTATGTTTCAGCAAAGAATCCCTGTCAAGCTTCAGAGATCTTAAGCAGACAGATGGTTACTGTTTCAGAATGGCTACAAAGGAATCACTTAACAATCACAAAAAAACAGTATCAATGTGCTTCTCAATAAGAAAGAAAGTCCTAGAGAAATTTGACATCACTATTGATAGTAAAGAAATATACACAAAAGATCCATTTCTGTCAAATATTGTTCACAAATCTGTCTAAATCTGTGTTAGTGAGCACTTCTCCTTTGCCGAGATAATCCATCCTACCTAACAGGTGTGGCATATCAAGATGCTGATTACACAGCATGAATATTGCACAGGTGTGCCTTAGGCTGGCCACAATAAAAGGCCACTCTAAAATGTGCAGTTTTGCTTTATTGGGGGGGTCTGGGGGGTCAGAAAACCACTCAGTATCTGGTGTGACCACCATTTGCCTCACATCTCCTTCGCATAGAGTTGGTCAGGTTGTTGATTGTTGCCTGTGGAATGTTGGTCCACTCCTCTTCAATGGCTGTGCGAAGTTGCTGAATATTGGCAGGAACTGGAACACGCTGTCGTATACGTATCGTATACGTGTCGTATCCAGAGACAATAAAAGGCCACTCTAAAATGTTCAGTTTTATGACACAGCACAATGCCACAGAGGTCGCAAGTTTTGAGGGAGCATGCAATTGGCATGCTGACTGCAGGAATGTCCACCAGAGCTGTTGCCCGTGAATTGAATGTTCATTTCTCTACCATAAGCCGTCTCCAATAAAGCAAAACTGCACATTTCAGAGTGGCCTTTTATTGTGGCCAGCCTAAGGCACACCTGTGCCTAACCCTAACCCAACAATCAACAACCTGATCAACTCTATGTGAAGGAGATGTGAGGCAAATGGTGGTCACACCAGATACTGCCTGGTTTTCTGACCCCCCCAGACCCCCCCAATAAAGCAAAACTGCACATTTTAGAGTGGCCTTTTATTGTGGCCAGCCTAAGGCACACCTGTGCAATATTCATGCTGTCTAATCAGCGTCTTGATATGCCACACCTGTTTGCGTATTTAAAAAAGTTTTAGATCTTTGAGTTCAGCTCATGAAAAATGGGAGCAAAAACAAAAGTGTTGCTTTTATATTTTTGTTCAGTGTATATATATATGGATCGTTATTTACTGATACGAAGTATGGAGTTCCCCAGGGCTCTGTTGCCCTCTTGATATATCCAGTATTATTTGTTACACTTGGTAGTAGTTTGTAGGACCCAAAAGCGGACACAAGGCAGGATGAGAAGAGCAAGGTTATTTATTGAAAGAACCAGGTAACTGCAGGTGGAAGTGTAGAGATGCACAGGCGTGAGTCTCAGTCCAAGGGATGGATGGAGGAGAAGAGGTAGCTCACGGTGGCGCTGGTTGCTTTGTGGCGTGTGGTTATTCAGGTGAGTGCAGGACAGGGCTGTCTGCTGCGGAGGTGTGGAGAGCTGGGTTGCTGGAAAACGGAGTCACTGGCAGAGCTGGGTCGCAGGTGGGCACTGGAGGCAGAACAAAGCAGTATTAAATCTTGAAAACACACGAAAACACTAGTAGATCACTAGAAGGCTATTCGGGCTGAGCCATATACCACATCTGGTTGACGAAATCATCTGGCAGCAGGTAGCGTGGATAACGGGGATTATCAGCAGGTTAGTGATGGGAATTCCGGGAAAATTTATTACCAAAAAAAATGTAAAATCATGTGTTAAATGAATTACTAATGTACAAAACATACATTATATCAAATGTTTATTATTCTATATGGCTTATTATACAAAACAGAGTGCTACAAAAATAAATATTTGAGTACTCCCACCAGCTCAGTGGGTCTGCACTTCTCTGGAGAAGAGGCTCCTCAAGATAAGACCTCACTTCCATAATTGCATCTGCTGAGGGATTCCTTCTCGTGGTGTCTCCAGTTGCTCGTTCTTCAAAGAACCTCCAAACACCAGATGCTTGTGGCTCCTCTTGATCATCCTCTGTCGCCTCTTCTCCCTTTTGGCCCCCTGGCAGTGGAGTTGGCTGGCCGTATCTTGCTGCTGCTGCAGATATTCTCTGAAGAGCTTCATCAGCCGCTCTATTGTCATTAAAGGCCAGCTTTTTGAATCGTGGGTCGAGCATGCTGGTTTCTGAGAGAATACTGTTGTATTCAATTCTGTGGAACTTTCTGTCCATGGATGCACAGAGAGCAGCCGCTAATTCCATCACTTTCCCTGTGGTTACTCTGGTCTGGTGCTCAGCTGTCACTCTCTGCAGACCCTTGCACAGGATCAGCATTTTGGAGGCTGTAACATAGCTAAAAAAAGTAAACAATAACTGTTAAAATTATGCTTTGTTTTATTTAGCAGTATATATTATTTCCATTCATGTCTAATCTGATTTTCATACCAATAATGCAACAACTAATAAAAATGATAATAATCATTGAATAATAATAATAATAATAATAATAATAATAATAATAATGTGATAACATTTGTACACTATACCTGTCTGCACTGATCTCCACTGTGACCTGCTCAAATGGCTCCAGAACAGTGCATGCCTCCTGCAGTACCTCCCATTCCTCTTGGCTCAGAGGATCAACAGGTGCATTGATGACAGCCAGAGTAGAGATGACTGCATCCTTGGACTCCAGAATCCATTTTAACATATGAAATGTTGAGTTACACCTTGTTGTACATTCCTGTTTGGGCCTCAGCTCAGGCATGCCCATCTGTCTTTGGATAGATTTGAGCTTCTGTGTGGCTGTTGTGCTCCTGTGGAAGAATTCCACTATCGCCTTCACTTTGTCCACAGTGGGCTTCATCACCTTCAGAGCATCTCTTACAATCAGGTTGATTGTGTGTGCAAGACATGGGTGGTGGAACCATTTCAGGATTTTAATTGCTTTTGTTATGTTGGCTGCATTGTCACTAACACAGCAAACCACCTTGTTTTCCACGTCCCACTCTTTTGCCACTTTGAGCAGCTCCTCTGCTAAGTTCTCAGAAGTGTGTCTGTCACTGAACTCGAAACAATCCAGATGACAGGACACCATTTTGTAATTTTCAACAAAGTAGCATGTAACTGACATGTAGGATGTGGTGGTTCGGGATGTCCAGCAGTCAGTAGTCAGGCAAACTGCTGTGGCTTTTTTAACTCTCTCTTGCAGTGAAGCACGTTCTTTGTCATATAGGCTTGGGATAATTTTTTAGGAGAGAGTTTTCCTGCTTGGAATTGCATACATTGGATTGAGAGCATGAGTAAAGCTTTTGAATCCTTTGTCATCCACGATTGAAAATGGTTGGAAATCAAGTGCAACCATTTTAGCCAATTCCTCATCAATTGTGTTCTGTCTTACTGGGGTCATAGCCTTTTGCACAAATTGTCTCATTGAGCTCTGGGTTGGAGGTCTAGCTGGTTGTGGTGGTGCACTATATGTAGACACTGATGCAGCAGCAACAGTTGCAGTGGACGAACTGGCACCTTCATTACTTGCAGGTTCACTTGCTTGTCTCTTTTCTTCTAACTGCACTGATGGATGCATGGTTCTTATGTGCCTGTGCAGGTTATTTGTAGAGCCTGCTCTGTATGATATTTTCACCTTGCATACTCTACACTCTGCCTTTGTATTATCAATGTTATTGAAATGCATCCAAATTTTACTTTCCTGCCGTCACTCATTTTGTCACCTTTCCAGTGTCGTCTCTGTAGCGGCTGTTCTCTTTCTCTCTCCCTCTCGCGTCTGCCTCCCTCCTGTTTCTTCTCTCTCTGTGTGTGCTGTGTCTGTAACCCCCGCCCCTCCCCCTCCTGCTCAGTTCAGACACACACACGCCACCACACATCATGTAGTTGGCCAGTCACGTGCAGCTTGAGCAGAAAAAAAAAATACGAAGCGGCTCCGGCTCCCAGGCAGGAGCCGGCTCCGATCGTTCACTTCAAAGAGCCGGCTCTAAGAGCTGTTTCGTTCGCAACCAACACATCACTACAGCAGGTGCTGATTGCCAACCTGCTGCAGGTGCGTGTGTGTCAGCCACTCCAGTAAGGGAAAAACTCCACCCAGCCTCTCAGTGCACCTCTTTAGGCAAAAACAGAAAAATCTGCTTCTGGAGAGATTGTCTCATCGATGTTGAAGGTACTAAACCCTTTTAAAATAAACCCTCAATATAATAAGCTCTTTTTTGTTTTGTTTTTTGTTTTAATTGTTATAAATTGCTGTACTCATTATAGTTACTGTGAAAAAAAAC
Source organism: Pagrus major (assembly GCF_040436345.1). NCBI lineage: Eukaryota > Metazoa > Chordata > Actinopteri > Spariformes > Sparidae > Pagrus > Pagrus major. Next base: position 24,856,830 of record NC_133219.1, read on the forward strand.
CCAGTTCCAAATCCACACAGTATGATTTGTTAACTAGAACACATACATTTGTGCATTCAGAAAGGAGTTTTAAATTCATCATGTGAATATACAGTAATGGTCTGTGTGTCCTGGCATCGTTAACTAAGGGGATTTTCTAAACTTGAATAATCCCATAAATGTAGCTTAAAGTACACTTGCAAGTTGCTATAGGACAGTTGTTTGGAATGAAAAAAACATTTATTTAAATGCTCAACAATAAACTACATTTTCATTCTAAAAGGAGAATGTGCCTCCTTGACCTTGGAGAACGTGCTGGAGTTGTCCTCTGGGTCCTCTACTATACCTCCCAATGGCTTTCTCCTTAAGCCTACAATTGAAATCCTTCCAGAAGAATCAGGCAAGATTTTTCCAGAAGCCAACACATATAAGATTGTTTTAAGATTGCCAGTCCACAAAGACTTTGAATCATTCAAAACACAAATGTGGAATACTCTCCTTTGGGCACCGACTTTTGGTGTAGCCTTGACCTCCTGCAGTTTCACTGTGCACTTTTATTAAGTTTTAAAGGTCCCATATTATACTGTTTTTCATCAATTTCACACAGCTGTCAGAGGTCCAACAACACTGTATTCGAAATGTATTGCCCCAAACCCATCAGTGGGCCTGAATTTCAGCTGTCTAAAAGTCGCTCAAGTGAGCTCTACTGAGCTCTACTGAGAACAGGCTGTTTCTGTGCCTGCACCTTTAAATGCTAATGAGCTCCGTCTGTCAACGCCTGCCTTGCCTGCTACACGCCCCTCTCAGGGAGAGGATGCCGCTGACGCTAGCGGTAGCATGCGCTAATGTTTACAGTGGATGTATCGTTATGGCTCGCCGAGATGCTGACATTCAACCATACCAGTTTGACCCAGAATCGGACCCAGAAGGAGACATACTTACATGAGAGACTCCCCACTCCCCAACACAACCACCCGGCTCCCTTCCCCCACTAACCTGCAACAGGTAACATCTAAAAACAGCTAGCGAAAGCTGAGTTTGTCTCCAACACAGTCTCCAAACTCTTGGACACTGTTCGCATAGTCTCTGTCTCCAGTCTGCACGTTTCCAGACTTTTTACTGTGACAACCAAGCTCCCTCGTAATGTTATTAACATTAAACTCACTTCGAACGCCATTGCATAGCGGACCAAAGCGGAGCGAACTAGTTAGCCAAACGTGGCGACACTTACCTGTGGCTCGGGTGCAGTTGCTGTGTCCGGTATGGTTGGGACTGATCCTTTTACCAGGGTCGAGGCAAAGCCAGCTTTGTACTGACCCTCGTTACTGAAGCAGTCCGATCTGAAGTGGTTAGCACACACAAACAAACTTACAGGAACCGTAGCCGGCATGTTGTTGTTAAAAATGAAACGCAACCACTGTCTCTTCTGTTCTTCTGTAGCTGGGACAGAATAAACAACCAACAACAGAGCAATTTGCGTGTCCAGCTCTGAGCGACGACATTGCGAAACACTGCTAGCTTACCGCTGGACACACCGAACTTCACCTCGCAGAGGAGCCCGGCCTATGCAAATCACTCCTGTCATTACGTAACGCAAGGAGCTGAATCTGAACAGCCTGTAGGAGCCCCGTTTTACCAGTGGGTGGGCTGCAGAGATAATGCAGGACTCGTTTGCTTTCCTCATTCTTGGAGTTGGTAGGCTCAGGGAGGACCAGTTTATATATGTAGAGACCAGAGAAAACATGTTTTTCATAATATGAGACCTTTAAAGAAAAGTTTAGTTTTCTAATTTTCACCTGTTTCATAGTGCACTGTTTTAAATGTGTTGCATTTACAGTTGCAATCAAAATTAGTCAACCCCCATTGCATTTTAGGTTCATTGGCAAAATTAAAAAAATTTCAGGTGTTTGTCAATAAACAAATTACACCAGAACAGTTTAAATAGTTAAATAAAACTAATATTACAAGGATTTTATCCAAATTCGACACTTATTCCTACTTTCAATGACTACTGCAGTCTCAAAAATATTCAACCCCCTTAATAGAATTCCTCATAAGAGCACACATTTACAAATCAGGTGTGGAGGAGGCAGGTGGTCAAAAACCCTCGACTGACTGCAAAAGACCTGCAGCAAGACTTGGTGGCAGCAGGCACTGAGGTTTCAGTTTCCACAGTAAGGCGCATACTAAACGCTGAAGGGCTCCATGCCCGAACTCCAAGACGTACACCACTACTGACCCAAAAGCACAAGAAAAGTTGGCTCCAGTTTGCTCAAAACTATATAAATAAGCCAAAGAGGTTTTGGGATTTTGTTCTGTGGAGCAATGAAACAAAACTGGAACTTTTCGGGCCTATGGATCAGCGGTATGTCTGGAGGAGGAAGAATGAAGCATATGCTGAAAAGAACACCCTGCCTACAGTGAGGCATGGCGGTGGCTCAGTGATGCTGTGGGGCTGCTTCGCTTCCTCTGGCACTGGAAACCTGAAGCGTGTGGAGGGCAAGATGGATTCAATCAAGTATCAGGAAATCCTGGGAGAAAATGTCATGCTGTCTGTGAGGAAGCTGAAGCTTGGGCATCATTGGACCTTCCAACAGGATAATGATCCTAAGCATACCTCAAAGTCCACCAAGGCTTGGTTTCAGAAGAAGTCCTGGAAGATACTAGAGTGGCCATCACAGTCGCCTGACATAACCCCATTGAAAATCTCTGGTGGGATTTGAAAAAGGAGGTTGCAGCACGCAAACCCAAGAATATTAGTGAACTGAAGACCTTTGCCCATGAGGAATGGGCTAAGATTCCTCAGGAACGCTGCCAGAAGCTGGTGTCTAGCCATGCATCATGTTTCACACAGCAGGTCATAACAACAAAATGGTGCTCTACTAAGTACTAAAGATGCTTGTCATGAAGGGGTTGAATAATTTTGAGACTGCAGTAGTCATTAAAAGTGGCATTTTGTGTTGAATTTGGAGAAACCACTTGTAATTAAGGGTGTCACGATTTCAAATTTAAATCGAAATCGATTGAAATTAATTCACAATCTCGAACTTCGAGTTAAAAAATAGAATCGTCGATGACAATGTAGTGTGGTACATTGTGAACAAAGGTCAGACATTATATTGCATAAAAGTCTAGTCTAAAAATGGCATAGCAACCTGTGCTTTAAAAAAAATAAATGTAAAAATCGAGAATCGAATTGAACATGACCTTAGAATCGAAAATTGAATCGAATCGAGGATTTGGAGAATCATGACACCCCTACTTGTAATAATAGTTGTGTTGAGCTATTTAAATGGTCCTTGTTTGATTTGTTTATTGCAAACAGCTGCTAGTTAGTACATTTTGCCAATAAACCTAATTTGCAGTTGGGGTTGAATAATTTTGATTGCAACTGTAAGATTTTGAGCAATAGTTAGGGTTAGGGTTATAATATATAGGTTATGGACACTCCCAGCATCACAAGCAGACAGAGGAGCAAGTGGAGGCGGTGTGACCAGTGCTACGCCGACAAGATCCAGTTGCTATGGACGCTCCTAGCATCACAAGCCGACAGAGGAGCAAGCGGAGGCGGTGTGACCAAGTGCTATTCGGACAAGACCCAGTTGCTTTGGACGCTCCTAGCATCACAAGCCGACAGAGGAGCAAGTGGAGGCGGTGTGACCGAGTGCTACGCTGACAAGACCCAGTTGCTATGGATGCTCCTAGCATCACAAGCCGACAGAGGAGCAAGCGGAGACGGTGTGACCGAAGGCGGAAGCGCGGCTGTCGGGGAGGACTAACAGCTAAGCTAAAAGCTAACCCCGTTCCCTGGAAAACAAAATAGATCACCTACAGCTGGAATTAACAAGTAAACGAGAGATGAGGAACTGTTGCACAATAATTCTGACAGAGACATGACTAAACTCGTCAATCCTGGACAATGCTGTCAGCTTCGAGGGACTGGCTACTTTTTGTGCTGACAGGAGCTGCGCACTCAGCGGTAAATCCCGAGGGGGTGGTCTATGTATTTACTTCAAAACAACTGGTGTATAAATGCTTAGTTTGTCTCAAGCCATTGCTCACCAGACACTGACCATTCTTTTTGCCCAGGGAGTTTTCCTTAGTTTCCATCACTGCTGTGTACGTGCCCCCCAGTGCTGACACTAAAGAGGCCATGAAAGTTCTCTACCGGACTATCAGTGAGTTGCAATCTACTCACACTCAGATCATCCATCTGTTATGCTAATTCCAGCATATAAGCCCCTGCTGGTCAGAGGAAAACCTACAGTGAGGCAGGTGAGGGTGTGATCTGAGGGGGCTATGGAGGCACTACAGGACTGTTTTGAGTGCACTGACTGGAATATCTTCAAAGCAGCTGCCACTTACAACGATCACATCAACATAGATGAGTATGCCATGTCTGTGTCAGCCTACATCAACAAATGCACGGAGGACGTCAGCGCTAGCAAATCCATCACCACCTGGGCCAACCAAAAACTCTGGATGACTGATGAAGTACGCAAAATGCTAAAGGCATTGAACTCAGCCTTCAAGTCTGGCGACGAGATGGCACTGAGAACAGCAAGAGCCAACTTGAACCGTGCCATCAGACTAGCAAAGCGTGCTCACAGTCGAAAAATCCAAGATTTTTTCCATGATCCCGCTAACACCAGGGATATGTGGCAAGGTATACGGACTATCACCAACTACAGGATTGCCCCTCCTGCGTGTGACGATGACGTGAACTTCCTTAATGAACTAAACAACTTCTTTGGGAGGTTTGAGGCACTGAACAACACTCCCGCTGTGAAAACTGTTCCCCACCAGGATGAAAAGGCACTCTGCCTTGACATAGCTGAGGTGCGAAGGTCTCTGAGGAGTGTCAACTCACGGAAGGCTCTGGGCCCTGACATCATACCTGGGCGGGTGCTCAGGGAATGTGCAGATCAGCTGGCTTGTGTCCTAACAGACATTTTTAAAACCTCACTGGATCAAGCCTAAGTCCCATTATGTTTCAAAACTGCCTCCATCATCCCAGTGCCAAAAAAACCTCAAATCACATCACTCAATGACTACCGGCCCATCGCACTCACTCCTATTATGATGAAGTGCTTTGAAAGACTAGTAAAGGAGCACATCACCTCCAGACTCCCTGCCACGTTTGACCCCTTCCAGTTTGCCTACCGGCCAAACCGCTTCACTGAGGATGCCATCTCCACCACTCTTCACTTGAGCCTTGCACACCTGGAGGAGAAAAACACTCATATTCGGATGCTGTTCCTGGACTTCAGTTCAGCGTTTAATACCATCACCACAGCATCTGGTAGACAAACTGGGACCCCTGCAACTGGCTGCTGGACTTCCTCACTGAAAGACCACAGTCAGTGCGGGTCAGTCAGATTACCTTCAGTGTCATCACCCTCAACACAGGCTCCCCTCAAGGCTGTGTCCTGAGCCCCCTGCTGTTCACTCTGATGACTCACGACTGCGTCCCAAGGGCTACCACCAACCACATTGTGAAATTTGCAGACGACACAACAGTGGTGGGCCTCATCAGGGATGACCACGACCTGGCTTACAGGGAGGAGGTGGAGCAGCTGGTGGGCTGGTGTAGCAAAAACAACTTGATCCTGAACGTGGACAAAACCAAAGAGATCATTGTCAACTTCAGGAAGAAGCAGCCCAGCCACGCTCCACTTCTCATCAACAACACGGCTGTGGAGGTGGTCAGCAGCACCAAGTTCCTGGGGGTGCACATCACAGACAACCTCACCTGGTCTGTGAACACTGCGGCACTGGTCAAAAAGGCACAACAGCATCTGCACTTCCTGCAAAGGATGAGGAGAGCCCTCCTGCCCCCGCCCATCCTCACTACATTCTACAGGAGCACCATAGAGAGCATCCTGACCAGCTGCATCTCCATGTGGTGTGGAAGCTGCAAAGCCTCTGATTGGAGGAATGTGAGGAGAGTGGTGAGGACAGCGGAGAAGATCATTGGGACTTCTCTCCCCTCCATTCAGGACATTGCTCCCAAGTGCTGCATGTCCCGAGCTGGGAATATTATCAGAGACTCCTCCCACCCTCACCATGGACTGTTTTCCATGCTGGCCTCTGGAAAGAGGTTCTGCAGCATTCGGTGCAGGACCACAAGGATCTGTAACAGCTTTTTTCCCCCATGTCATCAGACTGCTGAACTCTAAATGACAATTGTCATTTATTCTGGATACCTTGTTTCCTCAAAACATTTGCACTACCTAACTCAACTATGTCACTTTAAATAATTTGCACTTTCAGTATGTTTCTGTTTTTGATATTTATTTTCTTATTGTGGTATTTTTTTGATATACTTTCATTTTAATTCTATGCTGAGCCTCTGAAATGAAATTTCGTTCTGTGTTCACTTGTTGCTCACTGAATGACAAAGACTAAGTCTAAGTCTAATGAGTTGATGAAGGTTCCAGGTCATGGTAATTCTAAGTGCTGTATCATAGGCAACTGGACTTGTTTTAGTTTCTTGAAGACCCACAAGTGGCCCCAACGACTCTAACTCAGAGCTCACACGTGTCCGTTACGACTCTGTAAGGACACACCCACACAGAGTTTAAAAGCCTGCAAACTCCAATCCAGTTAGTTAGAACTGAAGAAGCCTCTTGGATGAGAAGTGAAACATCTTCAAGAAATTGAAACGAGTCCAGTTGCCTACGATACAGCACTTAGTAATAGTTAATATGTTTTGAATATTGACACAAATGAATGTTTTCAGTCATTGTATTGCATTGTATTATGAGTATGTATAATATGAACAGGATTGCAGGTTGTTGGAAACTACCAAATCACTACAACCATGCTGAATTTGAATGTACAGACCAGGCCAATCAAACCTGTTTTTTGCCCACTTGCGAGCAGTGCAACAAGCTGTAAACAAAACAATAATTTATTATCACCTATGTTGAACATGTTAGCAAGCAGCTGCTTATTTACACATTGAGCAGACACAAAGCAACATCACAATCCAATTGTAGTGGTATTCCTGTTCACCTGATGAATGCCAGTCCAGTAATCACTCTCCTTTTAGTTCTCTTTTGGTCTTTCAACTCCCAAGATTAATATCTGGCTTGATAACTTTGCCTGCTCTTTGATGAATTGCAGGTAGTTTACAGTGGGTTCTTAGTGCTTTTCTCCTGAAAACCGCTGCTCGCTTTGGCTGAAAGTGAAACAATAACAGAAGTTGCCTGCAAGAAAACCTAAAAAATTAGTTGTTATATGCTGACAGTTGTGGAAAGTAAGTAAGTACATCTACATTTAGGGCATTTTAGCAGACGCTTTTATCCAAAGCAACTTACAGTAATTCATACATTCATACACTGATGGCGGTGGCTGCCATGCAAGGTGCCGACCAGCACATCAGGAGCAGTTTTTTTGGGGTTTAGTATCTTGCCCAAGGACACTTTGACATGCAGAATCAAACCAGCGACCTTCCGATAACAAGACGCTGGCTTTACCCCTAAGCCACAGCCGCCCTACTCAAGTACTGTACTTAAGTACAATTTTGAGGTACTTGTACTTCACTTGAGCATTTCCATTTTATTCTACTTTATACTTCTACTCCACTATAATTGGATGATGATCTTACTTTAATAATAAAACAGGATAATACTATAAATTACAATATATTTTTTTAACAATTAGACCAATGGGTCTGAACATTTTTTGCTTGTGACTTCTCACAACAAGGCTACAAGTTTCTAAATTGGGCCCCTTGTCATGTTTCAGGTGTCTGAGTTGTTAGCAGTTCCACCAAAGAGACATTCCCCTCTAAACATCTCACATGGTTTCATTTCAGTAACTGTTCAAATGATCCAATATATCAAAAAACGTCTGAAAAATAAAAACAAATGTGTATCATAACTTTTTGTTTTTTTCTTCTTCTTTTGTCTCCCATTAATCATGCCCAAACAGTGGTCAGGAACCACTGGGCTAAACTAGCTAACTGTAGTTAAAACAAGCTTATTTCTGGTAAGGTTGCATATTTAGAAATACGTAAAGGCACTATGTATATATATATATATATATATATATATATATATATATATATATATATATATATATATATTTATATATACATATATATGTATATTTATATAATAATAATAATAATTAGCTGACAAAAGTTTGTCCTGTTCCCATCTCTTGCTTTACTCAACCACAGCTGCTGAGGGGATTAGTTTCTGGATGATCTTAAGGAGTGGTTGTTTCATGCTCTCTGGAATTATTGCAGATGTGACTGGGTATGCGGCATGTAACATCTATGTAAAGCATAGTGGTCTCTCTCCTTGTCTGGATTAAGCCATCCCTCAGCTTCCAGGCAATGAAAAGTGGTCTAGAAGAGATCAAGGACATTTTCAAATACATCCCTCCACAGCCGCTCAATTCTTAAAAAAACAAACAAAACAAAAAACAAAACACACACAACAGCATATCAAAACATTTCAGCATTCACTTGCCATCTTTTCATTGACACCCTGCTGATAAATAAAAACAGTTGGGATATATAATTTTTCATTTCAACTATATAGTATATAAAATGTATGCAAGATGTTGCTTTTTGAAGAACCATACTAGTGTAGTTTAGTAGTGTAGTTGGACCCAACACAACTTCACACAATTCACATTACCAGTGAATTGCATCTTTACCAAAACTTTTGATGACTAGATGTGCAGTGCATTCTTAAATGCTATTCACTGCAATATACATTCATTGTTCAGTTTTAAATTTTGGTCAGTAGTCAAAACGACTTTTGACTACTGTAGTCAAAAGTAGTCAAAAGTCGTCAAAAGTAGTCAAAAGTCAAAACGACGTTTGACTACTGTACTACTATTTATGCAGGAAGATAAACACTGATGACATGGTGAATTCAAATAACCCCCAACTGTTATATGTTAATTATATACTTTATATACAAATGACATGCAATATAATAAAGACAAATACAGCCATTGTGTGAAAATAAAACTACACAGGTGGTCCTTGATGCGTCCATTTTCAGTTCAAAATGAATGTGTGAAAGTTAAAACAACTTAACCTATATTAATAACATTTATCTCAGCTCAAGTCTGTTTGCCTTGGGAGAGGGCAGTAATACAAGGAATGACATGTTGATAACTGATAACCCTGAGGGCTGACAACTAGACTTTTAAATATGCTGTCTCAAATGTATTAACTATCAGAAGTATCATAAAGTAATGTTGTAACATCTGGATTCATAAGAATATATGTTTGTAGACATTCTGATAATAAATTATTCCAAGTGTCATTTTAAAACAGAATGTACTTTTAATTTTGTTGATTTTTATAATTTATGTAATGTACGTAAATGTCTGCAAAGAAAATTAATCACTATAATGCAAATATCTAGAAACTCAACTAAATTTGTTGATTGTGGACACTTCTTCCAGCAATGTGAAAGTTCCTATTAAGTCCACGACTGGTCACCATGAAGCATGCCACCAGAATGTTTTCCCCTCCCTTATCTGAGCAGACTCTAGACAGTTTACCATACTGCTCTACTGCTTACAGGAAACTCTCCACGACAGTTTGGGCTCTGTTGTTGATCGATGCAGTCAGGTGAAGGATGAGCCGTGAAAACCCATCAATACCACTATGCACAACCACTCTCCATCTACAAATATGAAAAAGAAGGTCCTTTTAAAACACTTTCTGGAAGAGGTAGCATTGAAACACAAGATGAGGCAAAGTACAACATTTTAGATTAAGACTATAACTATCAAGGAAGGTGCAGAAAATGTCATTCTGCAAGAATTATGCCTTTAGATGGATGCAGAACATCCCTCAGATAAAGACAATGTGAATGAAATAACATCTGGTGCAAAAGGAAAGCTAACTGCTCACCTTGATTAATTGGCTTTTAAAACTAAATACCAAGCCTTAGCATAACAACTGATTCAGAAAAAAAACTGCAAGCAACAGATCAAGTTAATTAAGAAGCACATAGCCATTTTTGGAAAATGTGATCAGATCAAGGTCTCATAAAACTCACTGTGCACCCACTGTGTATGAATTCTGTGAAACAAATAAACATGCCATGCCTCAATGTTGATTATGGGGACATTGTTGGGCCAGTGGTGTTTGAGACAATGCAGATTACACACAATACACAAGTAATCAAATAGAATAAAGGATTGCACTAATTGGCAGGGAACCTAAATAGTAAAGCTTGTAGTGCCTACTGGTGAACTCGTTGCTCTTCAGTAGTTAGAAACAAGTGAGATTCCTGAGTTGTTAGAAAGTTCACACTACACATGCACTCACATCCACATCCTTCTACCAAAAAACAATATGATCTATATTCATCTCACTGCCATTAACAGAAGCTGTGAAAGCATTGCAACTGTGTGAAAAGTTAGCCCTCTTTTCCCCCAACTCGCCTGACATTTTCTGCACCATTTAAATGGACTACTGTTTATTACACGCACGCACGCACACACACACTTACACGCATACACACACGGAGCTTCGGGCGTTTGTAATTACACGCGGCGCCGGCAACCGCGGCGTAATTCATTCATGCGCAATCACTATTTTACACATCTTTCAGTTACTCACCAAACTTCTGCCAACATCATAGCGGACGACGCGGTACCCGTCGATTCGGCTCCATAACTCATTTCATTCCGTTTGTCCATACATCATGCACACAAACACCAACAGTACATTGATAACTTTCACTTTCACTTCCTGGTCCCGCATCACTTTGCTTCCCCAAGGAACACGAGTCCCCCGACGATGACGAATTTATTCCCGGTTTGGGACAGGGGAAAGGGTTGCTTTGAGTGGGGGAAGCTATGGGTACATTACAAAATGTTTAACTATAAAGAGATGTAAATATTATTTAATCATATTCATTAATAATAATAATAATAATAATAATTAATATATTAATATTATTATTATTAGTATTGGAACAGCTGTGGGTGATGGGTAAAATATCCGTTGAATGTCTGTACCTACAAAATACCCTGTCACGTTGGTTTCTTCCAATTAGAGGAACTGAAGGGCTATTTAAAGCCAGGGTTTTCTGCCTCAGGGGTGGGAGTCTGGAGAGAGCAACTTGCCGAGAGGTTGTATTGAGAGAGAGAGAGAATTGAGTCAGTGCCTTTAACGTTGAGGAACCGGTGGGTTCATGTTTTTTTGTTTGTTTGTTTGTTTTGTTTTTGAAGTTTTCTTTTGTTGCCATTGGGCTGGAACCCTTATTTTTGTGCACTGTAAATAAATCTGCACTTTTCACCCTCATCCACGTTTGCCATTGCTGCGTTTTTCACCTCATCACCACCAAACCTCAGTGTGTCTTGTCGCCACCATCCTGTGTGGACGTGGGCTGCAAAGTCCATTCTTCACAAACTGTTCTACTGTATTGCTTATTGTACATTATTGTATTGCTATTGGGAGCTTGAACAGAGTAACATCTTCGCTGTAAGGTTCGTAGTGACAGCCTGCGCATCAGTACCCCTTGAGGATCCACACATCTTAATGATGCCAGCACACGTTGTCCTATAAAAGGACAGTTACATTAACACAAAATGTAGCATACATTGTCCACAGCGAGATCATATTTAGACAGTTCATTGTAAATACAGTTGTATATATTACTTTTACAGTTCATAAACTATGATTCCGAAGAAGGGCTATTTAAAAGTCATTCTGACTTCAAGATTATTAGCTGTCATCTATAACAAGATTAAATTGACAATATTTTTTGTTGAAAACATAAGTTGACCATCACTCTGCTGTCTGTGTTCAATAACACTGTACAAATCAGTGAAGTGCTAACATTTTTGACAAAAAGTTGCCTTGGTCTCAAGTGACCCAATATCATCTTGTAGCCAGCGCTTAGGTAAAGGTGATGAATGTCAGACACAATCACGTCCAACTCCTCATCACTGATGCTGTTGTTCAAGTCATCTCGTCTGAGTGCACAGAAAATTGCTATTAGAACCACAGTTTGTTTTTTTGTTTTTTTAAAAAAGGGTAAATAAACAATATTTACCTAAATTCTGCTGAAACTATTTGTCAAAGTATTAACATTAAGTGAGAAATTGCAGAATCAGCTGTTGAGAAATGTAGTTCCTGAAGATTTCATAGAATTATACCCAACATTTTTAGCAAGTTAACAAGACTTGAATGTATGTAATGAGAAACTATGGCATTTCTTTCGTTATTCAATGTGTTGTTTAATGCTGTTTCTTCCATTTTATCGCTTCAAATGCGCAAGTCCTCCTCTACTCTCCCACCTTCTCTTTCCCACATCCAGGCATCTCGTATGTCTGTAGATGATATGCCAGGTGATAATAACCAATCAGAGAGCTTGTTACATCCCATGGCTAATTTGCATTGTTTTACCTCATTTTACCAGCTCAAGGCCCAAAGTGTCTCACAAAGGCTGAATGGAGAGGCTAAAGGGAGAAGCTAAATGACTAAGCAAATCGAATAGCTAATTGGAAAAGGAAAAGCAGCAAGTAAATGGAAATGCAGATAGAAAAGGAAATTGTACTTAAAAGGGCAATTTCCTTTTCTATCTGCATTTCCATTTATTGAATTGAATTGAATTAAGAATACACATTTTAATCAGGCATTTAAAAATGCCTGATTAAAGTCTGTATTCTTAATTCAATTTGTGAATCCAGCTATTTATTTCTCTTTTTAAACTGCATTTTCAAATAGATTTTTAAATTCCATTATTTATTTATGAATTCATTAATGTATTTTTAAATGATGTACTTATTGGCTGTTTTAATTTGTTTTTGTAAATCCCTTTTAATAATTAATTTTAACTATGTATTGATGGATTAATATTTCATTTGTAAATTCTATTCAAAGTTCCTCTTTTTATTGCCCATTAAAATATCAAATAATGAATTACTGTAATTTAGTCTATTTATTAATAGATTAATAAATTAATTTGTAAACTAATTTATTAATGCCTATTTTTATTGTACAATTAGTTAAATGCTTTATTACTGTTTTCGTGACACTTGGAGTCCTCCATAGTGTATGTACATTTGCAGCTGAAGTTATATAAGGGTCATTCCATGCCAACTCACCTAAAATCCATCCGTTTATGTCATGGATTTTCTGGAAAAAAAATCATGTTGAAACTTCTAGTAAAGTCATTAGACATTCCAAAATCCTATAGCTGTGTTCCAAATATTTTTTAAGTTTTGAATTTATTATGTTTGGCCCTTAGAGTGAGTTGAAATTCGTCCTGAACATCCAAGAGACACTAAGGAAACTTGGCAACAAAGGTCCCATATTATGAAAAACACATTTTCTCTGGTCTCTACATATATAAACTGGTCCCTCCTGAGCCTACCAACTCGCAGAATGAGGAAAGCAAACGAGTCCTGCATCGTCTCTGCAGTCCACCCACTGGTAAAACGGGGCTCAGGTAGGAGTGATTTGCATAGGCCGGGCTCCTCTGCGCAAAAACACTCCCCCCTCTCCCCGGAGATATCCGAGAGGGGGGCGTTCATCCCCGAGGTGAGGTTCGGTGTGTCCAGCGGTAAGATAGCAGTGTTTCGCAATGTCGTCGCTCAGAGCTAGACACGCAAATTGCTCTGTTGTTGGTTGTAAAAATCAACATAAGTGCCTATATTCTGTCCCAGCTACAGAAGAACAGAAGACACAGTGGTTGCATTTCATTTTTAATGACAACGTGCCGGCTACGGTTCCTGTAAGTTTGTTTGTGTGTGCTAACCACTTCACATCGGACTGCTTCAGTAACGAGGGTCAGTACAAAGCTGGCTTTGCCTCGACACCGACCCTCGTAAAAGGATCAGTTCCAACCATACGGGACCCAGCAACTGCACCCGAGCCACAGGTAAGTGTCGCCATGTTTTGATAGTATTTACAGTTGCCTACGAGTATGGTGAAGTCAGTTTGAAATTGGCTAACTAGTTAGCTCCACTTCGGTCCGCTACACAATGCCGCTGGAAGTGAGTTTAACGTTAATAATATTACGAGGGAGCTTGGTTGTCACAGTAAAAAGTCTGGAAACATGTGCAGACTGGAGACAGAGACTATTGTTAACTTCCCAGCTGTAGACCCCGAACCGTAGTAAAGGGCCTCTGGTTTGATGCAGTAGAACACAACAAAATCCCAGGACTTCGTCTGAACGAGAGAACGGCTCTTTATTTTCAACGTTGAAGGATTTTATAACACGGCACTGTACATAGCCTCTCTCTCTACTGTGGCTGCAGCTCATCACCCACAACACACCCGCACTCCACTTTCCGGTCACTCCGTTGCATGACACTGACGTCACACCCACACCTGGCACACTAATGTCGCGTACCCCCTATGTCACAGGCACACACACACACCCAGCCCTACATACACAATCAGTCATACACATCAGGCTCAGCCTGTAACACTACCCCCACTCTGGATGATGATTAAACCCTTAACATCACTCCAGCACTGTCACACAGCAGAAGGAAATCTTCAACATTCTATAATAAAACATTTCTCCTCAGTGTCCATTTTTCCCACAGTCCATGAAGGGATCCTCCCACTCTGGAAGGAGGGCAACTTAAAATGGAGGGCAAATGTTCAATAAAGGTCCATGAATGCATACTGCATGTCCTTCTCACAGAAGTGTAACACCACATCTATGCTTTAACAGCTGAAAAGGAAATTACTGGTTAGTGGAGCCTCATAACCAAAACTTAGCAACGTCACTCCATTGTCATTTTAACACACAGTTTGTTTGTTTTTTCGGGCAGAGATAACAACTCTTGTTCAAAGCCAAGAAAAATTGTGCATATCAATCCAAACATGACACCTGCTCTCAAAATGAACCTGGCACCTCAAGTGAACCTTACTCAAGTGAACCTTACTCTTCTCACTGAAATTTGTACAGTCAAGTTTAAATGCAAAAGGATACCAAAATAACAAAGTGCAGCCACAGTATACAAGCTATGCAATCACATTCAAGTAGGTCTGTGCATTTACCTGCCAACTTATGAACTTGTACTCTGACACTGTTTAGTGCAACTTAGAAAGATTTGACTATAAAACCCTTTTTTTTTTTCTTTTCTTTTCCCCCAGGTAAAATACCTCTCAGTCCTTAGAAAATAACCAGTCACCAAACCTATCCGGTGCTCTGCAGACTCTCTGGGGTCTCTGCATTGATGTGGAGGGTGAAGGATGGCTCCTTTCGCCAGCCCCAGCAGTCTGGGGCCAGGTGATGTCATCAGGATGCTGGCTGCTGTTCAGCGGAACCGGTGATGAGAGGCAGGGGCCCTGAGAGGCCCCCCGAGGTGCATCCTGTGTCTCTGATGGGGTGTCCCACAGGTTGAGGGGACCGATGTAGGAATCAGTGGGGTCCTCATCAGCTGTGGGTGGTGGCACCTCCACTGGTGACCATGCGTTGGCGCTCTGGAAAATCCAGCTGTTGTCCAGCGTTGTTCTGGAGTAGTAACGCTTGAGCTTGTCATGATGGACGACCTTGACCTTTGACCTTTGGCCTTTCTGGATGCGGTAGACCAAGTCATCCAGCAGGCCCACAATGAAGTAAGGGCCCTCGTAGGAAGGCAGGAACTTCTTTACTTTATTCTTCACTGCCTTGGTGCCTTTAATCAGGTACCATACTGCATCTCCCACCTTGTACTGGACTTGGCAGATGGTTTTGTCATAATGTCTTTTGGCACGCTCTGCAGATCACCCCAGAGTCTCCCGGGCTAGCTGGTGAGAGAACACTAAGCGTTCCCTTAGCTGCATGACATAGTCGGGGAGAGTGATGACATCATTGGTGTCCGGAGGTGGGCTGACAACCAGGTCTATGGGCTCAGTGATCTCCCTCCCAAAAAGCATCATGTTGGGGGACAATCCGGTGGAGCTGTGCCGGGTGGCTTGATAAGCCATGACTGCATACGGGTCATCCGATCCCAGTCCCAGTGACATCTCTCAGTTGTAGTTGCCAGGATTTTCTGTAGAGTGGCATTAAAGTGCTCCACTTGGCCGTCGGATTGAGGGCGAAATGGGGTGGTGTGTGTCTTTTCGATTCCCAGCAGCTTATACATCTCCTGGAACACAGCTGACTCAAAGTTTGTGCCCTGGTCACTGTGCAGTGAGTGTGGGGCCCCATACCTGCACACCCACTCAGAGGCGATTTTGTCAGCCACTGTGGCTGCTTCCTGGTTGGGGACTGGATAAGCTTCCACCCAGTTACTGAAATAGTCGCTTACCACTAGTATGTAGCGATTATGTCTCTCAGTCTCATTTAGTGGGCCCATCAGGTCAACTACAATCCTCTCCATGGGGGCACCCACTTTAACTGTGCCCATGGCCGCCCGAGGAGTCTTCTTGGGGCGGGCTTTGGCAGTGCAGTTGCTGCAGGTGCGGCACCACAGTGTGACATCATCCTTCATGCTGTACCAGAAATATCTTGTCTTGAGGCAAGCTAGGGTCTGCTCAACCCCAAAATGGCCACCCACTGGACCATCATGCATCTGCTTCATCACAGCGGTGCGATAAGCCTGTGGCAGCAGGATCTGGGGATAGAACACGTTTCCCTCGCTGCAGTAAAACTTTCTCATTAAAGTCCCATCCTTCTGATAGAGCCGTTTCCACTGTGCCCAATAAGCTTTGGTGGCCGGGCTACAATGTGCTATGTCAGTCCATGTTGGTCGGCCCCTCCCTTCCTCAATCCACTTCCACACAGGCTCCAGGTCTGGATCAGTCATTTGTGCCGCTCTCAACTGCTCGTGGGTCCACCCACTGAACAGATCGGCCTGTGGTGATTCACTCACTCTGTGGATGGTAGGATGAGACAGGAGGTGGTCGTGGTTGTCTGTTTTACTCGTGTCGCCTACCCCCACTAGAGGTTGCTCTGGGGGTCTTGTGATGAGGGCCTCTGTAGTTGGGTTGTCTGTTAAGTTGCACTGTACTCCTTTATTGTGATGCAGGTCCTCTCTGGGGACGGGCTCTGGCACAGTGCACAGGCATGAGTCTCTACACGGCCTCCTGGACGGTGCATCGGCATTCTGGTGATGTTTCCCTGGGCGGTGAAGCACCTGGAAGTCGTACTCCGCCAGTTTCTCCAGCCAGCGGGCCAGCTGCCCCTCTGGCTCTCTCAGCCTGGTCAGCCAGCGCAGACTGTTGTGGTCGGTCTGTACAGTGAACGGTCTCCCGAGTAGATATTGTCTGAAATGGGAGGTGAACTCTACTACCGCCAGGAGCTCACGTCTGGTAGTACAGTAGTTTTGATCTGAAGAAGACAGTCTTCTGCTGCCATACGCCAGAACTCTCTCTTCTCCCCCCTGCTGCTGGGAGAGGACAGCTCCTATCCCTGAGTCACTAGCGTCAGTGTCCAGAAAGAATTCGCCACTGTCGAGAGGGTAGGCGAGAACAGGTGCTGATGTCAGTCATGTCTTCAGTTCCTCGAATGCCTCCCGGCACTCGGCTGTCCAGTTAAAGCGTGCATACTTTTTAGTGAGTTCATGCAGTGGCTTAGCGATGGTGGCAAAATCCTCCACGAAGCGTTGGTAATAGGACGCCAGACCGACAAACTGACGCACCTCTGAGACGTTCTGGGGTGTGGGCCACTCTGCCACTTTTCTTACTTTCTCTGGGTCAGTGGCGATGCCTTTGGCAGAGATGATGTGCCCCAGGTAACCAACCTGCTCCCGGAACAAACAACACTTGGATGGTTTCAACCTTAAGGTGGCTTCACGCAGCCTGCTGAACACCTGTCTGAGCCGCTCCAGCATCTGAGTGATGTCTTGCCCCAGTACAATGACGTCGTCCAGGTATACCAGGCACGTTTCCCACTGTAGCCCAACCAGGACTCTATCCATGAGCCGCTGGAATGTGGCCGGCGCGTTACAGAGTCCAAATGGCATGACATTCCACTCAAAGAGCCCCTTTCGGGTGCAGAAGGCGGCGGCTTTGCGGGCTCTGGGTGTCAGCTCCACCTGCCAGTAGCCCGATGTCAAGTCCAACGTGCTGAAGTACTTTGCAGTGGATAAAGTGTCCAAAGTGTCCTGTATACGGGGCAGGGGGTAAGCATCTTTAATAGTGCGATCATTCAGGGGTCTGTAATCCACACACAGGCGTGAGCTCTAGTCCTTTTTGCGCACCATCACGATCGGTGCTGCCCAGCTGCTGTTGCTTGGCCGTGCGACACCTGCCTCTAGGCTCTGCTTCAGCTGCTGGTCCGCTGCAGCCTGTTTGTCTCTGGCCATCCTGCGAGGTTGCTGTTTGACAGGTGGCCCAGGTGTGGTCAGGATGTCGTGCTGGACAAGGCTGGTGCGGCCTAGGTCAGTGGGCCCAATGGAGAAAACATCACTGTACAACTCTAGTAGTTCAGCTAGTCTCCAGTGGTCCTCTTCGGGCAGGTTTTCACAGCTTTCGGCATACAGCGCCTGCAGGTGGTTGGGTACAGGAGCGTCAGCTGGATGAACATGATCAAGTGCTGCTGTGGCTTTGGTAGGGTGGGGCTCCACCTCCCCCAGCACCTTCGCTGGTTGGAGGACGCCAGCCACAGCCCCCTTTCTCAGTGTGACCGGCGTGGCATCGGGGTTGAAGACTCGGATGGGGATGCCAGACTGCCGTGCCTGCACAACGAAGCGGGCCACTAGGACGCGGTGTCTTTTAATGAAGCTCTTGGCGGGGCTTAGCATGAGTTCTCCAGCAGCCGCGGAATGGGGGAGGGTGGTGCCAGGCACCATGTATTCACGCCCTGGCTCTAACACTGTCCTGCGTGCCACCCTGACAAACCACACCTCATGTTCTGGGCTGGGGACGAAGCGGGGTATCTCTTCTCTGAAAAGAGTTATTTTCCGACGGCCATAATCCAAACAGGCCTGCGCCTGCAGCAGGAAAGGGTGCCCCAGGATAATGTCTGTATTCTCAGCTGTGTCTGCCAAGATGAAGTTAACATTGGTAATATAGTTCCTGATGACTACTGGGACAGTGATTTCTCCCAAGACCACCAGGCCCTCTGGCCCGACACCCTGCAGGACCTCTGCCAGCGATGGCTGAATAGAAAAGTCTTGTAACAATGGAGTGGCAGCACATTTCTCCGTGCCCCAGAGTCTAGCAAGACACAGATTTCGAGTCCATAAATTGTCACTTGAACACACATTTCCTCCTCCTCTTGACTCCTAGCACTCCTAGCCTGGGTGACATTCACTGCAGGCTGTTTAGGGCGACGGGGGGATGGGCAATTTCTCTGAAAATGTCCAACGCCTGCACAGTTGTGGCAAACAACCTGTCCCAAATCTCTTCCCTTAGGGCTGTCAGTTTTCTTGGGTCGCCACTGCTGGAGAGGTTTTGGCGGCCTCCCTGGTGTTTCAGTATGCATCATGGCCACTCTCTCTGGCTCCCCATAACATAGCAGGTTATCATTTTCACGTACTGTAGCTGCTCTGGTTCTCCGTTCAGTGGCACTGGCTGCCCCCGAGCGCATCAGCTGTGTGACTGTCTGTGCGGCCTTTCTGGTGGTTTCATACCTGCGGTCTATGTGGTAGGCTCTGGCCAGGGTGTGTGGCTTTCCCTCCAGAAGTTTCTGCACCAGCTCAGCATCGGCCAGGGCGTTGGTGAATATCTCCACACTGATAGCATCCTGCTCCAACTCTCCGCGATCAGCATACGCGATTGAAACCTTCTCATAAATGTCATCTCTCAGTGTGTGCAGGCTTTCACCTGGCTTTCTGGTTCTTTGTTTCAGTTCAATGCCAATGGCTGCAGCATGCTCTGAGCACGGCCCGTAGGCAGCCTGGATCTCCTCCACAATGTGCTGATAGCTCCATCGAGCAGACCTTGGATTTTTGTGGACGATAGCGCCCGCTGCTCCAGTCAGACTGAACCTTAACTGTACAGCCATGGTCTTCTCTGACCAGTAATTACTGCTGGCACAGCTCTCAAACTGGTAAAGAAAGTCTTTCCATGCACCGGTTCCGTCAAACTGACCTGGCCGCAGCGTGGGGATTCTCTCTCTCTGTCCATAATGTTCATCATCGCTGCTGTCTGTGGGGCACTCATGGCGCGCTGAGCGCGCTGTGGGACGATGAGGTGGGAGGCTAGCTGGCAGAGGGACGCAGTCGTAACTCTGGGCCTGTACTCGATGATTTGGGGTGAATAGTGAGATAATTTGTGGGGCAAGGGAGGCTTGAGCCTGGACAACAGGGGTGCTGGTGGCAAAATAGTCACTGTTCATTTGGGCAAAGGGGTTAATCATTTGGCCAGTAGTGGGGAGAGCAACTGCTGTAGGTAATGGCGTGGCAGGAGTATAATTGACCTGCGGGGACGTTGCAAACTCACCACAGGCCTCCTTTCGCTGCACCGCCGGCGGGGTGAAGGGGTTAGTAGATCTGGAGGGCGGCGGGGTGAGCGGCCATCCCGTGCACAACGGCGGTGGTAACGTGGAGACCGCTGCTCCGCTAGCTGCCGGGGTTAGCTCCATGCTAACCACGAAGGGATTAGTGCTGTATCTGTTGTCAGCACGTCCGCCGGTTACTGCGTTAGCCATGTTAGCTCCGAAAGTCTCTGTTGTGTCTGTCACAAACGGATTCATGCTGATATTCTGGTTAATTACTTCCCTTTTCTTTTGCTTGGCGGCGATGAAGTCCGAGCGCTCCGCCATTTTCTCTCGCGCCGTCCGACTCCCACCGCTGCCAAATGCAGTCATTTTCTCTGCAGATTCCTCTTTTTCCTTGCTGAATAATAAATGTCTCTTACTTGCAGACGATCCCGGACGAGCCCCCAGTGTTAACTTCCCAGCTGTAGACCCCGAACCATAGTAAAGGGCCTCTGGTTTGATGCAGTAGAACACAACAAAATCCCAGGACTTTGTCTGAACAAGAGAACGGCTCTTTATTTTCAACGTTGCAGGATTTTATAACACGGCACTGTACATAGCCTCTCTCTCTACTGTGGCTGCAGCTCATCACCCACAACACACCCGCACTCCACTTTCCGGTCACTCTGTCGCATGACACTGACGTCACACCCACACCTGGCGCACTAATGTCGCGTACCCCCTATGTCACAGGCACACACACACACGCCCCAGCCCCACATACATAATCAGTCATACACATCAGGCTCAGCCTGTAACACTATACGAACAGTGTCCAAGAGTTTGGAGACTGTGTTGGAGACAAACACAGCTTTCGCTAGCTGTTTTTAGATGTTACCTGTTGCAGGTCAGTGGGGGATGGGAGCCGGGTGGTTGTGTTGGGGAGTGGGGAGTCTCTCATGTAATGGTGGACAACACACAAATTCCTAAGTGTTGGCTTATTAAGCTTATACAACCAGTTGAACGACAGCATCTTGGCGAGCCATAGCGATACATCCACCGTAAACATTAGTGCATGCTACCGCTAGCGTAAGCGGCATCCTCTCCCTGAGAGGGGCGTGTAGCAGGCAAGGCAGGCGTTGACAGACGGAGCTCATTAGCATTTAAAGGTGCAGGCACAGAAACAGCCTGCTCTCAGTAGAGCTCACTTGAGCGACTTTTAGACAGCTGAAATTCAGGCCCACTGATGGGTTTGGGGCAATACATTTCGAATACAGTGTTGTTGGACCTCTGACAGCTGTGTGAAATTGATGAAAAACAGTATAATATGGGACCTTTAAATAGTTGTTGTTGAATGGTTACAGCAATCAAATTAGTAACAGGAAGTCTTTTTTTTTTTTTTTTACCAGATCGAAGAGTCAATTTCCAAAATTCATATCTCCACTAGTTTTAACTTTCTTGCAACCAAATTTTGGTTCTGTGTAGTAATAATATAGTGTCTGTCACATCTAGAAATTATTTGGTCCTGCATAAAAAAAATGACACACACTTTTTGGGTTATTTTGACTGTACATTTTCCCAAGAAGGATAATATTAATTTCCTTGAAACTTTAGTATGTGAAAGTGTTGATATTCATTGCATATAAAAGAAAATTTCAAAGATGTGTTATTACTCCTTCATGGTTTATGCTTTTTTAAATTAGCTAATTTTTTGTACTTTTCACTGGCTGTAATGTGACATTCAGTGGTTTTATTTCATCAGTACTTGTACTGTGTTGATTTCAAGGTTTTCTATCCATCTGATATGTACTGAGCCTATTTTTCATTGAAATTGGCAAGTTACAACTTGAAATTGCTTGGTTTGTTGCATATAGGTGATGTCATCCTGTTCTGTGTGTATGTGTCATAACATGGTGTTTTGAACCAGCCTTAGTGTGTTTTCTTCCAAAAGGTGGATGTCCTACAGTGTCAGTGCACCTGAATGCACCGTGAGGAGCGTGAGGTGACAGCTGAATTCAATGAACTAATCAGTGTGGAGTGGAGTGGCATGAAGACTGTGGCTGTGTCCAAATTCAGGGTCTGCAGCCTTCGAAGGGCACATTTGAAGGCCAATTACATCACAACGCTGCGCGAAGGCTGTCCAAATTCGAAGGCTCCTTCAAATGCAGCCCACAAATGCAGCCTTCATTTCCCCTTTTTGGAGGACGCACCGCTACTATCCTTCGCGGCCTCCCATATCCCAAGATCCTTTGCGCGCCGCTCAGTCCCGAAACAGAAGAGGGAAAGAAAGAGAAAATGGCGACATCAAGTGGCACAGACATGACATTCAAGTGTGAGTCTTGGGTTTATACTCGGTTTTTACTCATTTGAACATCCAACGCCAGACAGTTAAACTTCAAGGGACTATAAAACCTCCAAATTTTAACTTTCAGTTAAAATACGTGACGCTGGTAATACTATGGTAAATATAGTTGTTATTCACGTAAGGGGTTAATGTTTATTTTGTAATGTTGATAATTCAATTTAGATTTTACACATTGTACACACACAAATAAATGTACACGTTTGATAGATTTGAACCAAAACAGACTTTAATGCATGAACACCTGGTGACGCAACCAGGAAATACTCCGAAGGCTAGACCGTCCCATTTAACAACGGTGGACGTGGCCTTCAAGGTCTCTCCGAAGGACCCGGCTTTCGTGGGCCGCAAAGGCCGCGTCCTTGAAGGATGCAGCCCCTGAATTTGGACACAGCCTGTGTTTTTCACGCATTCAGTGTGAAGACTGGTGGTGAGGAGGAGGCTGCTGTGCTGTGCTGGGCTGTGTTGGGCAGAAGAGGACTCCCCACTTACCTGGAAACCCCCCCCCCCCCCCTCTCAGAGGATCGCTGGCACCCAAAAGAAGAGAAAAGTCGAATAATTTTCCCTGTTCATCTCTCTCTGACTCTAACTCTTTCCTAGAGATCAGCAGGCTGTAGGAGACCAAGCTCAATAAAGGCTGAGGCATCAGACGGTGTAGGACCGTGGAGAAGTGGGCCCACCTCCCCCCTTGGAGTACCATTAAGGCCTCCTAATTAGAAGAGTCTAGCGAGGAGTCGAGGAATATATTGCCCCGCTTCCCCCCCGATTGAAGGCTGTGCTGCAATCATCTTAAACCCAGCCCACCAGAAATGCACATTTTATTCTAAATAAATGGGGTTTTCCCTTTTTTTACTTCAACCCTGTGTCTTGCTATTTTAACTCAACGTGGTTCCTAACCAGTCCAAGTTCCAGAACCTTTTAACTTTTATTTTTAATTGTGTGGTGTGACATATGGACAAAATATTAATCTTTGTTCCTTTGCTCAATACACACGTTCTAAAGGCAAAGTACAGCTCTTCGCCTGTTTCAGGTGTGCCAAAAGTGTTCTTGATCACATCAGTGTACTCTTAAAGGGGTTGCATCTGGGTCGTTGAATCGCACAGCTTGCAAGATCTCTAGGGCTGGACCCTTCACACTTTCCATTATTCTCATTCTCTTTTCTCTGTCTGGTCGATCACACTCCTCTACCATTAGGCGCGCTTGCTCGATCCAGTTGTCCAGCTGCTCCTCTCCAGGAGGTGTAGGGACGACACCAGAGAAAGTTCTCAATCTCCTGTATGAGTTACTGTCACTAGTGGGCTTAGATGTTCTCTGCATTATGTCTCCCACTGCTCTAATAATGGCTTCAGGTGTGGATGCTTGGAGTGTAAAAACTGGCTCAGGTACTTGTTGCTCTTCCTGCACAGCATCCCTTATTTGTTCCTCAATGGACACATGTTCCTCTTCAAAGGGTCCAACAATCCTCTATGGAAAGTCACTGCCCCCTGGTAACACGTCCAAAGGAATGGCTTCTGTGTTGACTTTCTCTCTGCATTCACAAAGTACAGTTAGGGCTTGACACTGAGGATCATACATCCTTCCTCTGACCCTTACATGTCCAAGGGCTTTTATGGTCTGTAAGGTTTATTAAATAAAGCCAATCTGTGTGTCCTCTGGCACATCTTTGACTAATATGGCATATTCAGGGTTAATGCCTTCTCCTTTGCACCAGTGCTGTAGTTGTGTCATAATGACTGTGACTGGATAGGCTAACCTGAGCTAAGGAAAATCACTATTTGTTAGTACCTGAAGCAAATAGCTTAGATTGTTTTTAGCAGAGTATTTATGGTGATTAAACTTTGTATTTTTTGTTTACTGTTACTTTTAACTGAATAATCTTATGAACTTAAATATATAGCAGCTTTAATTTATTCCCTTATTAACTGTTATGATTATCTCGCTACATTACTTTTGTTGTCAGGGTCAGGAAATAATATAACACAAAATTATCCCAGCGGTGCCTCCATTTTATGTAGCACCCCGCCACCCTGTACAAAAACGCCTAAGTAACTGGGATCAGTTTAGACTTCAAAGTTCAAAGTTCAAAGTTCAAAGTCGACTTTATTGTCAAAACTGCAATATGTACAAGACATACAGAGAATTGAAATTGTGTTTCCCTCTGTCCAGACAATATAAGTGAATATGTACAGAAAAAGCAGAAAATAGAAATATAAGAATATAAAATAAAATAGAAATATAGATCTAAAAATAAAAATAAAAATAAAATATGTACAGCTAAGAGACATTCGGGAATATAAAGTCCGGAGATATAAATAGTGTGGACTTGGATGATGGGGTGTTTTGGGCTCGGGTTGTTTTAAAGGTAGCTACCCGAAGGTTTACCTATGTTGGGTGATACAATACCCTATTAATATAAGCAGAAATCAAATTAGCATTCACCTCTCTTTACCTCATATACACATTTAAAATGACTGACCCGACAACTTTCATTAAAGAAAAGAAAATATTTTACTGCTGCTTTGTTTAGATTAGATGTAACAAATAAATGTGCAAAGAATATTCACCCTTTCTTCACAGAATACAACCACAAATACAACAAATATATACCTTTAAAATGAAATTAACTTGTAAACAGTTGGAAACACAAATATTGTTTACCCAAAAGTAGCAAATAATAACCAACAGTATGAAAAATGAACTAGCTGATATAAAAATATAGCTTAACTTATTGGCTTATACGCCTTCAGAAAAAACTCTTTATTTCTTTCTTTTCTTTATCCTGAAGACATTAATCACCACAATATCAACTTCTCAGACACTTCTGAAACATGAATTATCTAGACTTTAAACGCAGTGGGCCCACACACACACACGCGCGCAAATCAAAAAACGTGGCAGGCCTGTGGGTCGCTCGGGTGCGGTGTGGCCGATAAACTCTTTCTTCTTCCACACGGTAAAAAAAAAACAGTTTACCTCACCATGTAATGTCCATTGCAGAGACACAGTTCACAAAAAGACGAGATGAACCCAGCAGCGGAGGTGAAGTCATCTTTAGGTCCTCGTTGACACCAAACAGTGGAGGTTCAAAACACTAGCGTCCGCTGCTCCAACAGCTAGCCAGCTAGCTCAGTTAGCTCAGGCCCCACTGTCACTAACACTTGGTCTAAACCACCGTGGTTACACCAGGAATGTGCGTGACTGTCCTTAGCCTCACCGACTTATGCTGAAAAGTCCTTTTAACATTTAAATAGACTACTTCCAAAAGTTCTCCAGCTCCGTGGCTCACTCTTCTCACTCTCGTGTCGCTCTGTCGTCTGTCTCTCCGTCTCCTTTTCTTTTCCCTGCCCCCTTACCGGGCTCTTCCTTACCTACGGCCAATTACAGCAGGTGACACTGACGGATACATGCAGTTACCAATCAAATAAAACAAATGACAATAAAGGCACAGTCTCTGTTTTTTTCCACAGTTTACATTACTGTTCTTTTGACTTACCTTCCAAATATTTACAATCACTTATTTATGATTAATTAACTTAAATTAATCTCTGAGTTAACCATCTTTCCTCTTTATTAAACCAAATTACTTTTAGTTTAGATGTTTCTCTAGCTGTTTTTATACTGGGCAATAAGCCGCCAATTGGCCGTCCTTTTTGCGACTAGGTCTGCGGATTTAGACAGAAGGCGGCAAATTGGCGGTCTGTTTTGGTCCGCCACTTTGACGCCTCGGAGGGTACACTTATTTCCGCCTCCATTGCTATCTAAATCCGAGACGTCAATGTGCCAGCAATTGTGTGAGATGGGCGGAGGTGTCGATGACCTGCATTGTTGTGCGACCCACAGCTGGAGAGTTTTAAAAGCAGGAAACAGCTGATCACAGCAATCAGTCCATCACTTCATCCGCGGACGTCAAGATGAGCAACTGGAAAGCCGCTGAGATCCAGGAGATGCTAGCGTCTCCTCGGTCTCTGTAGCTGACAGCTAGTGGACACAACCAAACAGCTAGTAGCTGCTGTCAGCTTGTTGTGTAGCAGCAAGCTACGAACGGTCGCTACTTTCAAATTAAAAGCCCCCCGCTAAGAACCCAGTTCTAAAATCCAATGGGGTGCAATGTAAAGCTCTTATTTTGAAGACAAATTTGTTGTCACTGTTCACTGCCCAACTTCGTGCTTCACGTCACGTCACATGTTTACGCCTACCCCAGTGGCGGCCAAGTGGCGGTGAGGAAGAAAATACACATTTAGAGTGACGTCTGAGAAGGGCCCTCTGACCTCCAGACGTAAATGTTGATTCCTGTCTGTCTCCTAAACCCTGAAGATACACATTTGCGTCACAACCAGTTAATCAATGGACAGTTAATCCAGCAAACTACTCAACTGGACTTGATGAATGATTTCTTCAACAATTTGGTGCCGTGACCTGGATGGCAACAGACCTTCTACAGAGACTCCTTTTTCCAGACCAATAACATGCCAGTGACCTGAGAACCAAATTGCAGAGGTAAGTGTCCTTTTTGAAAACCCAATTTGTTACTGTGCATTGTTGGAGGTCTGTGGAGGAGGGAGTCCTTCCTTAGGACTGAGATGACAGCTCCGCTGACATCTCAGTCCTAAGGAAGGGTGACGCCATCCGACATTTTAAGTAAGTTTGCTGTGTGTTTTGTGAAGTTTTTTTTCTGTTTTGGGTTTATGGTTTCGAAACTGATGTTATTGGGAGGTTAGTTTTTATATGCATAGGAATCATAACTTGTGAAATAGAAGAGACCAGGTATGAAGTCCTGTGATTCTGTTTTGATAGGAGAGAACAGGTCTGAAGTCCTGTGATTCTATCTTTCTAGTCTTAGAACGAGGAGCTCTTTTAAGGCCAAGCATTTAGGGGTTAACATCCTACTGTAATTATGTTATTGGGAAGTTCGTTTTTAGATGTGTAGGAATGCTTGTTTTTCATAGCTTTTAATCGATTTTGATTGAGTCGCTTGTATTTTCCTAGTCTTTAGAATGACTCACTCTCCTAAAGGCCAAGCATCTGGGGGTTAACATCCTACTTAACATGTGAGAAAATAGAAGAGATCAGATATTCAGTTCTGTGATTCTATTTCGGGGAAATAGAAGAGATCAGATATTCAGTTCTGTGATTCTATTTTGGGGAAATAGAAGAGATCAGATATTCAGTTCTGTGATTCTATTTTGGGGAACGGGTGTTTGGAACACTGATAAAATAGGCCTATGTAGGACCAGTAGGAAGTAGTGGGGATAATTCGTTATCCCAGGGATGATAAATCCCAATATTTGGATGTATATTTTTCATCCTGTAACGATCTGATTTATTCTCGGTACAAAAAAAGGATGACTTGTATCTTCTGAGTAGAATGTTGATTGAAAGGATTTGTAAGCGAATTGTGGTTAAAGTAAGAGTGTATGAAGGTAACTTTTGTTCTCGTTTTATAGAGGGATCTTACAGAAGGAAAATGGGAAGTCATTTCAGTAGAAGGTCTAAGAGAGATTTAACTGGTTCTGTGAAGTACATGCATGATAATTATGGTAACGCTAGCTTAAGATTTGTTGCACCATGGGTTAAAATAACGCGAGACGATGGTCTTCTCAGATTCCCCCAAAATGGGACATTTGATCAGACCAGATTAGAAAACTTAAGAGAGAAATTGAGTACTCTCCCGGATAGAAATGAGCATTTCTCCTCCCTCAAACTTTGGAGAGTTAAAAGTAACCGCCGTAATGCAGAAACTCAAATAGCTTCTCTTACAGGTCAAAATAAAAAGCTAACGGCTCAAATAGAAGAAGAAAAGAAAAACACAACGCAGACTTGGACTAAGCCAGACAGTCAATTGGACATGTCCTGTAGAAACACTAAAACAAACAAAAACGATCAAATAAAAAGCCTTTACCCTGTAAGAGAGATAAAAGAATCCAGTAATGATAGCACTGATGATGACTGGGTTTTTGAATACCCAAGAAATGTGATGAATAATCAGGGAGATGAAGAAGAGTGGATTCCAATAAAACAAAGTAGAAGAACTAAGAAAACAGACCCAGCAAAATTAGCTCCACTAATTATGATGGGAAACAATGTTGTCTACAAACCTTGGGGCCGAAGGGAGCTTAAAGCAATAGTTGGAGATTTTCCTATGGGTGTAAGGACAAATAAACAGAAATGGCTAGAAGAATGGGATTCAATATGTACAATTTACAGTCCTCATATGCCTGATATGATGCAACTGTTAAAACTGACTTTGCCATCTGATTTGAAAGACAAAGTAATTGATGCCTGTGAAATCCCCCGCAATCCCACAGAGTTTGCCAAAATCACACCAGAGGAAGCTCAGACATTTTACAGTGTCATAGCTTTAGTAGTTCAACATGAGGTAATACAACAGGTTGACTTTACTCCTCTCACAAAAATCAAACAAAGAAAATATGACAATCCTAGGGAGCTGTATGGAAAAATGATGACAACTGCAAAGGTAAATTGTGGTCTGTCACCAAGTCATTCATTGGATTCATTGGGCGCATGCGCACGCAGCGACCGGCAGTAAGGAGTTGGTGTCTCTGTCCGAGGGCTTTTATGTTCGTTTTTAATGTCCTTAAATGTTTTATGGAAACCCAGTAAGTGTCATGTGGATGTGAGTAAGCAGCCAACGCCGATCTGTCATGGATCTGTTTTATTTTGCCCTGCTGTGGCTTTTATTGTACTTTTTGCCGGCAAGAGATGTCAGCGGAGCCATCATCTCAGAGAGGGCACGTCATGTCTACTCTCGTGACATGCTGCTGCAAATGAACTGTGCAAGCACTCGAGTGACAGATGTCATATTTCGCCTGCCAGCGTTTATTCGGCGGGATCATGGTGCTTCCACGAGGGGTACGAGAGGGACAAGGAAGCGGGGGAGAAGAGGAGGAGTCCGACTGCGCTTCAGGAGGCAGAAGCTCAGCAGGATCCCCCTGCCCTCGGTGTTCATGGCAAACGTGCAGTCCCTTAGGAATAAAGTGGACGAGCTCCAGGGGACCGTCCGCTTTCAAAAAGACTTTAAAGACTGTGGTGTCCTAGCCTTCTCTGAAACATGGCTCAGCGAGCGGGACCTCGACTCCGAGCTCTCCCTCAACAGTTTTGGGGCCCCCTTTCGTCTTGATCGCAACGCGGAGGCCACGGGGAAAACACAAGGGGGCGGGGTATGCCTATACGTGAATAAACGGTACTGCAGTCGTGTCTCTGTCACTATCAGAGAGCAAATCTGTGCACCAGACGTTAAACTCCTGTCTGTGTCGCTACGCCCGTTCTACCTGCCCCGTGAGTTCCCCCAGATATTCATAACCACTGTATATATTCATCCCAAGGCAAATGCCTCCTCTGCCTCCCGCATCATATATGATGTCATACAGAAACTGCAGACTATATCACCAGAGGCCCCGAACTTCATACTGGGTGATTTTAATCGTGTTTCCCTGGAAAGGACCCTTACAAACTTTTACCAATATGTCTCCTGTCCAACCAGACGTGGCATGGGTTGTGCTATGGGTCTATTAAAGATGCTTTTAAATCACTCCCTCTTCCTCCACTGGGCTCTGCAGATCACAACTGTGTGTATCTCCTCCCCACCTATAAGACTGTCTTAAAGAGGGAGAAAGCCCAAACCAGGGATGTGAAAGTTTGGACAAACAACGCTGTGAGCTCGTTGCAGGGATGCTTTGACTGTACAGACTGGGGAATTTTTGAAGAATCGTGTGAGGACTTGGATGAATTAACTGATGTTGTGTGCTCATATTCAGCCTTCTGTAGAGACATGCTTATTCCCACTAAGAGGGTCAAAATATACCCAAATAATAAGCCATGGGTAAACAAATCTGTTAAGTCATTTATACAGAAAAAGAAAGAGGCATTTCAAAATGGGAAAGCATTAGATCTACACACAGCTAACAAAGAACTTAAAGTAGAGATCTTAAAGGCAAAACAGAGCTATAAATCCACGCTGGAGAACAAAATGGCTTCCAACAGCCTAGGCTCAGCCTGGTCCAGCATGAAAACTATCACTGGCCTCCAGACCT
The DNA here is from genome assembly GCF_040436345.1 of Pagrus major. Lineage (NCBI taxonomy): Eukaryota > Metazoa > Chordata > Actinopteri > Spariformes > Sparidae > Pagrus > Pagrus major. Next base: position 24,887,519 of record NC_133219.1, read on the forward strand.
CTAGAGAAAACACTAGTGTCACTTTAAACGGCTTCAGCTCGGATACTGCTTTTGCCAACGCTCTTAACTGTTTTTATAATCGTTTTGATATGTCCGATTTTAGCAAAGAAACACAGGAACTAGAGCGAGAACTGTGTGACAATCAGCACTTCTCTGTAAAACAAGAGGATGTTGAAAAAGCCTTTTACTGCACAAAGATCAATAAAAGTCAGGGACCAGATAATATCTGTGGTCGGTTACTCAAAACCTGTGCAAGAGAACTGAGCCCAGTTTTTCATATGATTTTTAATAGATCCTTAGAAATTCAGCAGGTCCCCCAGATTTGGAAGGACGCCGTGGTGGTCCCGGTCCCCAAATCTAGTTGCCCCGGAACACAAAATGACTTCAGACCGGTGGCTTTGACCTCAATTATTATGAAACTTTTTGAAACACTTGTACGGCTGGAAATCTTGGAAAACACAGAGAGCGAAATGGATCAGTTGCAATTTGCCTACAGGCCCAAAAGAGGAGTGGAGGATGCCACACTCACTCTGCTTAAACATCTTGAAGGAAGTGGGTGTCATGCCCGGCTTTTATTTATTGATTTCTCCTCTGCTTTTAACACAATACAGCCGCACATTTTAACACAGAGGCTTTTAGAACATTTTAATCTTAGTAAAAATCTTGTGGGCTGGATTTTAAACTTTCTAACAAACAGAACACAGAGGGTCAGAGTTAATGGGGCTTTATCTGACAAAGTGTGCTCTTCCACTGGCTCACCACAAGGGTGTGTATCATCACACTTGTTATTTATTTTATACACAAATATGTGTCAGAGCACTTTCAAAAATCACCTCATTTTAAAGTACGCGGATGACTCTGTGATTGTTAGCCTGCTCCAGGGAAGTGAACATAACCACGGCCCGGTGGTCAACAATTTTGTGAAGTGGTGTGAGGACTCTCACCTACACATCAACATAACTAAGACCAAAGACATGGCTATTGATTTCAGGAAGAAGGCCAAAACACCGGAGCCTGTTACGATCAAGGGACAAGTTATTGAACAGGTGCAATCTTATAAGTATCTTGGGACAATCATTGATTCTGCTTTAAATTTTAAAGAGAACTGCAAAGCTGTGAGCAGGAAGGGACACCAACGACTGTTCTGTCTGAGGAAGTTGTCTCGGTTCCACATTGATAGGACCATGATGAAACTCTTTTACCATGCTTTTATTGAGTCGGTTTTAGCTTTTTCACTTGTGTCATGGTTCGGAAACCTGCCTTTAAGAGAAAGGAACTCACTTAACCAGATCATTAAATGGTCTGGTCGGCTGATTGGAGAGACACAGCTGAGCTTGGAGTCGCTGTACACCAATCAGTTGCGGCGACTAGCCAGCTCCATCCCCAACGACGTCTCCCATCCACTTGCGTGTGAATTCCAGCTCCTGCCATCTGGACGAAGATTCACAGTCCCAAGATCCAGGACCACACGCTACAGGAACAGCTTTGTCCCTGCTGCTGTTTCCCTCTTGAATCAGTCCTAATGCACCTTGAGGTTTATTTTATTTATTTATTTATTCCAACCAATTTATTTGGTATGGTTTTTAAAATATATTTATTGTCCCTTGCATTGCATTGTATTTTATCTTATGTTCTTTTAGTGAACGGCTCTACTCATGTCTTGTCTGTCCCTTGTCCTGTCATCAATGTTTGTGAGATGCCCTCTCTCTCTCCCGACACTGCACAACAAATCTACCTACGGGTACTAATAAAAGTGAACTGAACTGAACTGAACTGAAATGCTAATGCTAAGTGTCTCACTACACAGGCGGAACAACCAGAGGAGGACGCAGTGGCAGAGGAAGCTTCCAAAAAGAGGGAGAGCGCCAAAGACACAGACCCTCACACCAAGAACAAAGCCACAGGCCACCTTTCTCTAACCATGAGAATTGCTTCTCATGTGGTGAGCCAGGTCATTGGGTAAGAAACTGCCCATACAAGACATCCCAACATACCCTGCACACGGCACCTCCATCAGGTAACCAGATAGAAGAGTCACCAACCCCACAGTATAACCAATAGAGCTGTCAGGACAGTGACCAAATTGAAACAGGAGAAATTATAACCCAAGCTCCACTAATTAAATTAGCAAAACAACAAAAGAAGAAACCTAATTTAATGATAAATGGAAATGGAAAATCAACGTCATTCCTGGTAGACACAGGAGCTACTCTTTCTACATTAAAACCAACACAATCTACAAATTTGAAAGTAGCTGAAACAGTTAGAGCGCTGTGGGGGTTGGAGGTATTCCCATGTATCTACTTGTATCTAAGCCTACTGTAGTGTCTATAAGGTCCTTTCACTGAAAGCATGTTAAGTTTCACTTCTTCCCACTCCTTTCTTGCCTCAGACCCACCCGTGAATCTGTTAGAGCGAGATTTGTTAGGCAAACTAAATTGCACCATCTATTGCACACCAGACGGCATACTTTTAGAGACTAATCAACATAACAAGAAAACTGTGTTAGCTGCTCTGATAGATCAAACCCAACCCATAGGTGAAGAGAAAAGGGAAAGTCTATGATAGAGTAGTGTCTAGTGTGCCCCGTCAGTATGGGCCTCTTCCTCTAATTACATTGGTTTGATTTAAAACCGTTGAGCCAACACACATATTGCTAAAACAAAGTGCCCCCTGACAAAGATTTCATGAAAAATGTGGATTTGCACAATCTGTTCTGACTCAGCACCTGTTGCTTATTTTTCTTCAAGATTAGACCCTGTAGAGAGAGGATTTCCAAATTGTCTAAAAGGCCGTAGCTGCAACTGCGCTTGAAATTAACAATCTGCTGATATTGTCCTAGGTTCTCCACTAACAGTCATGATCCCACACAATGCACTGACCTTGATAACCAGGGAGGCACACAGACATGTGACAGGGACCAGAGAGGCAAAATATGTTTTGACACTCACAGCTCCACATATCACACTAAAAAAATGTTCTATTCTTAACCCTGCTACACTATTGTCTACAAAGATGATGGCGATCCCCATAACTACATGGATGTCATCTCATATTCTTCTAAAATCCTCGTCCTGACCTTTCAGAAACTCCTCTTTCCAACTCTGATCTTGTTTTCTACACTAATGGCTCTGCTTATAGAGAAAATGGAGTGCCATGTGCAGGATATGCAATTTGTGATGATTTTTCAATAATTGAAAGCACTGCCCTGCCACCCTCAAGTTCCGCCCAAGTAGCTGAGTTGTACGCACTGATGAGATGCCTGTCATCTAGCAAAAGGTAAGACTGTCACCATTTACACAAACTCCAGATATGCTTTTGGATGTCTACATGATTTTGGTACTCTGTGGACAAACCAAGGATTCATTACATCCTCAGGGACACCCATTAAACATGGCAAACTAATTGGTGAATTCTTAGATGCATGTCAACTACCGTCCTCTATTGCTGTTGTTAAATGTGAAGCTCACACCAAGTCCAAGGACCCTGTTTCAAGAGGCAATGCTCTGGCCGACCATGCAGCCAAAAAGGCTGGCAAAATAGGTATGTCTGTCCTTGTAAAGCTCTGTCCTTCCCTACCCGCTAATGATCTTGCTTCTCCTAATGATGTAATCTTTTTACAAGAATCTAATGATATGAAGGAGCATAAATTGTGGCTTTCCCATGGATGTAAAATTGTAAATAACTTTTGGCTCCACAACGACGGCCGCGTTGTGGTACCCAGTTCTTTGTATTGTAAAAATGTGATGGGTATGAAAATATTCTTGTATGTATAGATATGTTTTCCAACTGGCCAGAAGCCTGGGCCTGCAAGAAAGCTGATTCTGTTTCAGTAGCGAAATGCTTGCTGAAAGACCTTATTCCAAGATATGGTCTCCCACAATCCATCAACTTAGACCGAGGTAGTCATTTCACTGAACAAATAATGACTGAACTTTGTAAATCACTGGGGATTGAACAAAGACAACATTGTCCATAGCACCCACAGTCTGCAGGGCTAGTTGAAAGACACAATGGTATCTTAAACAACAAACTAGACAAACTGTGTGCGGAAACGGGTTTGAAATGGACAATGCTATTGCCTATAGCCCTAATGTCTATGAGGTCAACACCTATCAGGAAACACAAGCTCACACCTCATGAGATCATTACTGGAAGACCAATGACTATTCCGAGCAACTCAGTACCATACATGAAGAAGATGGACCTCCATGCAATGGATGAGTCAATGTTAACATTCTGCTCTGCACTAACTTCTGCTGTCCAGTCTATCCACCGACAAGTTAATATCTCCGAGCAACCAGTCGTGCCACGACCTTTAACCAGGAGACTGGGTCTGCATCAGAGAGTTCCGCCAGAAAAATGCCCTGAAACCCCGCTAGTCGAAACCACAGCACGTCCTGCTTACCACCAACACAGCAGTCAAGTGTGAGTGTCATTCCACTTGGATCCACGCATCCCACTGTAAGAAGATACCTCCACCATGCGGAAGAAATCAGCAGGATCCCTCTACATCCAGTGGGCCATCTTCCTCATCGCCTACGGAGCCATAAAGAGTTGGCCACATCCCTGGGAAGGACCTTCCCCCCCCCGAAGGACAACGCAGGCATCCGAGGCCAAGAAGAAGACGTACGCCAGCTTCCAGAGGAACAGAGGAGCAACACTGGCACCGGAGGACCAGAAGAAGATGTACGCCAGCTTCCAGAGGAACAGAGGAGCAGCGCTGGCACCGGAAGCCCAGAAGAAGCTGTAGAACACCCACCAGCACATCCTCAGAGCACAGAGAACTACAGACACCACAAACAGGACCTTTCCATGCACCAAAAAGGAAAGACTCTAAATGGATATGAACCACAGTCGTCAAACACATTTCTCTAATTGGCAAAGATGGTTGCTGATAAATAGTCCAAACCCGAAGAACTGTTATGTGTGTGGCTTCATACCCCACAGCACAAGAGAAGGACTCCCACTGATGGCTCTGCCCGCTTCATCCTGTGACACTTGTCACATACTTCCCAATCCGTCACAAAATAGACCATTCTGCACTGGACTACTTATTGGCCTCTCAAGGAGGAATTTGTGCTGTAATTGGAACTGAATGTTGTACGTTTACACCTGACCACAATGCCAAATTAAAAGAAATAACGAACCATTTGCATAACATTGCAAAGACATTTCTTAACCCTGTTACCCCTGGTTTGTTTGACTGGATTAAAGAAAAACTAGGGTCATTTGGTTGTTTAATTTTTTAATTTGTTTTGTTTGGATTTGTAACTTTGACTTTTATCATTCTTCTGATTACTTGTTTCAAATCTATGTGCAAGTTATGTATCACTCAAACCACTAATAATATCATGTACTCCACTGTAACCCAACCTGCTCCACCAATAGAGGAAGAAAATCCAGATTTTCTGTTTAACATTGAAATTGACATTGAATGAAAAAGGGTGAATTGAGGAAGAAAATACACATTTAGAGTGACGTCTGAGAAGGGCCCTCTGACCTCCAGACGTAAATTTTGATTCCTGTCTGTCTCCTAAACCCTGTAGATACACATTTGCATAACACCAGTTAATCAATGGACAGTTAATCAATGGACAGACGATTTGATCCCTATGTTAAATGTGTGCCCCCATACTTCCCCCACCCCCTGCTGATCACACTCTCCAAAGAGCAGACCCCCCTCCCTTTGCATGTCTTTTGCTTACCTATTGTTTGAACCTGATTGAATCTTCTTGGTTCTTACTATATAAAATGCTACTGTTTCTTTTGCTCTGTGTTCACTCACCAGCTCAGATCTGCTCTGTGCCTGTCAGTCCACCAGTCTACCGTTAGACTCTGATTAAACACATCACCACAGCAAACTACTCAACTGGACTTGAATGATTTCTTCAACAGCAGCTTTTGGAAAAGGAGGAATATTACACCTCCGTTTCACAGAGACAAGGCGGCAGATTGCAGCCTTTACCTTGGAGCAAATGTGCCGCCTTTTCTATCTAAAAAGGGCTACTGATTTATTACTGCTCTTATTTAGGAACCAATTTATTTTAATCCCTGATTTCTACACCCGGGCTACACATATTTCAAATGCAGAAGGTGGAATACTAGTCTTCTGGCCCGTGTTGCCAACTTTATACCTTACTGTACCAGAGTGTTCTTGAGCAAGTCTTGAATCCCCTCTCAGGAGCCTTTACCCCTTGTACTGTAGACTAAACAAGAAACCCATGAAGACCCACTAAAAGTGACTTTAGTCTTTGATGTGAATGGGTACAATTCACTTCTTGGGAAACTTCTTGGACATCCATGGCCGTTCAAAATAGGTCAAGTATCTGAACGTCTCACTGGGACCCCTTTTGGATGCCTGAGGATGTGCAACAGGGGTTAAATATTGTAAGGTTCAGAAGTAAAGTCAAGGTCAGTCGTAGTCTCAGCTCAGTCAGTCAAAGCTTTGAGCAGTGTTTTCCATTAATTAACGAGACTCTGGTGGCCCGCCCTAGTCTAAGGGGCTGCACCATAGTCTTGAATTGATCGAAAAACGTTTTTCACTTGTCATTACAGCGCTAAAGATCTCCAACATTTTGCGGTGTTGCTTTAGCGAAGCATCTTTAACTCTCAGTCAGTCAAGTTCTGGGTTCTGTGTCGTGTGTGTGAGAGGCAGGAAGTCTTATTGTGAAGTTGCTTGTGGAGAACAATAAAGCACTGCCCAAGAGTAGTCCAGTCACTATCAACAAACTGTCGTGTTACATTTGGTGGCAGCATGGTGTTATTTTGGTAGTTTTGCAAATTAGTGAGTTTTACTCCCTTCACATGTGGACATTGTCACTTTTTGTGCTTCCTGGACTTTTTTTTTTTTTTTTTTACTGTTTGTGAGCAGTAGATGAACTTAAAGCTACTAGTTTGGAGATATTAAGGTTTTTGTAGTGATTTTCTCCAGTTTTTCATTCTTTTCGTGTGTTTTGAAGCAGACAACTATCCAACATGTCTGAAAGGGATGAGCTGCAGCCTTCTCTGATGCAACGGCAGAGGTCAGTGGATGTTATAAATACCAGCACGGTCCCTTTGGCTCCACATACTGTCTCCAGTACCCTGATAATTGACCTTCCATCTGCTTTTAAAGAGGATGGGACTGCATCTTTCACAAGTTGGTGCTTTGAAGTGGCAGTGCAGGCTATGACTTTACCTGATGTTGATTTGTCTGCAGTGATGGCTTCCATTCTCCCTACTCGTCTAGCTGATACTGCATTTCTGTATCGGGACAGTTTGCCTCCTTTAACCCAGAGAGACTATGATTTAATGAAAGAATAACTCAAAGTTGATACTCCCTGCCATTCTTCCAGATGAATGTAAATGCTTGCTCTCGTTAACCAGGTGAAAGTCTTGATGTGTACAGCGCAGACATTACTCGTCTTGTGCTTGAAGCTTTTCCCAACTATGACAACAATGCACTAGAAGGTGAGAAATTTCACCAATTTGTTGCTGGTTTGGACCCAACCTTAGAGTTAAAATTCATGAGATGGGTGCAGAGAACCTTTAGGATTTTGTGCACATTGCAAGCCACTGTGAGAGAGCACACACAGTGCTGCAACTGACCACTGCAGGATCCCCACACACTCAACCTTCAGGTAGAGATGATTTGTTGAAAACTCCTGATGACAAACTCCTACAGGTAGTTGAGCAGCTTACTCCTCCTGAAACCAGCTTGAAACATGACATACACCAGTTACGAGAGAATAACAGTTACCTTGCTCAGCATTTGGACTCCGGGCCTAACTATCCTCTTCCTATGATGCGTGATACAGTTCACTCAGTGTCTCTCCTTCACCCTACCATAACAGACAACACTCCAGAGACTATTACTCACCTGAGCAGTATTATGGTCATGATTCAAGCTCCCACTATGAACATTATTCTCCTCCCCCTGTTCATCAGAGACACCATGAGTGGGATGACAATGACAGACGTGTCAGGTACTACTCTCCATCGCACCCATCCTACCAGCACTCTGGGTATGGCTTCCACCTAAATGCAGATGCAATGTCACATTACCCCACCGACACCATAGCAGCTGAGCAGAGTGCCTTCTATACTGCTTCTGTCAGTCTGCAACCTGACAACAGACCCTCAAGTCCTGTGAGTCCATCATGCTCTGTTAGTTCTATACATAACCACAGCCCCTGTGATACTGATCCAATGCCAGTTTCCTGGATCCAAACCAACTCAAAGCCTCCTGGTCCAGACTCGCTGTATGACACAAAATTTGTTTCCTCCACCTTTGTGTGCTTCAGCTCTCTGAAGAAGATCTCAGAAAAGTAAACAACAAGTAGATCCCATTCTTTCAGAGGTTATTAGCTGGAAAGCTAAAGGTCGGAATCCATGGAGGTTTTATATTTGTAAAACTTCCCTCAAGCTAAGAAAAGCGATTTAAAAATCTGTGACGTCATCACAATGTAAAGCCCATGGGCCAAGTGGGACCTCGCAGGCGGGGCCAGCAGGGCAAACTCTACTGCCCATATTCAGTGGGCCGCATAACCAGGAAGTAAACGCGGAAGCCAGAAAACTATTTTGGCGTATGCGCTGGGGAAGCAATTCTCATTGGTTTGAATGGGTGTCATGTTTGCATGTAGTATCTACTGCTGTGTACATACATCTACTGATGCCTCTGGACACATCGTCAGTTATGTGCCTGGAATCATCGGACGTTTCAGGTCTTTCAACATAATACGCCCTCCTTCAGGTGACCCAGTCGGGGCTGATCAGGCCCCCGCTTGTGTCCAGATGGCTGACTAACTACCATGCCTCCATGGCTCTCCTCTTTTGAGCCACAGTCATCTTGAGGCCTTCTCTGCCACATCGGTGGTACTGCGGATGGCTCTCCTCCTTCTCTCTCCCGCGATGCCCAAACAGCTGAAGGCTCTGGTTAGGGAACGGGCTGCAAAACCCCTGCATCCAACCTCCACTGGGAGACACCTTGCTCTCCATCCAGCCAGCTGACAGTCGCTGATATCAGCGCGTTCGTTGATTTGCGTAGAAGAATTCTATAGCCGAATTGTTCCTTAGTACAAGTATTTATTTAGCATCAGGACACCAAAATGTTACATGTACATGGACCCCTTTTGTTCAGCCAATCGCAGTCTGCAAGCAGTTAGCTGCAACCAACTTCCCAAAAGAGAGTATCTTACTTAGAATTTACACAAAGTTATATAGTATGTGTTCCTATCTAATTGGTCCAAAAACTGTTGGGGAGCGGCCCTGGTTTAAACTTGGCTCTCCCTTGTTGGCACTTAGCTGCTCCAACCGTCTTCAGCCAGCATCCTAAAGGGGAGGAAAACCTAAACCCTAGACTCCTCCTTCAATATTCAATTGTACCAACTCAGCGATCTGAGACCTCTATCTTACAGTATGCCTCACATGACTAACTGCATACTAAACTTTAGGCGGTTTGACTTTTGACCCTGACGATGTCTTGTCCCTCTGTTTTCAACCAGCTGATAATCAGAGTAGCCCTCTGTTCTACGGATCCTGTTTCAATCAACTGATAATCAGAGGTGGCCTTCTGCTCTATGGATCTATAGAAACTACAGTGATGAGTTTACAAAACAACTAACAGGTCACAGAATACAGATTACAAATACAAAGACATTTTATTCTAACAAATCCCTCCTTTTACACCTTCTAGGTGTAAATCACATTTTCAGGAACGTTTCACAGTTAAGATATCTATATCCTCTCCTATGTTCAGGCCAACCGCTGTGGCCTGCATCCTTGTAACTTTCTCATTTAAGACAAAATACTTAAACTTAAACTGCACTGTCTCTCTCCCCCTCACTCCACGCTAGCTCATCTTCGTCTTCCTCCTCATCTAGGTCCAGCCAGATCGGTACCTGTAAGTCTACCTCTCCCTGAGTTTGATCCTCATCCTCATCTGACTTTCCTTCCTCAGCTAAAAGAGGCATCTGGTACGGTGGAGGGTCTTTTTCTTTGGAGAGAGCAGTTATAATTAATCGATTTATCAACGTTCTGAGACAGGGAATACAACAACACCCACAAATAATTAATATAGCTAAAAAAACACCCTATTGAAATAAATAATGATACAATAATAGTCTTATACCTTCCGAACTGTCTGTCAAACCAACCTCCAAAGGGATCATCAATACCAGAATTCTCAGCCAACTCATTGGCCAGTGAGGTGAGTCCTGCAAGAGCCTTTGTAATACTTCCATCGGGCGCTGTGTTATTAGGGATATAGGTGCAACAGAAGTCTCCAAACATTTTACATACCCCTCCTTTTTCTGCCAATAACATATCAAGAGCCATTCTATTCTGCCATGCCATCAGAGAAGTTGGACCTAATTGCTCTGCAATGCCTTTGACAGCATCTCTGGTATAGTTGACAAATCTCTGTTGGTTATAATAGATGTAATTAATCCAATCAACATTTTTGTTTGTTGTCACCCAGAAAAATAAAGACTCAAACCCTGCAGCAACTTGGTTTCGAGCCTTATACTCATCTGGTACACCCCTGGGGACTCCAATTACGTCTATATAAATATTGGGGTCAAAGGAGCCTCCAGGTTGAGAAGATATAGACCTCTTACTCCGGTGCAGATGGTGATACTGCGGTAGCTGCTTAGTCAAGCCGTCAGCCCCTAGGGACAGAATCCGGAATGGCATTAGCAGTTGAGTTAAGGTACAAGTACCTTCCCAAAAAGAGGGGAGGTATGAGCGGAGCTTACTGTTACCACAGAGCCACCAGAGGTCAGTTCTGGACACATTCTGATTGAGGAAGGAGGAAGCTAAGTACCCATCAGTGTCAGATGTGATATTTATAATCTCTTGGCAGTATTTATTAGACAACATACTCACTTTAATCCCTCCTCCAGACCTAGTGAAACAGGTGTAATTACAAGGATAAACAACTATGTATGGAGGAACATCAGCCCTAAACACAGATGGATAAATCAACGCCACGGTCTTGCATGTTTGTTCTGTGGGGATGGAAGCAGAACTGAACAGGTTAATAGTACAATTTAAGCCCTTGGGGTCAGTTCGATTAGACAGACGGAAGGGAGCTGTCCCTAACACGGGTCTAGCTTTAGCACATGCAACACAATCACTTCTATTTGTACTCGTGGCAGTATAGCGAACCCATTCAAGCCACATATTTTTATCATCATGGCCAGTTTCAATAGCAAGCTTACTTTCATATGTAACATTGGTGAGGTATGTAATAGATAATAACCCAATTTGACTGTTGGCTGACAAGGGCCAGGCGGTTCTTTAATTCCCCTGCTCCTGTATAGCCCCAATCTATAGGCCCAGTATTGGCTGCTACCCACTTCCACTGTTCACAACTACAACCCCACGGGTTATGTTGTTGTCCCCATATGTCCTTGAACGTCTCACAAGTTCCTACAATTATACACATACTTATCTGACGATTGGTGGCTAGCTTCCTGAGCCTTACAGTGTACTACCGTACAGAGGTCGAATTTCACAGTCTCATCCACACCTTCAGTGAACTGAATGTGGAGGAGAGGGGTAGCAACTCTAAGAAACCTTTTTGGGCGAGACAGAACAGTTTCAGTAGTATTTGTTTTCAACTGTTGGCCCTCCCACCATATTATGGGAAGCACTATTATAAGTGATATTATTAGCATAGAGCATAATGAACCTCGCAGGCCACAAAAACCTGGAAGGCGGAAAGAGTGCCAAGAGCGATTCTCTAACCCAAGCATAATTGTGGTCAGGCTTTTTACTCTTTTGTTGGTGCCAATTTAGTTTTCTACTTTTTTGGAGCCTTCACCACTATTATTCAAATCAGTTCTAACCTCTGCGGAAGTACGAGAGGGTGGAGGAGCAGGTGCACAATATGTCAGGTGGTGCCAATTTGCTCCAGCTTTACCTTTTACCTGGACAGCATGAGAGGTCACTTCAGTGACTTCATAGGGTCCAGTCCACCTGGGATCAAGCCACTTTCTCTTGTGGACTTTCACACGCACCCAGTCTCCTACCTGTATCCCTGGAGTCTCTGGGGTGGTTGCTTCGGGCTCGGCCAACTGCACCTGTTTAGACAAAACTCGAGTCAAGTTAGTCAGTGCAGTCATATATTCATCACAATTTACCTGCCAAACATCCAGAGAGGGCATATGACCTCCCTCTCGGGGTGGGCCTGGCATTGGCCTGCCTGTCAGCAACTCATGAGGTGTCAGATGTGTTTTAGCACCTGGTGAGGTTCTCATTGACATGAGAGCCAGAGGAAGTGCATCCAACCATGTCACCTTCGTTCCATGGCAGATTTTACTAATTTTTCTTTTCAGTGTCTGGTTTGCTCTCTCAACCAGCCCTTGTGATGCAGGGTGATATACTGCTCCAAACCTGTGTGTGATCCCCAGTGCTTTCTCCACTTCAGCCAACTCTTTGTTGCTGAAATGTGAACCATTATTGGATCTGATGGTTTTAGGAACCCCATGGTCAGTATTTACTTTGAGTTCATAACACATTACCAGATGACTTGTTTTTGTGATGGCTTTTACTAAAGCAGCTAGGTGTCTTGTACATCCAGCTTGTCCTATTTCCATATTGTCAAGTTTCGAGCTGTGATACATCAACATTCTTCTTTCTCCCTCCTTTTTCTGAAAAAGCACTGCACTCACCACCCCTGCTTTTTTCAGAAACATCAAGATAGAATGTTTTGGTATAGTCAGGTGTTGATAGGGCTGCTGCATTAGCCAATGCTTGTTTTGTGAGGATGAATGCTTCTTCTGCAGCTGGTGTCCATGTTAGAGATGCTGTAAGTTTTCTATTTCCTACTTCAGCCACCATGTCTCTCAATGGTTGTGTGAGCTCCACATATCCTGGCACATGGTTTCTGCTGTATCCAGTGAGTCCCAGGAAGGCCAGCATTTGTTGTACGTTCACTGGCTTGCTATGTAGCAAGATGGAGGACTTCATCATCTTTTGAGGTAACTTGATGCTTCAGCAGCCTCTTAGAGAGTGATTTAATTTCTTCAGCCTCTTGTTCCTGTTTACTGGTGTGTCTGCGATAGTGGTGGTCCAGGTGCTCTTTCCACATAGAGTCAGACATCTTTGCCAATCCTACCACTTCTGATAGGGCACTCTGTACGGAGGCTGGAAGTCCCTTAACACACTGTACTCTCCAGAGAGCCAGGGTTGCAGTGCTGGAGTCATGTCGAAGTCCCGTATGTTTAGCCCACAAGTTTGCTGCTCTCTTCAAATACTCTAACATTCCTTCTCCATCTTTTACTTTTATATCTCTCACTTTAGTTACATTTCTCTCCGTTGGATAAGTTCTACGTAGAACTTCCCACAACGTGCTCCTAAATCGGTTCAGGGGCACATCATCTCCCATCACTGAGTTCACTCCAGCTTGTTTTAGCAATCTTTTGGTCACTTCTTTTCCTTCCAGTTTTCCCAGCAAGGCTCTCATGTCTCCAGCGCAGAAAGCTTCTCCCATGGTTTGATTTTCCAACGTTGTTATCCACTCAGACGCTCCTCCAGCTAATGGGGGCAACTTGGAGAGCAAACCCTCCATGTCTCGATGGGCAAAGGGCACATAGGCAGGTGCTCCTCCAGGGGCCACCCTTAATGGCAGAGATAAGACTGCTTGCTTCGCAGTTTGGGACCTAGTGACCCTTTGGGAAGGCCGAACTGGTTCATGAGGTGTCAGGACCTCTTCTTCCTCTTCATCTTCTTCGTCTTCTTCGTCTTCTTCTCTATGGACTGGAGTAGATGTATGCAACACTCCTTTAAAGCGTACAACCAGTTTGCCTTCCCATTCCTGACAGTGATCAGATCCTGGTTGTTGGACCCACCCATCAGGGTCCCTATCGAGCTGCCAAGGTTGTCGTGAGCCTGGTTCCTCATCACTTTCTGATGCCCCTCCAGTCTCTCCGTGTGGGGTTGCCATTGCGGTCAGTGGCTTTCCAACTGAGGGGATGCCACGTCCGCTGGTCGAGGCCCTGGTTTTCCTAGATCCTTCATTATTTCGGGAGCTAGCACGTGATGCCTGTGACATAACTGATGATATTGATCTAGAGCTGTTAGTGTGAGTGTGCGGGTTCTGGCTCACCTCTCCCTGTTGCCGCTGTGACAAATCAGTCACTGTATTTTCCAGAATATCTACTCTTTGCTGAGCCGTCTTCATCAGCCGGGACACGGCGTCTGCTAATGAAGCCATCTCCTGTTTAAGTTGAATGTCATTTGGATTTGATGGCAGGTCCAGATCTAAAATACCTCCATTTACATTGATTAAGGGAGCCTGGATATGGCATTTCTCTCCTCTGGGAAGGGCATATGGGGGTGGGGCCTTAGGTAAAGAAGGGTACATTGATGCATGTTGTTCCACAGAGGGCGCCGTTGGCTGAACAGGGGCTTCATCCTTCAACTGCTTCTCAGGCTTCCTGATCTTCTGTTTCTCCTGGTATTTTCCTACTGATAACATTATCACGCACATTGCCTTAGTCAGAACATCTCTATCTCTTGCTCTTATCATTCTCCCATAAGCTGGTCCCCAGCTTTTCTGTCCTGTCTTTTCCCACTTTGATGTGGCTCCCCTTCTAGCCACTGCAGCTGTCGTGTTAATGCTCATAATGATCGAAGCAGTGGGGATAGGTGCCTCTGGGTCATTGGCGAGGAGACCTTGATCCACCCATTCAGTCCATAATTTCTCTGCTCCCCTTCTTGCTTTGATTCTGTTCTTCTCCAATGTGTTTTCTTCCATTTTCCCAAGCACCAGCTCTTTTAGTTCCCTCAAATTCATGTTAAACCCTAATTTACAACAGTTAACACACCCTGCAGAGCACTTTGGACAGTAACAATTTCCTACTTCAAAATCAGCTTCTTTTGTCTGTTTCCTAATCTTATAAGCCTGTCTTAAACTAACAGTACTTTCAAATAAGTAAGGGATATTTCTCCTTCAACTTCTATTGCAATCTCAGCTTCCTCATAAGACAAATTTTTGGTAACGGCTGACCATGTAAGACACCTCTTCCCAGTCACTCATGTCAATGTAACCAACACATTCAATTCTTGTTTCTTTACTACTATTACTAAAACCCCTTTTTTTTCCCCAAGTGGTCTATCTATCCTAATTTTAGGCAATTCACCACGACTTTTGCTCAGTTCTCCTCACAGGTATCACACTAAGAATTTTGCATGCAAAAGGGACACACGTATCAGCTCACACCAGCAACACTGCAGACTCTCTTCTGCAACGTCTTACAGTTTGAGTACTTAAAACCTAATATTTAACATTGATACAACAGACCACGTCAACCCCGAGTGGATACTAATACCACAATCACACGATCATGCCCTTCTCACAGATACTCAGTTATATGCTTCAAGAGCAGGATCTGGTTCTAATGTTCTGGTTCACTTTTAGCTTGTCCTGGACTTATGGAGACCTTTTTACGCTTTCCAAACTAAACGTCTCCTTAATGTGTCCCACCTAAACTAAACACATATAGAAAGGCAGACGAGTCAATAAGTCCCCTTTTCGACTATCTTACTCCACAACCTATTGTCTGTGAGGGCAGTTTCACGTTCACACTTCTCTTATATCTTCATCATTCTCAGGCCTTTCACACAATATAGTATCAGAATTTTGATCTCCCAATGCTTTCATAAATCAATTTTGCAATGTGCACTTCCAACACTTTTATATTCAAAATAATTTTTACGTCTTGAACCTCCTTACCTCCTCATCACTCACAAAATTTAGTAGTATGCCAATATTCAGAATTTTGGTTCATAGAACAACAGGCGTCTGCTTACCTTTTAATATTGACCGGTCTCGTGAGTGGCAAGGGGTCCGGGGTCCAGGACAGGTCCTGCTGAAAATCTTCAGACTTGAACCCTCCAAATTTTCTCCTCCTAACAAATCACGTCAGGGTCACCAATTTTGTCAGCGCGTTCGTTGATTTGCGTAGAAGAATTCTATAGCCGAATTGTTCCTTAGTACAAGTATTTATTTAGCATCAGGACACCAAAATGTTACATGTACATGGACCCCTTTTGTTCAGCCAATCGCAGTCTGCAAGCAGTTAGCTGCAACCAACTTCCCAAAAGAGAGTATCTTACTTAGAATTTACACAAAGTTATATAGTATGTGTTCCTATCTAATTGGTCCAAAAACTGTTGGGGAGCGGCCCTGGTTTAAACTTGGCTCTCCCTTGTTGGTGCACAGGCTGGTCCCAGCCTCTTGGCACTTAGCTGCTCCAACCGTCTTCAGCCAGCATCCTAAAGGGGAGGAAAACCTAAACCCTAGACTCCTCCTTCAATATTCAATTGTACCAACTCAGCGATCTGATCTCTATCTTACAGTATGCCTCACATGACTAACTGCATACTGAACTTTAGGCGGTTTGACTTTTGACCCTGACGATGTCTTGTCCCTCTGTTTTCAACCAGCTGATAATCAGAGTAGCCCTCTGTTCTACGGATCCTGTTTCAATCAACTGATAATCAGAGGTGGCCTTCTGCTCTATGGATCTATAGAAACTACAGTGATGAGTTTACAAAACAACTAACAGGTCACAGAATACAGATTACAAATACAAAGACATTTTATTCTAACACTGACCAGTCCCGCGTACTTGGAGAGCTTCCTTTCAAAAGCTTCTTCCAGGCGGTCTTCCCAAGGGATGGTCAGCTCCAGCAGCACCACTTGCTTGCTGGACTCAGACACAAGGACAATGTCTGGTCGCAGGGTGGTAACTGCAATGTGGCTGGGAAACTTCAGCTGATGTTCAAGGTCCACCAACAGCTGCCAGTCTTTTGCAGAGGTTAGGATTCCTGCAGATGTTCTTCTGGCAGGGGTTGGCTGCTCCCCACCTCTGACAAAGGCAATGGTTTCCTTGGAGGGTCGGAGCCGCTTCGCCCACACCAGTCCTTCGCTGATAACTTCAGCGATGGTCTTCAGAACCTGGTCATGCCTCCAGCGGTGCCGCCCATCTCCAAGTGCCCTGGTGCAGCAGCTGAGGATGTGTTCGAGGGTTCCTCGCTTGGAGCACAGTGGGCATGCTGGTGTCTCAGCTATGCCCCATGTGTGCAGGTTTGATGGGCTTGGAAGCACGTCGTATACTGCCTGGATGAGGAACTTGATGCGGAGAGGCTCGGCTTTCCACAACTCGACCCAGGTCACTTTCCTCTCGACCGCATGCTCCCATCTTGTCCAAGCTCCCTGTTGCTTCATTCCCACTGCCTTGACGGTTCTTAATTCCTCCACTGCAGCTCTCACCTCCTCCTGGACAAGGTGGCGCCCTTCCTTCCCACTGGTGTTTGTTTGGGGAGTTGGAAAGGAGCCTAGCCCAGCTCTGCCTCGTGTGACCACTCCCACCAGGCTCCTTTGACGCACCCTTGCCTCTGCCTCTTGGACTGCGTCCTCTGCCCTCCACTTCCTTCCAGTCCTCACTTGGATCCCTGCTTTAGCCACCTTTGGATCACGTGAGTCCCTGTACTGAACCACTTCTCTGGCTTTTGTGGCTTTGAACTCCTCCTCCAAGGATTTGAAGGGCAGCTGCAGTTTGTTGGTGTTCATAGAGTGCGAGGCTGCTCAGGCTCTTTGGTAATCCAAGCCATCTCCGGAGGTGGCTGCTTACCTTCCTCTCTAAAAGGTCTCCACTGTAGAGATGGGGACTGCATAGACAAGGAGGGGCCACAGGATCCTGGGCAGAATTCCGTGTTGGTATACCCAGGCTTTGGACTTTCCTAGAAGGCCTGACTTGTCCACGGATTTCAGCCAGCCGTCCAACGCAGTACAGGTTGACTGGATAGATGTTGTATCTCTCAGGGAGCTGTTGAAAACCTTGCCCAAGCTCTTGACTGGCTTCTCTGTGATGGTTGGGATAGCTGTGCCTGTGATGTTAAAGCGGAACTTGTCTGCCACTTTCCCTCTCCTCAGCACCATGGACCTTGATTTGGCTGGTTTGAATCACATCCGGGCCCAATCCATCACCTTTTCGAGTCCCTTAAGAATCCACCTGGGCTCAATCCATCTGGCTCAGCAGACTTGGTGAGCATGTTCATGGCTAGGGAGAATAGTGTCACAGAGATAGTGCACCCTGTGATTATGCCGATCTCCACCTTGTGCCAACGTGATGTTATTGCTCCCGACGAGACCCTCATCCTGAAATTGGTGTAGTAATCAGCAATGAGGTCTCTACACTTGCTGGGCACATGATGTTTTGCCAGTGTGAGCTGAACTGTAGTTCCTCTAAATAAATCTATGACGTCATGCTAGAACTGGTCAATGTAGGTTACCTTGCGAGACTTAAATAAAACAATGACGGAAGAGTGCCTGCTGACCTAAAATATACCTTTAACACGGTGTGGATTTGGACAGAGCTGAACACTGCAGTTCCATGACACATGCTGGAACTACAGTGCATTCATTCATTTCCTTTGCTTTCAGGCTTTGTTGGTGCCTGAAGGTTGCATGTCAGGCTTTGGTTTAAATGCAGGCCTCTCTATTGTTAGGACCAGGTGGTGAAGTCCCAACAAAAAGAAAAATAATTAAATTATACTGAAAATGGCAATTTGATATTATGTTATTATTTCAAAGTTAGGCTATTCAGTTATTTACAATTAAATTAGGGTTGCAAAGGGGCAGACTTTTGGAGCGTGCACACTCTGCTCAGTGCACATGAAGCCAAAATGGCTCTATAAAAATACAGATCTTCCATTGTGGGGCCCATAGAGTGTGCGCAGTAGAGACTTCCGCCTACCGAGCCGGCTAATTTCTGGTTAAGTGCCCGGCAAACTTGAATGGGGATAAAATAATTTAATCGTGTGGCACTTCTAGACTTTCCAAATTTTATTGGACCCGTAAGTCTTGGACCCGTTTAATTGTGGTTGTAAGACCCGTTTTACAGAAGCCACAAATAAATTAATGTGTGGGAAACACTGAAGTAAATTGCTGATTCCAGAGCTGATGCCAGAGCTGATGCATGCTGCATGATGCACGTGTGTGTGACGTGGTGGGTGGGGCTGGAGAGCAGATCGTCTGTGTGCGCTGTAAAATTACACTGTTGATTGGAAAAAAAAGTGGAATTCGGATTTTATCTTCCTGGACTGGTATTAATTTACCTGGGCAAGCTGCCCAAGAAGAGCCTATGTATGGAAACACTGCACCATAAAATCCCCCTCTTCCTGCCATGAGTCACTCTTTCTTTTCTTTGTCTTTCTTTTGCTTCTTCCTGTGGAGAGCAGTGTGTTTGTGTATACTTTTCATTTCATATAAATTCTCCTCCATGCAAATGAGTCAAACTCTCTAAGGTAATAATCACCTGAAACCCCCACTCACACACACAAACACCTCAGGTGGCCCCATATTGCATCGCCAACATAAATAAATAATTAAATAAAATCAATTTTTATTTAATTGATTTTTTTAAATTTAATTTCCTCAGCAACTGAATCCAATTCCACCTCCTCCCTTTGAGGACGACATGTTTACATTTAGGGCATTTAGCAGAAGCTTTTGTCCAAGCGACTTACAATAAGTACATTTGTCACAAGAAAGAAACCACAACATATCACCATTGATAAAGTAAGAATGAAAAAATGGAAACAATTTTCAAGCCCTTGTCTGAGCATAGTAGCTGCGTTTCACAAGGATTTACACAAAGGATATCTAGACAAGATTAAATATTTCAACTAACCTTACTCACAGAATGCATAAAACACTGGATCTACAATTACTTTCAGACTCACCAGCAGCAGTTTCACAGCTTCTTTCCCTGCACAAAATGTAACTGAACAGCAGAGTACTGGTTGCTCCTTTTATGCAGGGTTAGCTCCGCCCTGCAATCAAGCCTATTCACCACAGCTTAGTTGGCCGAAACTGGCTAATAGCCTCTCAGCATCAACAGTTTCACAAGATTTTACACAAAAGATATCTAGACAAGATTAAATATTTCAACTAACCTTACTCACAGAACGCCTAAACACTGGATCTACAATTACTTTCAGACTCACCAGCAGCAGTTTCACAGCTTCTTTTCCTGGACAAAATGTAACTCACCCAGGTGACATTCTGGTACAATAACCACCATTCAAGACATTACACAAACACTTGTGCTTTAGAAGTGTGCTTCATTATCTGTGTAAGATCAACCTAGAGTGTTATAAACGTATTTTATACAATTCTGTGGCATTTTCCTTGGGAATTTCATTTTTCCTAGAACATGAGAAGCAAACCCCGTCCATAATTTTGTCACAGAACACATCTGCACACTGAAAAGCATGTTCTAGTAAAATGTGCTGCTCTTTGCTTAGGAAAACAACATCCTATTTCTTATCCACATAAATATTTGAGTAATTTTATCGTGCTAGTGCCTTGCCAGAGGAGAGCACTAACTCATGTGAGGCTGCCAGCAGCTACAACAACACTGTCATCTCTTATTCCAGGCAAAAAGATTCATGGCCTGAGGAGGCCCAGGCAGCTGGCGCATAAAGCACTCCGGTCACATGTACGTGTAATTTGAACGACATCACTTGTAGTAATAAGCCCTCAGAGAATTGTCACCCAACTCTGTAATTCCCCTCAGCTCTACAGATTTTTAGCCTCTTTTAGCTTGTTGTATGCTACCTGCCCAGCACAAAATGGCAAGACAAAGTTAACCACCAGCTAGTGGAAGTGGAGAGATAAGCAGTTAAAGAGACAGATATTTTTTTCTCTGGAGTTGGCAGAGAGAACAGGGTTAGAAGCAGTGGCGGCTGGTGAAAAATATTCTAGGTGGGGCTGTATGTGCCTGAAGCTTTCGGTAACTATCCCAAAAAAAGAACCCAAACCAAAAGATACCATTGTTTTAGGGATAAACAATAATTATTTAATTGCCCTTTAGAAATCAACAGTTTGACAGAGAATGACAATGATATGAGATGTATATTAGTGAATACTCTTAATACAAAATTAAAGTTCTTGAGAGACATCTACAGGTGGAAAATAACTATATACAAAGAAAAACTGTCATAGGAACATAAAATGTAGCAATTGGATTAAATATATTAGTGAATACTCTTAATACAAAATTACAATATATTATTATTATTATTATTGTATTATACACATGACATCAACAACCTTTGTGACAGTTGGCTGCTGCTTCTAAGATTTTCCAGGTTAGCAGGGCTCCATGATCTCACCATTACATCAAACCGCTCAATGATGGAATAAATTATTATTACTCTTTTTAAATAACTCTGGTTATTTTGCAATCCATTTTGCAGCAATCCACCCAAACCTGTTTCAGGTGGGATTATCAGACTTTCTGTATTGTTTCAATGCAACTTGATTATGTCAGAAATAAGTTCAGAGAGTTTGAAATTGTGAAATATTGTACATTGAGCTAAGGAACTAACTTAATATTTCTCCAGACACAGAACAGGATGACACCACATTTATGCAACAAACCAAACCATTACAAACTGTTACTTGCAAATTTCCAGAACCCAATGAAAACCAGACTCAATAGGTATCAGACAGGTAGAAAACCTGTCAACACAGTCAACACAGTACAAATATCTACCAATGAAATAAAGCCACTGACTGCAACATTATAGCCAATGCGAAAAATTAGCTAATTTAAAAAAAAATCTGAAATGATAAAAGGAGTAATATAACATCTTTGGATTATATATATATATATATATATATATATATATATATATATATATACACACATATATATACACACATATATATATATATATATATATGTATGTGTATATATATATATATATATATATATATATATATATATATATATATTATACATATATATATATATATATATATATATATATATATATATATATATTATACATATATATATATATATTTATACACCGATCAGCCACAACATTAAAACCACTAACAGATGACGTGAATAACATTGATCATCTCATCACAATGCGATGTTCTGCTGGGAAACCTTGGGTGCTGGCATTCATGTGAATGCCACTTGACACGCACCACCCATCCAAACACTGTTGTGGGTCAAGTACACCCCCTCATCACAACAACACTACCCGATGGCAGTGGCCCCCCAGCAGGACAATGTGCCCTGACACACCGCAAACACTGCTCAGGAACAGCTCGAGGAACACAATAAAGGGCCCAAGGTGTTGACCGGGCCTCCAAATTCCTCAGATCCCAATCTGATTGAGCATCTGTAAGACGTGCTGGAGCAGGTCTGATCCATAGAGGCCCCACCCCCCAACATACAGGACTCAGAGGATCCACTATAAAACGCCCTGGTGCCAGACACCACAGGACACCCTCAGAGGTCTTAAGTCCATGTCTTGACAGGTCAGAACTGTTTTGGCTGCACAAGGGGAACCTTCACAACATGGACCGCGGAACGCATCTGAAGAAGGGGGGGCCATAATTTTTATTCCGACACCACACAGTCACATCTACAGTACACGCATGATGAACACGCACACATGCTTGCTCAGATTAACCCCTCTGATCCCACTCACACACAACAGGCCAAGCCTATTTACACATAAACGCACAGATGAAACTATAGCAAACAACAAAGTACATCCAGTCCAGTCCACAACCACAACCAAAACTCATCTTGCTGCCTTGAATCTAAATTAACATCATAGTCATTATCATCACAAGTCAACACTCATATCAGACTGATGTGCAGAGCCGCACGCACACACACACACAACACACACACACACACACACACACACGCCCAACAACAAAACAAGCGCAGCTGCGCAGTTAAATGAAAGGTAAGCAACACAACAGGCCTACGCCTACTCCAGCCATATCACAGAAAATGACATGAACTGATCTTGCTCGTTGTGAAGACCCAGTCCCCTGTACCTTTTTGGTCTTCATCAGCACAGCAGGGTCGTGAGGTTGATTAGGCTTTGTGAGATCCCCCCGCAGCACTCACTTGTACAGTGGCTCTCGGTAGCTTGGCTTGAAGCTGGAGGAGAGCAGCTAGCCACGGCTTGGCAGGTCGTCGGAGTCCGTGGTGGAGATGGACGCTCCGGGTCTGTTGTTGAGGCCACAGTGGAAGCTGGAGTAGTTTGCTCATTTTGTTTTGCCTGTTTATTTGTAAAAAAATCGGATATTGACTTCTGTCTCTTCATTTTCACAGGTAATGCAGCCAGCGGTTTGGCACGTTAGCTCGCGACGCTCACACATGACGTAGTTGGTAAACAATGCACACTAATTTCATTGCTATGTCAGTATCCAAGTGAGAAGCTTTCAGCATTTCTGAGAAGAGAGAGAGAGATAGAGAGAGAGAGAATCCTGAACAAAGTAGTCCAAAAGGGAGGCTTGCAACCTGCCTCCGCAGATAAAGCACGTCTTGAACAGCTCATTAAAGGTGCCACCAGATCTGACATGATGCTCCTAAATCTCAGGCTTAGGGACCGAAGAGGTCAACCTACATTTTTGCAGCTGTTAAGTGAGATACGCGTTGAGTATGAAGCCTCCCGCCGCAAGTTAAACTCAACTAAATCAGTGCATGTAAAGACTGTCTCAATACCAGCAGAGGCAGAAGTAAAAGATCTCCAAGCTGAGATACAAGAACTGAAATTAAAAGTCACAGAACTTACAGCCTTGCCAGCTGCACAGTCTGCTGAAACACCTGCCTCAGAATCTGCAATCATCGCTGCGGTGGAATCATCAGAGGACGATAAACACCTTCAAGCCTTAAAGAAAGAGGTTAAAAAGCTGAGGAAACAGGTCTCAGTTATGTCAGTCAACCCTACCACAGTGTTCAAACGAGCCCAACCCAGTCAAGATTCTAAGCCCATCCACAGACAGGAGCGAGCCTCAGCACAGAGAGCTTCTTCTCAAAGACACTCAAGTGACTTCTTCTGTTACCATTGTGGTGAGGACGGGCATTTTTCCAATAAATGCAATGCTGCAGAAAACTACCAAAAAGTGATACAGAAACTGATCCGTGCTCAACATCAACTGAGAACAAATCAAAGAGAAAAAAATGTGGCTACCACCACAGAGAGCACCCATAATGCTGGTGTAAGGAAGTGTTCTATGAATGTCCAGACAAGCCATCTGCCAGAAGGACTAATAGGGCCACCAGCCATCGCCTGTGTAAAAGTTGAAGGCCAGCCATGCACCGCTCTCCTTGATAGTGGATCACAAGTAACTATCATCTTTGACAGCTGGTATGTCAAGCACCTATCACATGTACCCCTACACCCAGTCAGTGGTTTAACCATCTGGGGCCTTAGTGAGTCTGGGAACAGCTATCCCTACAGGGGTTACATTCAAGTTGAATTGGAGCTTCCAGAGAAGAAACGTGGCCAAGCCAAGTCAGTCCCTGTCCTTGCATTAGTGTGCCCAGATCCCCGCTGTTCAGACAACATTCCTATCCTGATTGGCACCAATGTTCGCAAGGTTAGACCATTCATCTCCAATGATAAAGTCACAAACCCAGATAACCTCCGGTCACTGAGAGTATGTGTTCCAGAGCAGAAAGTCCAACCCATACCTGTCACAACACCCCCCAAAGTCAATCCTGATGACAGCCCTGTAGCTGAAGTGAAGTGGTCCGGTCCTGGTCCCCTTGTCATACCTGCCGGCAGTGAGTATATAGCTGCCTGTAAAGTCAAAGAGAAACACCTTTTGGGAGATAACATACTTATCACTGAACATACTTCCTCACCTGCTCTCCCTCCAAGTGTGTTAGTTCAGCCAACAGTCCTGTTCTCAAAAATGATGGACAAGAACAAGTTTCTAGTTCTGTTGCGGAACGAGTCATTAAAGGCCATCTCCATTCCCATGGGCACAGCGATTGCACACCTGTATGTAGCTGATATGTTGACTGAGATCCCAAGTACAAAGTCAGAGGCTCCCCCAAAGATTGATGCTGCACTGTTTGATTTTGGCGATTCTCCCCTCCCAAATGAGTGGAAAGAACATTTGAAACAGAAACTCTCTGTGAGGTCCAATGTGTTCTCAACTGAGGAGTGGGACGTTGGATTAGCTGAGGGTGTTGAACATCATATAAGGCTTAATGATGATACCCCATTTAGAGAACGGTCTCGTCGCATCTCGCTTTCTGAGCTAGACGACCTTCGATGACATCTTCAAGGTCTCCTGGCAGCAGGGATAATAAAGGAATCAAGAAGTCCCTATGCTTCGCCCATTGTCCTGGCCCGGAAGAAATCCGGACAACTGCGCATGTGCGTGGATTATCGAACACTGAATACTTTTCAGTTTTGGACTTGCGCAGTGGTTACTTACCAGATCCCGATGGCAGAAGAGGATAAAGAGAAAACTGCCTTCATATGTCCACTGGGATTTTACCAGTTTGAGAGAATGCCACAGGGAATCACAGGGGCCCCAGCAACTTTTCAAAGACTCATGGAGAAGGCAGTCGGAGACATGCACATGCTTGAGGTCATAGTGTACTTGGACGACCTGAAAGTATTTGGAAAAACACTGGAAGAGCATGAAGAAAGACTCCTTAAAGTGATCGACAGATTGGAAGAGGCTGGTCTGAAGTTATCAATCGACAAATGCCAGTTCTGCCGGCCACAAGTAACCTATGTGGGACACATTGTGTCAGAGAATGGAATCGCAACAGACCCAGCCAAATTTGAAGCAGTAGCCCATTGGAAACAGCCCACTGATCTCCCACCCTTGCAGTCCTTCTTAGGATTCTGTAGATACTACAGTCGCTTCATAAAGAACTATTCTATTATCAGACCTCTTACAGAACTCTGTAAGGGTTACCCCCCGACCCAAAAGAAGAGGAAATCAGCCAAGGTACCAGATAAGACATACTACAAAGTGAGTGAACCCTTTGGGGACAGGTGGGATCAGTCATGCACAGAGGCCTTCAAGAACATCATTCGCTGCCTCACTAATGCACCTGTTTTAGCATTTGCTGACCCATCAAAGCCCTATGTACTACACATAGATGCCAGTTTCAAGGGCTTAGGGGCTGTGCTCAACCAAGAATACCCAGAAGGGCTAAGGCCAGTTGCCTTTGCCAGCAGAAAGATAAGTTCCTCTGAGAAGAACTATCCTGTGCATCAGCTCGAGTTCCTGGCACTTAAATGGGCAGTGGTCGACAAATTTCATGATTATGGAATCATGGAGCAAGCTGTATGGAGCAAGTTTTACAGTGAGGACAGATAACAACCCCCTAACATATATTCTCACCACCGCCAAGCTAAACGCAACTGGTCATCGTTGGCTTGCTGCACTGGCAACATACAACTTCACCCTCCAGTACAGACCAGGAAGTAGCAACATTGACGCTGACTCATTGTTGCACAACCCCCTTCCAGACAATGATGTTGAGTGGCAAAACATCCTACCTGAAAGTATCAAAGCTCTCTGTAAACAGATCAGATGTGGAAAGCCAGCTGGAGAGTTCCTTAACAGTGCAGAGCTATTAGGGGTTTCCCCTGATGCCATCCCAGAGTGTTATGTGTTTCCTACCCGTCTGGATTTTGGTTGCCTGACACAGATAAACAAGAAAGACCTTATCAAAGCTCAAGATACCGACCCAGTAATCTCACCAGTGAAGAAAGCAGTCAAGGAACGGCGTTCATTTCACTCAGTCAGGGGCAAGGATTCTGGAGTCACATTGTTGCTGAGAGAAGCAAACAAGTTGCTGATAGCTAATGAACTACTTTACAGAGTAACAGAGAGACCATCTGGTACAGAAGTACGACAACTTGTCCTTCCCAAAGATTATGTTCCAATGGTACTCGGATCCCTCCACGACGAGTTCGGGCATCTGGGAGTGGAAAAGACAGTTGAACTCATCAGAGATAGGTTTTACTGGCCTAAAATGGGAGCAGAAGTGGCACAGTATGTCAAGAGCTGTGGCAGGTGTGTTGCATGAAAGACACCCCCTCAGAGAGCTGCACCTTTAAATCAGATAACCAGTAAAGGCCCACTTGATCTGGTGTGCAATGATTTTCTATCTCTTGAACCTGATTCCCGGGGATTTGCAAGTATCCTTGTTGTGACTGACCATTTTACTAGATATGCCCAAGCGTTTCCTGCCAAAGACCAAAGAGCTTCAACAGTAGCCAAGATTCTTTGTGAGCGGTACTTTGTACACTATGGACTTCCCGCAAGGATACATTCAGATCAAGGGCGGGATTTTGAAAGTAAATTGATCCAAGACCTCCTGGAAATGTTAGGGATCCGTAAGTCCAGAACAACACCTTACCATCCACTGGGGGATCCACAACCTGAAAGATTTAACCGCACTCTACTATCAATGCTTGGAACTTTGGATCCAAATCAAAAGCAGAAGTGGAGTCAGAAAATCAGTCACCTAGTGCACGCCTATAATTGCACCCAAAACGAGGCAACTGGTTACTCACCTTATCTGCTGATGTTTGGAAGAGAAGCTCGTCTACCTGTAGACATCTGTTTTGGAGTATCTGATCAGAGTGAAAAGAGTGTGACGTACCAGCAGTATGTTACCAAGTTGAAAGCAGATCTTAACAAAGCCTACCAACTTGCTACAGAAGCCGCTGACAAGAACCACCAGAGAAACAAAAGAGCACATGACAAATTAGTAAAAGAGCAAGTCTTAGAAGAAGGAGACCGTGTGCTGTTGATAAACTTCGGTGTCACTGGAAAGCACAAGCTGAAGGATAAATGGAGGTCAATGCTATACATCGTTGTTGGGAAGATGCCAAACCTTCCAGTCTACCAAGTGAAACCAGAAAGGGGAACTGGAGTTGTAAAAACTGTACACCACACTCACCTGTTACCCATTGGTTATCTAGTGAGGCTGCCTGCAGATAGTGATGAGCCAGAGATACCACAGAGGCCTGTGACTAGGACACAGCAGAGACAGACTCAAAGTTCTACACAGATTGTCAGTAATGGAGATGATCCACTCTTTTCGGAGTCTGAATATGAGGATGTAGACCCACCCAGACCACTACCAGTAGAGTGGAGAGATCTTTTGTCACAGCCAGAGCTTGCCCCAAGACAACAAAGTCAAGACACAGAGGAAGTCCAAGTTGCTTCACCAGTCAGAAATCTGGCAGAAGTGGACCTAAGTCTAGAGACTGTTGATATTCCAGATGTTGGTCTGCCTCCCTCCATTGACACTGCATGAAAAAAAGGAATTTTTGTCAGTAAGCGGCACTGTAGATTGTCGTGGAAGTTCAGGTTTACGACTGCACACGGCAATTTGCAGGCAACACCGAAAACTGCTGTGAATTGTCGGAAATTGACGTGGGCCTTGCTTGGCAGTTGTCCCCCCATGACCCCACTCCCCCTAATTCTAGGGGAGGCTTTAACATGTAAATGAAAATGCTGTGAGCTATACAAATGCAAATCAGGGTAGCAGGGGGAGTTTTACCCCAGGTGACATTTTTCTAAAAGGTATTAACTTTGTAGGTGCAACAAGCTGTGCCACAAGCTGAGATGTTGATGTTTACGTTTGTGTTGGCATCAGCTGTTTGACACATTTCACGTATGTCATGGGGGTGTGGTTAAGGAGCAGCGATTGATTGAGTGAATGAATGAGCATATATTCACCTGTTCACCGCGGCGGCTGCATGGAGAGGGGGTGAGTAGGGAGAGCATATTTTTTGTTGACCGCTTAATTCTACCGAAAACTGAGTAGTTTGAACACCTTGCCTTGCTTGTATGTTTGTTGGCGTTGGAAATAAATACGGGCCGACTCGAAAATTACGGAAATGGCTTTGTCATTTGTGTTGCGAGTCAGCAGGCAATGCTCCCTCACTCAGCCTCTCAGTGACTTCGCTTTTTTGTTTGGAGTCACTATACTTTGTCAACAAAAAACTTCACACAAACGGCATATGTGGGCACATGGATCACGCCACACAGTGCATAACTGCAATGCCAGAGACTGATCGCAACGCGGACTTAAGACCGGTAGGCCTGTATCACTCGCATTCATTCATGCTGTGTATGTTGGATTGAACGCAGTTTGATTGACAGCGCGTCTATTGGGGAGCGCTGCCTGTATGCAAAAGTCCGCTGAGATACGCTGTCCTGCAACGTTGAGAGTAATTATCTGTGGCGTTTTCCAGTACTTATGGATGTGAAATAAACGATCTGTGGAAAAAACGAAACCTATGCTGGTGTATTGTTGATTCACTGCGCAAATCACTGAGTTGCTGGGCTTCAAAAGGCAGTATGAGTGGAATAAATGAACGAGTGGAAAACAATGGGTCTGGAGCAGTGGATGCTAAACGAAATGTCAAACTTACTGCAAAAGCCTGGGCAAATAAAGTTGAAAGTCTGCAAAAGGAACGTAAAACGCATGTGAATAAAATAAAAGGCTTAATACCTGCAATGAAAGAGCTTATGAAACGAAATGAAAATGCACAAGAGTTGAAATCCCAGTTGCAAACTCTCACTCAGCTCCTTGACACTGCTGTTAACCTGCATCAAACAATAATTCCACTGTTACCTGAGGATGAAAAAGGTAGACAGAATGATTGGTTCTCAAGTATTGAAAATTACAGCAGTGCATTCAAGAATGATGTGATTCAGTGGTTGGATGAAAAGGAACATGTTCCCAATCCTGTTGAAAATGATTTGGTTGCAGCAACACATGATGTGTGTCCCTTTCAAATGGATGATGCCTCACAGGCAGCAGCACAGGACACAGGCTCCATCACACTTCATGAAGGCTCACAGGATGATGTGAAACCAAGTGATAGCATATCAAATGTGCAAAGCAGACGATCTGCACAAAGTGCTGCAAGTGGAAAAAGCTCTGGAAGTGGTAAAAGGCCCTCTGTATCAAGCACCTCCTCGGCTCGCATTAAGGCAGAAGCTAATTTAGCTGCATTGATGGCATGGCAAAAACTTTTACAGGATAAACATGCATTGGAGGAGGAAGAGGAGCAAATACGGAAACGTAAGGAAAGGCTCAAGTTGGACGAAGAAATTGCTGCACACTTGGCTAAAGTGAGCGTGCTAAGGGCTGCTAGCACATCTGGTTCTAAAAACACTGTAACAGACCGGTCCAATGCAATGAATTCTTACCTTAAGAATGAACAAGGGAAAACAAAGTTCAACGTCGATGCTGCTCCTTTCATTTCTCAGAGGCTGGAAACACTTAAACAACAATTGAAAATCATGGTCAGCGAAAAGGTGACAAGGCCTGAAACAGATAGGCTGACCCATGCTGCTCACTTTCAGCCACCTGCTTTAAAGCGCCATCTATCTGAGCCCAATCCTCAGTCCAGTGCTCAAAATGATCAGATGCAACGCGGAACCATTCTCAACACTGAAGGTTCAGTAGGCAATGGGGAGCAAAACAATGTTCTTAATATCATGAAAAGGCAGAATGAAATAACAACACTACTGATACAACAGCAGCAATGTTCATCCTTGCCCAAAAGAGAGATTCAGGTCTTTGATGGTGATCCATTGCAGTTTCATACATTTATGAGAGCCTTTGAAAATGGTGTTGAAAGTAAGTCCGACAGTTATAGCGATTGCCTGTACTTCCTCGAGCAATTCACCAGAGGTCGCCCAAGGGATCTTGTAAGAAGCTGCCAACATATGGATCCAGGAAGGGGTTATGCTCAGGCCAAAATCTTACTGCAGGAACATTTTGGAGATGAACAGCAGCTTATATGGACAAGGCATTGTCATGGGCCCCGGTTAAATCAGAGGATGTTAAGGCGCTCCAAGACTACAGCTTATTTCTCAGAAGCTGCTCGAATGCAATGAACGAAGTGCAGTACATGTTTGAAATGGATATACCTGCTAATATGCTGACAATAGTAAAGAAGCTGCCTTACAAGCTAAGGGATCGATGGAGGACAACTGCTTGTGAAATACAAGAGAGGCGTAACCAAAGGGCTACATTCAATGATATTGTGCATTTCATTGAAAGGCAAGCACGGATTCTAACAGACCCAGTATTTGGAGACATTCAAGATGCATCACCAGCATTAAACAAGGACATGAATCGAACCAGCTTAAAACCTAGATCTAGGCCAAAAGGAAGTAGTTTCGCCACAACTGTGACTAGTGTAGAGAACAATAAAACTGCAACAAAGGGAAGGAGACCAGACACGATCTCATCAGTCAAGAAAGTCTGTCTGTTTTGTGAGGGTGGACACACTTTGGAGTTTTGCCCTCGATTGGAGAAAAGGGCTCACACTGAGAAAATCACCTTTTTAAGGGAAAAGGGAGTGTGCTTCGGCTGTTTGTGTATAGGACACATCAGCAAGGATTGTCAAAAGCATCTCTCATGCAAAGTGTGCAGTTTGAAACACCCCACAATGCTTCACATCCACTCAAAGGAAAAGGATCCAGTGACAGAGGGAGAACCAGGCGCTGCAGTGGGCTGTGCTCTGGTATCCAGTGGGCTTACTGGGGCTGGTGACCATGGCTGTAAGCTTCTTATAGTTCCAGTACAGATCAAATCAAAGAAAAGTAACCACACAGTGGTTACTTATGCCTTCTTGGATCAGGGTAGCATGGCTGTATTCTGCACAGTTAACCTCATGAACAAGCTCAACCTCTCAGGGAAAAGGACACGGATTCTTTTACGGACAATGGGTCAAGAGAAGGTTGTTAATAGCAATGTGATTACAGGACTGGAGGTGGCTGGCTTAGACGGGGAGACATACTGTGATTTGCCCAATACCTATACACAGGAGTATATGCCAGTGCATAAGGGAAATATTCCATGTCAAAGGGATCTTCAGAGGTGGCCTCACTTGGGAGATGTTCACTTACCTGAGATTGACTCCGAAGTTGAGCTGTTGATTGGAACAAATGTACCAAAGGCAATGGAATCACTACAAGTCATCCGTAGTGTGGACGATGGACCCTATGCCATTAAGACTATTCTGGGTTGGATTGTTAATGGACCACTGGGAGGAGACAGGGGTGATGGAATGGATGTTGCAACCGTTAACAGAATCTCAGTCCTGAACTTGGAGGAGCTCTGGCAGCAGCAGTTCAGAACAGATTTCCCAGAATGCGGTTATGATGAACAACCTGGTCAGTCGAGAGAAGATCAAAAGTTCATGAAGCTGGTCCAGGATTCAGCCAGACTTGTAGCTGGTCATTACCAGGTTGCGTTGCCTCTGAGGAAAAGTTGTGTGAACATGCCAAACAACAAGAAGATTGCGGAGCAGCGTGCCCTAAACCTCAAGAGGAGGTTCAAAAGAGACTAATTATTTCAACAACAGTACACAGATTTTATGAATGACATGGTCGCCAAGGGATACGCAGAGCAAGTACCTTCAGGTGAGCTGGCACGTAGTGATGGGAAACTGTGGTATATCCCACACCATGGTGTTTACCACCCCCAGAAAGGAAAAATCCGTGTCGTTTCTGACTGTGCAGCCACTTTCCAGTCAACATCTCTCAACAGCCAACTGCTACAAGGACCGGATCTCACTAGCTCACTGATTGGCGTCCTGGCCAGATTCAGGAAGGAACCGGTGGTGATCATGGCAGACATAGAGTCTATGTTTCACCAGGTGAGGGTACCAAGGGAAGATGCTGACCTGCTGAGGTTTCTCTGGTGGCCTGACGGTGACCTCACCCAAGACTTGGTGGACTTCAGAATGTTGGTACATCTGTTTGGTGCAACTTCCTCACCAAGTTGTGCTAACTTTGCATTGAGGAAATGTGCTGATGATAATGAAGAACAGTTCTGTCGGGAGACCATTGAGAAGATTCTGCACTGCTTCTACGTGGACGACTGTCTGGTGTCGACAGCCAGTGAGGAAGAAGCGGTGGAGCTTTATCATGACCTAGTCTGCATATGTGCCAAAGGAGGCTTTAAGCTGACAAAATGGATGAGCAACAGGCGTGCAGTGATGGCAGCAATTCCAGAAGACCAAAGAGCAAAGGGCATAAAGGATTTGGATCTGGACCACGACCTACTACCTGTGGAGAGAGTGCTTGGGGTGCAATGGTGCATTCAGTCTGATGCCTTCAAGTTTAAGATCATGGTGCAGGACAGGCCTTTGATGAGAAGTGGGATCCTCTCTGTCATTAGTTCGATATACGATCCCATAGGAATCCTGAGTCCTACTGTCCTCTCTGCTAAGATCATCTTGCAGGAGCTGTGCAGGCAGCAACTCGGCTGGGATGACCCTATATCACCATCAGCTGCACAGGAATGGACTGACTGGTTAAAGGAGCTCCATCAGCTAGAGCACTTCCAGGTTGCCCGGTGCCTAAAGCCCCCAGATTTCGGAGAAGTCACTGCAGCGCAATTGCACCACTTTACAGACGCAAGTGAAAATGGTTATGGTGCAGTGACCTACCTACTCCTGCAGAATGCACACTCACGGGTGCACAGCAGCTTTGTCATGGGAAAATCCAGGGTGTCTCCTTTGAAGACAGTCTCAATACCTCGCATGGAACTTACAGCTGCTACCATGGCAAGTCGCTTGGACGCCTTTTGGAAAAAGGAGTTGCACATGTCATTAACAGAGTCAATGTTTTGGACAGACAGCACCTCTGTACTAAAGTAGATTAAGAATGAGACTTCAAGGTTCCGTACCTTTGTCGCCAACAGGGTCTCAGAAATACTCAAAGTATCGCAGCCATCTCAGTGGAGGTATGTAAACACCTTAAGCAATCCTGCAGACGTGGCCTCCAGAGGGCTGAAGGTTGACGTGTTTCTGAGGGGTGAGACCTGGTTGTCAGGACCTGCATATTTTTTTTTTTTTTTTTTTTTTTTTTTTTTTTTTATATCTTCTGCATCCTGAACAGGACTGGCCTGTGAGTCCAGATTGTTTGGGTGAACTTCTGCCAAACGATCCAGAAGTGAAGGTCAGTGTTGCAGTGAATGCGGTGCAGACCTCAGAGGATGTGGACGCAACCACTCAGCTGATCCATCATTTTTCCTCTTGGACCC
The DNA here is from genome assembly GCF_040436345.1 of Pagrus major. Lineage (NCBI taxonomy): Eukaryota > Metazoa > Chordata > Actinopteri > Spariformes > Sparidae > Pagrus > Pagrus major. The sequence continues at coordinate 24,921,403 of NC_133219.1, forward strand.
GTTTGAGAAGGGCTGTGGCTTGGGTTATCAGGCTAAGGAACTTGCTGCGGTGTTTCGGCCAGAGGAGGAAATGGTCTGACACAGCCTCCACCCAGTCTGACTCTGAACAACAAAGATCTTCCTCAGAGCAGGAGAATGGAGTGGTCAAAGACCTGGCATTGAGAGGTTTGCTCACAGTAGATGAATTGCTGGATGCTGAGAAGGAAATCATCAGATTTTGCCAGAAGAAGAGGTTTCCTGATGAACTCTCTAGCCTACAGAATGACATAAGTGTGAAAAAGAATAGTCACATCTTCAAGCTTTCTCCTGTGTTGGAGGATGGTATTCTGAGGGTTGGTGGACGATTAGGTAGGGCAGCTCTACCTGAAGATGCAAAACACCCTGCTATCCTGGCCAAAGAGCTTCACATCTCAGATATTCTCCTAAGGCACGTACATCAACAAGTTGGTCATGGAGGACGCAACTACATGTTGTCGAAATTGCGTCAAAGGTACTGGATTCCAGGGGTTGGCACAGCCATAAGGAGGATTTTGTCAAAGTGTGTTGTCTGCCGTAGGCTGCAAGCTGCTCCAGGGTGCCAGCTGATGGCGGATCTCCCAGTTGACAGGGTCTGCCCAGACGAAGCTCCATTCACCAGAGTCGGCGTGGACTACTTTGGACCCTTTGAGGTCAAGAGCCGGAGGAGCGTAGTAAAAAGATATGGAGTCATATTCACCTGTTTGGCAATGCGAGCTATCCATATCGAAGTGGCTTCTTCTCTGGATACAGATTCTTTTATCAACGCACTACGATGATTCATAGCAAGGCGTGGCCAAGTCCGGGAAATACGGTCTGATAATGGAACAAACTTCATTGGAGGAGAACGTGAGTTGAGAGAGGCCATTAAAGGTTGGAATCAAGGCCAAATAAATGACGTTCTTCTTCAGAAAGAGATAAAGTGGATTTTCAACCCTCCAGCTGGATCCCACCATGGTGGTGCCTGGGAAAGGTTGATCAGATCTGTGCGGAAGGTCTTGAATGCCATCCTTAAAGTGCAACATCTTGATGAGGAGGGACTGCACACTGTCCTCTGCGAGGTAGAAGCCATCATTAATGGTCGTCCAATCACCAAGGCCTCAACTGACCCGAATGATCTGGAAGCTTTAACACCTAATCATCTCTTGCTGTTGAAAACCTCCCCTTCCCTACCACCAGGGGAATTTCAAAGAAATGACATCTACGCTCATCGACGCTGGAAGCAAGTCCAGTATATGTCCAATTTATTCTGGAAGCGATGGACCAAGGAATATTTACCACAGTTGCAGGAACGTCAGAAGTGGACTGGTATCAGGCGCAACTTTGTGGTTGGGGACATCGTGCTTATTGTGGATGAGACAGCACCGCGGAACTCATGGGTCATGGGAAGAGTCATCCAAACGTTCCCAGACAGAAGAGGATTCGTGCGACGGTTGCTGATCAAAACCAAGACCAGCACCTTGGAAAGACCCATAACTAAAATCTGTCTTCTGCAGGAAGTGGAAGCCTGACCCCTCAGTTCTGAGAGGACAATTGTGCTGGGACAGTTAGACTGACTTCACTGACTGACAGTGTGACATGGTCAAGATTACTCCATGAAGCTGTGAACTGTTGGACTCGACTAGACTTGACTTGTGTTCCAGGTAGAAGAGCACATTAATGAACTATACTGATGGACTATGAACAAGGACAAGCGTGGATTTCGTGCTTTCATGTTTCTTGTTTATTTGTTATAATGTAATTATTACAGTGAAAATAATTAGGGGCTGGGTTGTAGGTGCAACAAGCTGTGCAACAAGCTGAGATGTTGATGTTTACGTTTGTGTTGGCATCAGCTGTTTGACACATTTCACGTATGTCACGGGGGGTGTGGTTAAGGAGCAGCGATTGATTGAGTGAATGAATGAGCATATATTCACCTGTTCACCGCGGCGGCTGCATGGAGAGGGGGTGAGTAGGGAGAGCATATTTTTTGTTGACCGCTTAATTCTACCGAAAACTGAGTAGTTTGAACACCTTGCCTTGCTTGTATGTTTGTTGGCGTTGGAAATAAATACGGGCCGCCTCGAAAATTATGGAAATGGCTTTGTCGTTTGTGTTGCGAGTCAGCAGGCAATGCTCCCTCACTTAGCCTCTCAGTGACTTTGCTTTTTTGTTTGGAGTCACTATAAACTTCATTAGAAAATCTCTGGTATAAATAGATCAGGCTCAGTATAGCCTAATTATAGACTATAGATTATAGAAATTTTAGCTTGAATTGATTTATTTAATGAAAGTATGCTAGATTAATTACTGTGTATGTCATTAGCAATGACCAATGTTATGTAAAAAAGAAACACAAAACAATTTGTTTCAACAATTAGTTTTAATCAGGCTTTGCCACAAAGGTAAAATGTGCATTCCATGCAAACAACATCACTGTCTCCTAGAGCTCAACCACTGTGTGTAACTCTGTTGAAATGTATTCAAGATAATAAGAATATAATTGAATAAATAAGTTCATAGGTTAATAAATAGCATTTAAGGTTAAAATGTTAAGATTCAATTACCAGCAGTGAAGTTATAATATTGCTCAATGAGAACAATGAATAGTGAGTAATGTTCAAGGTTTACTGAATGCAGCATTTAAAATGTTAATTATTGGTTGTGTTATAATGTTAAAATGCTTGGAATATGCCTGTGAGAAAAGGAAAGGAAGAGTTGCACAAATGTTTTGTGAATTTGTTATCCTTGGACCTTTTGTGACTTTATGATTTTTCGGGACCTTCCTTATACCTGGACCAATCACCTTCGAGGTCAAAGGACGAGGGGGTGGATGTACTGAGGTGAAGGGGAAGTGTGTGGAGATGCGAGAGAGTGACGAGTATTGAATAATAATTTTCCTTTCCTCAATAAATTCATTCATGTCCTTGATGGTAATAATAGTGTAGTCCATAGCATATCATATGAATATGAATCAATGAATAAATAAATATATATATAAATTTTATTATTGGGGTGGGGTTTACATTTATAATGACCCAGGGTGACCAATAGTGACAGATCTGCCAACCAATCACGAGCGATTTTATTTTTCGTGTTTAAAAGTAGTGGTTTCATCAAAACCCTCTGACCAGCCATTGACTGTCCTGAGCCATGGTGTGCTTGTTGGAAGCAGCACCTACAGAGACTCAAGATGCCACTCATGGCAAACAACCCGGTGTCACTCTATGGCATTGTGTCCTGATTGTTTCAGGGAAAAAACTTTAGTCAGTATAAACCAATCCAGGTCATCTAACCCTTAGTTTGATGAGGACATCAAATCTTTTAGAAGGGGGAGGGTGTAGCCCGGGTGTAGAAATCAGGGATTAAAATAAGTTAGTTTCTAAATAAGAGCAGTAATAAATCAGTGAGACATCTAAACTAAAAGTTATTTGGTTTAATAAAGAGGAAAGATGGTTAACTCAGAGATTAATTTAAGTTAATTAATCATAAATGAGTGATTTTTAGTGTAATTAGTGTAAATATTTGGAAGATAAGTCAAAGGAATAGTAATGTAAACTGTGGAAAAAAAACACAGACTGTGCCTTTATTGTCATTTGTTTTATTTGATTGGTAACTGCATGTATCCGTCAGTGTCATCTGCTGTAATTGGCCGTAGGTAAGGAAGAGCCCGGTAAGGGGGCGGGGAAAAGAAAAGGAGACGGAGAGACAGACGACGGAGTGACACGAGAGTGAGAAGAGTGAGCCACGGAGCTGGAGAACGGATGTATCAAACTTTTGGAAGTAGTTTTTTAAATGTTAAAAGGACTTTTCAGCATAAGTCAGTGAGGCTAAGGACAGTCACGCACATTAGGGGTGGGCGATACTGCAAATTTTGGTATCGATCCGATACCAAGTAATTACAGGGCCAGTATTGCCGATGCCGATACCAATACCGATACTTTTTACTTAAAAATCTGCATGTAGCCTAAATAGGAATACTAATGTTCCTTCAACAGATACACAAAAGGGTTATTATATTCTGCCATATTCATACTTCAGGTTTGAGGTAGGCTATATATCTTAATATAAATATATATTTTTGAGTTCCAGTAAAACAATTAAGATTTATTTCAACTGTCTGAATATATGATAATAGTTTAATCACTCTGCTAAAATGACATCTCTGACCACCAATTACACTTTGAAAAACAACATTAATTAATGCTGAAAATCACTTTCACTTCTAGAAATTGCTACCTGGATATTGTTGAGGTTTTTGTTGAAATGCCTCTGTCAGTGACATCTGTCTCTGTGCCAGGGGTCTGGTTCGGGTTTGGGGAGCTCCCTCCTTCTCCTCCCTCCGTTTGCTTTGCAGCTCAGCGTTAACTTTTGGGTGTGCTGCTTTTAAATGCTTATACAAGTATTGCTTTCCTGCATACGTCACAGGTAGCAGTTTCTCTGTCTGAAACTGTGAAATAACTCCAAACAGCACTCCTCTTCCTCTCTGCCATCTTGCCAGTCTGTGAGCGGAGTGACGCCAGGTAGGTGGAGAGGAGCGCTGCGCATAAGGACTAGATGCTGCGCTCACACAAATTCTGTGAAGAAATACGAGTGATTTGCTGAACTTATAGAAGAGAAACTACAACAAAAATATCGATCTCATCACACTAGTATCGATCCGATACCAATACTTGGTATCGATACTATCGATATTTAGATCGATCCGCCCACCCCTAACGCACATTCCTGGTGTAACCACGATGGTTTAGACCAAGTGTTAGTGACAGTGGGGCCTGAGCTAACTGAGCTAGCTGGCTAGCTGTTGGAGCAGCGGACGCTAGTGTTTTGAACCTCCACTATTTGGTGTCAACGAGGACCTAAAGATGACTTCACCTCCGCTGCTGGGTTCATCTCGTCTTCTTGTGAACTGTGTCTCTGCAATGGGCATTACACGGTGAGGTAAACTGTTTTTTTTTTACCGTGTGGAAGAAGAAAGAGTTTATCGGCTGCACCGCACCCGAGCGACCCACAGGCCTGCCACGTTTTTTGATTTGCGCACGAGTGTAAGTGTGTGTGCATGGGCCCACTGTGTTTAAAGTCTAGATAATTCATGTTTCAGAAGTGTCTGAGAAGTTGATATTGTGGTGATTAATGTCTTCAGGATAAAGAAAAGAAAGAAATAAGGAGTTTTTTCTGAAGGCGTATAAGCCAATAAGTTAAGCTATATTTTGATATCAGCTAGTTCATTTTTCATACTGTTGGTTATTATTTGCTACTTTTGGGTAAACAATATTTGTGTTTCCAACTGTTTACAAGTTAATTTCATTTTAAAGGTATATATTTGTTGTATTTGTGGTTGTATTCTGTGAAGAAGGGGTGAATATTCTTTGTACATTTATTTGTTACATCTAATCTAAACAAAGCAGCAGTAAAATATTTTTAAATAAAATTCTTTTCTTTAATGAAAGTTGTCGGGTCAGTCATTTTAAATGTGTATTTGAGGTAAAGAGAGGTGAATGCTAATTTGGTTTCAGCTTATATTAATAGGGTATTGTATCACCCAACATAGGTAAACCTTTGGGTAGCTACCTTTAAAACAACCCGAACCCAGAACACGCCATCATCCAAGTCTAAACTGATCCCAGTTACTTAGGCGTTTTTGTACAGGGTGGTGGGGTGCTAAATATGTATCAAAAGACAAGCTTTACAGTGCAAAAAGTCTTTGGAGGACTAACAATAAACAAACCATTTAAAATGTGCAGGGATTTACTGTACAAGGGAAGGGGCCTAGCAAAAATCTGTTAAATGTTAACCTAATTGCAGCTGTAGTATGCTCTTTGTTAGTGAATTTCTCAAGCTCTTGGCTCCATAGCGGTAGAAGCCCTGATGAAACACAGCCCCATCACTTTTGATGTTAGCTCAGAGCGTGCAAGGATAGCTACTTAACACTGACAACCGCCCTGTAGTCAGAGAAAAGCTTTTGTGTGTTGTAAGCTACTTACGTACTGTCCTATTGCTTCTGCAGAAGATAAACTGCTTTGAGAAGAGATGAACAGAGACTAATAAACCACTGGCGAAATTACAGGAGAGGTCTGTATTTAGGGTGTTTTTAACGACACCATCCCGGTTAGATTTGTATTTTTTAAACCTCTGGGTGTCACACCGCGGTGAGGTTGTCTCGTCTTGGGTTATTGTCTGGTCATTTCCTGTTTTATTTTGAAAATCTAACTCTCCTCTCGTTTCAGATCACTTGCCCTTCCTCTTGTGTCACCTGCCCGTCTCCCCTGATTCCTGATTGTGTCCACCTGTGCCCCATTTCCCTCATGTGTTTAAAAGTCTGCGTTCCCCTTTGTCCTGTGCCAAAGTGTCTCGTCTCATGTCCGACCACAGAAGCCTAAACCATAGTCCTGATCCAAAGCCACAGTGTGTTCGTGAGTTTTTGTTGTATCCTCGAAAGAGTGAATTTCTGTTAATTTTCATAGTCATTAGTTTAGTCCTTTTGTCAGCCTCCCTTGGGAGAGATTTTCTGTTTATTGTTTTATATAGTTAATGTTTTGAAGCCCGTTGATTTCCTCCTTATGAGTGATTTTGATTTTGATAGATTTTGTACTTAGAGTTTCCTCCTTAAGAGTGATTTTGATTTTTGATAGATAGCTAGTTTTCCTCCCTAGGAGTGAATTTTTGTTTAAGCCTAGTTTCCCCTTCTGATAGAGTCTCATAGCGTAACTTTCACAGTCCTCTTGTTTTTGAAATCACTCTATCGAGAGCCTTGTGAAAACTCAATAAAAGCAGCTCACTGACACCTCAGCTATTGAGTCCTGTATTGAGTCTCGGCCTGACACTGGGGGGTTACCTATGGGTATCCCAACTCTTTAAATCTCTCAGGACCAAAGTAATATACGTGTTAGGGCTTACAGATTTCTACACCTTATCTAATGTCTTTACAAAAGCCACACTAAAAGGCTGATGAGCTCTTTCCCCCTAATTTCTCCCCCCCCTTTTTACTCTCCACCATGCTATTAGAGATACTTATTGACAGAGTTGTCGCCTTGGTGCTTGATATCATTCAGCTTTGTCTGGCTGACTGACTTTCCTTTCTTCTGGGGTGAAAGGAACCACAAAGGATAAGGCACTATCGTGATGCAGCATGTGCCCAGCTCCCCTCTCCTACCTCATTGTTCTTCAATCACCCAACAAGCATACAGGTTGGATCCAGCCTTATTTATGGACCCTTAACACCACAACGCACATATAATTACCTCTCAAAAGCTGTAATTGTGCTCATTTCTCACGTCTAGTATGGATATCCAATCCCATGCCCTCATGCCGTATCCATGGAGATTGAGAGCCAATTGCTGTTGAAGGACTTCACGTGTCGTAGGTCACACTTTGGATTGCTGTAGTCTGTACATTGAGCAGCAAAATTTGGATGGAGCTGCTTTTGCATGCCTGTTAATAAAGGTAGGTCATACAGTATAGTTTTTTATTTTAATCTGCACTCATTTGAGCAGATATTGTAAAAGGTGGATGATGTGATGTAAAGACTGATGTTATTTATATTTGTGTTGATATGAAAATTTAATGTAACTAGTGCAGTGCCCGTTCAAAACATGCTTTTCTGCATGGATTATCTGGCAATGTGAGGGGTTTACATATCCAAAGCCTAAGCCTCCTGAGCTGCTTACAGACTCATCAGGGCTGCCCTGATTATATGAAACATGTTTGATATTTATGATTTAAAATCTGGATGATTTCATCCATCCTTTTCCAGCTAGACCACAACAACCATTGTGAGAGGCATCCCAGAACAGCTGATGGTGCTACCAAGCAACTGTCATTGTAGCCCTTGAGGCTTTAGCTAGCATACTACTGTTGACAGAAATGTAAAATTTCACCTCCAGTTCTCGCTGAAGAGTAGAAAACCTGTGTAAAGCATGTCTCCTCACCCCTCCTGACTCATTTAACCCTCTGCTTTTGTTTTTCTCTCAATGCAACAAGTTACAACAGGACGTTGTTGCATCAGGCTAATCTCCATTATGTTTATGTCTGCTTCTCCATTAGATCACATGAGAGGGATTCCCTGTGAGCCTGGCATCTGTCTGCAGAGCCGTGCTGAAGCCACAGCCCTGCTGCTGCACAGAAAGGTGTTTGCTCTTAAAACAAGATTTAATATCGAGCGTGTCACATATCCAAATTGCAACAAATGATACTGCTCTTCCTCAGCAACAATCCTGCCAAGTGTGAAGTAGATCAGGTGAATGTTTTTTTAGATAACAAACGGAGATTACTTGATATATAGATGTCTTTTCTATGACAGCAGTAATTTATTATTCCAGAAACATTGATAGTGCAATCTGATGATGTTGACCCAAATGAAAATGTATGCAATCATCATCCTCCTGCAGAGTTTGTGACTCCAGATTTGTGATGTGAGGCTGACTGATGATTGAAGTGACTGATGGGTCCGTCACCAGCATCCTGGCAATACAGAGTGACAGTTTGTATGTGTTTGATCAGTGGTGCATTGCTCAGGGACAGAGCAAGAGCAGGGGGCTGTGGAAACTCTCAAACCTCTTTGTCAATCAAACGGCCCACAAACGGCACTCCATGAAATCCATTTAAACCAATTTAGCCACAGCCGTACAGCTCAGAGCTCCATGAACACGCAACCCATGGTGAATGAATGATGGATTTTCAAAACTTTGGTGGTTCAAGTTGATTGCTGAGTATTATTTCTAGGACCTAGTGTGTCATTCATTATTATGTGGTGAAAAGGCTCTTGGTGAGGGATCATTCAGCGTATATGCTATCCAGCCTGATCATGTAAAAAAATCTGTATTTTTCAGTTTTTTTTCTTTTTCTATTCTCTCTACTACCACAAAATGATCCTGTTTTCAATGGTTAAAGAAGTGATTTTCCAGAGATTTCTTCTTCTTCACTTCAGACTTCTTCTGCCTCAGAAAGAATTGATGTCACCACTTTTGAACTGTACTGATACCTTGATTAATGAAATTGATTTAATTAATTAATTTCGTTACCTATCAAACAAAAAGCAAGCAACTTTTACATCACTCAAAAGTCTATCCATTCCTATTCAGAGTAAAGACTCATTTATGCTTCCTTTACATAGGAAAATCAATATATCCGTTTCAAACGATTTCATCACTGCACACATACGTCCATACGTCTTTCACGTTGGCATGGATGTTAGGCAAGACAACCACTTGCCAACTGCAACTCTTATATTAACTGTTTTTGTTAATTACTGTAGCCCTGTGAGAAAAGAAACCACTTTTGCACTCAGAAATTGCTCTCTAAGCCTGCTCCAAGCCCTGAGCTGTCTAACCGGAGATGCACGAGTCACTCACCTGGTCTCCCTGCCCTGAACTGAAGGTCTGACAGGTTGCACAAGTCACTCACTCATCCAGTCACTACTTGCTCTCCCATTGCTGCAGTCTGCTGCTCTGCTCTGCTCTCAATGTAACGGCATAGAAAGTATTCCTAATATATTTTAAGTGCTGTGGCATAGTCAACTGGACTTGTTTCAGTTTCTTGAAGACGTTTCACCTCTCATCCAAGAGGCTTTTTCAGTTCTAACTAACTGGAGGGGAGTTGCAGGCTTTTAAACTCTGTGTGGGAGTGTCCTTACAGAGTCATTAAGGACACATGAGCTCTGAGTTTCAGAGTCGTTAGGGCCACTTGTGGGTTGTTGACTAAGTCAAGTGACTTGTGCATCCCCAGTCAGACAGTTCAGGGCTGAGAGCGGGCTCAGAGAGCAACTACTGAGCGCCAAAGTGGTTTCTTTTCTCACAGGGCTACAGTAATTAACAACAAAAACAGACCTGGATGACTGAGAACCTTCATTAGCTATTCCAAATATGCTGCACATTTGCCTCATAAAGATAATTATGTAGTCATTAAATGCTTACGACCAAGGCCTATTTTAAAGATAAACTACAAACAATTTTGGAACATGCACACTGTTTATTGTCCGGGTGCTACACTCCCACGCTGTTGAGTTTTTTCCTCCCGTCAACATCACGTTATTGATTAACATTTAGAAAATTAACTTTTGACATTTGTAAATCAATTCAGAGAGGAGAAATGTAATGTGTGTCACTGTGTGTGTGAGAGAGTGAGAGAGAGAAACATATGGTCTCATCATGTGAGTGGAGACTCAGAGTGGGTGGAACTCTTGATTCAGCGGGTGAAATAATAAGTCTATATTAGACAGTAAACATACACCGTTATACGCTAAATAATCTAATAAAGACATAATAAACCATAATTTGTATCAAATTATGCAAAAACTAGAAATAATTTGGTCTTCATTAGACAGTAAACATACACTGTTATGCGCTAAGTAAACTAATAAAGACGTAATAAGCCATAATTTGTACCAAATAAGGCAAAAACTATAAATACTATGGTCTTTATTAGATAAGCTCAGTACACTAATAACATAAAAATCCATAATTTGTATTAAATTAGGCAAAACCTAGAAATGTGTTCTTTATTAGAAAATAAAAAAGTGTTATATCATAACTTATAACTAAGTTGCAACAAGCTGAATGTTATATAAAGCTAGACAAAAACTTGAATAATATATATTTTTTATCCTCATTTAATACCATATGCTTAAATACCTAAATCACACTGTAATGTAATTTTTTACAGGCTTAATTTGACAAATGCAGTGCCGTGTTACTAATGGTCAGTCAAAGAACAGAGCTCAGAGCACAATGCATTTATTTGGGCTATATGTAATATAGTTTCACTTTATGACAGGGTAATTTGTAGATAATTACAACCTTGTTAGACCCTTATTAGACATTCTTAGGGGTTAATTAATGACACATTACAAGAAAATCGTACTCTAAAATAAAGCAGAGAACAGCTTATTTCCTAACTGTTAGACCATTATTACTGTCTAGAGGTGGATCAACTGTCCCCTTCTCAGTGTGTGACTGCATTTCTCCAGCCTGGTGGGCCATCATTTCAGCTGCTTGCAGTGTGCTCCTACTTACTTTGGCTAGCAGTGTGCAGTGACTGTGGGCCCAGGCTAATATCTGGGTCGTGGTCAGTCTCCATCATCAGGGTGATGCAATGATGCAATGACATGAATTGTTTTTGTAGCTAAATCCACAAGGAAAGCAATTATGTCCACTGTGCAAGTCACTCTCTCATACTCACGCAGGCCTATGTCATCCTCTGTTGTTATCCTGAGGATTAATTGTCTGACAAAGTCCGTTTTATCCCACCATGACACCTAACGGGTCATTAGCTTAGCGTTAGCTTGTAGCAGGAGCAGTCCACATCCAAAAGAGAATTAAAACAGGCACGGTTTTCACACTTGCAGTTAGAATCAGAATCAGAATCAGAATCAGAATCAGCTTTTATTGGCCAAGTATGTGAAACACAAACAAGGAATTTGACTTGGTTTTTTCTTCGCACACAATGTACATAGACATAGACATGAACATAAACAAACATAACAACATTCAACTAGAAGGAACAAGAACAACAAAGAACAGTGAGTTAAAAGGTGTTCAGAAGTCCGGACTATTATAAATATATAAATATATATTTAAGTTAGCTCGTTAAGCCCTGGCAAAGCTCATGCATAACTCTGTAAAAGCTAGCAGTCCACTAACCCTCTGCCACCAATGCAACACAGATGTCTCTCCTTTCAGATGACGCCATTACCGCAGCATTAAAGGTGCCACAACACAGCAGAAAAGGAGGGGGGACTTTTATTTTATCCAGCTGATTTTGCATTAGCTGCAGTGCACACCAACAACCACCAGGTGGCACATGTGAGCAGTCCAGACTACAGTGACCACATCAGGACCCTGAGTTTCTCTCTCCTCCCTCTCGTACAAGACAAGCTGTTTTATTTCCTCATTGATTTAGTCCATGTCTATGGAGCCCCTCTAGGGTCACACGGTAGAAAAAAATACTGGATGTGGAAATCCGTGCTCTCGGATTTGTAAACCGTGCTCTCGGATTCACAGTCTGTGGGAAGTGTCTTAAGCCATCTTCCACAACATTCCAGATGTAATAGGGGATGGGGTGTGGGTGGGTGAAATAATTCATATTTGATGAGGAACGTATTAATAACATAACCTGCAGCCATCCTCCAGCATCTGTCGTTGCCAGTTCTAGACCAATGGTCTTAAAATTAGGTGTGATCAGGTGCTTTGCTGGCACATATCGGAGCAGCAGAAAGCATTTGCAGTGATGAGATGGGCCCTTGATCTAAAGTCAATCTTGCAGTGTTCTACCTGCTATATGGAGGGCTTAGTATTCATATAGTTAGATGAACCTTAATAGGCAGGTTCACAACGCATGTACACTATGCTTTAATGATTAGAGAGGCTGCTTTCAGTCATTTAAAGGTTTCCTTTCCATGCACGTATTAATGTCACTGTAGCAAAAATCATGGCTCATTTAAGCAGCAAAACTAAAATCTGTAGTTATAAACAGGACAGTACAGAGGATACTCTCCAGAGGAAACAGCAGTGATAGAGCTCAGGAGTCAGGAGATTTCAATAATCAATGAAGTTAAATTCTTTCTCCTGCGTAAATGCGTGCATCGTCTCTCTTAAGGGGGAGACGCACAAAATGTTTCTGCTACTGGAGTCCATTGCAGGTTATGTTATTAACACACACCACATTACGCACACAGAGACACACAGCAGTGCTCCTCCTGCCCCAATTAAATAGAGCATTTCTTACAATGTAACAAGTCCTCTATTGCTCAGCAACATAAGAATCAAAGACATAATACACAAGTAAGACTAAAACCAAGAATTGTTTGAGCTTGTGAAATGTAGTAAGTAGGGGAGAGGGGTTTTCCCCTCGATCCGTTTTCCTGGACAGGGACACGGTCAAATAAAATTACATGTTTTATTTCTTCACATTCTGTGTGTGTGTGTGTGTGTAGCAGACAGCAGCAGCAGGGCCAGGCCAGCAGGGCTACTATGACTACATACCTAATTAGCATTACAGTGGACCTTTTTGTTCACTTAATGGGCCATCGTCCAACAGGTCTTCCTGCCCCCACAAGGTGCATTGTCACACTGAGAGCAAGAGCCTTGCATACTGTGCTGCATATAATGGTTCTTATCTGTACTTATAACATAGCCTGAATCTGTACTCTACAGTATTCACAATACGTGATGTTTACCGTTACTTTGGCAACAATTGGCAACTGCTATTAGCACATATTAGCTAGCTCGGCCCCATTATCTGAAGAACAATAACCCATAAAATTACAAGTCCTTACAACCTTAACTAATGTGTTGTCACAGGTTAGATTGTCAAAATTAGAAAAATAACAGCTTTCCCCTAACTATAGTTCCCTCAAACAATGTAACGAAAATGGACCTGTCATCAGGGTTTTACTGTCATCATCAGGATTTAAGCACTCTTCTGCCACCTAGTGTCTAAAGTTATCAAGTGCACTCCCCCCTTTTACCTGTCACTGTGGTAATGCAGCGGCAAGCACTTCATATGAAAGGAGAGTACGATTTTCTTGTAATGTGTCACCAATTAACATCTAAGAATGTCTAATAAGGGTCTAACAAGGTTGTAATTATCTACAAATTACCCTGTAATAAAGTGACTATATTGGCTAAAGCCTAAATAAATGCATCATCCTCTGAGCTCTTATCTTTGACTGACCATAATTAATATGGCACTGCATTTGTCAAATTACAGCCTGTAAAAAAAAAGTACATTACAGTGTGGTTTAGGTATTTAGGTGTATAATATTTACAATGAGGATATAAATATCTATTTTATTTCTAGTTTTTGTCTAATTTAATATAAAATTCTGCTTGTTGCGACTTAGTTAGGATATAACACTGTGTTCATTCTAATGAAGAACACATTGCTAGGTTTTTCCTAATTTAATACAAATTATGGACTTTTATGTGTTATTAGCATACTTAGCTTATAACTGTCTTTGTTTACTATCTAATAAAGACCATAGTATTTTTTAGTTTTTACCTAATTTGGTACAAATGATGGCTTATTACGTCTTTATTAATTTACTTAGTGTATGACGGTGTATGTTTACTGTCTAATATAGACCATGTTATTTCTAGTTTTTTGTATAATTTGACAAAAAGTACAGCTATTACATCTTATTAGTGTACTCTATAATAAAGTGTGACCCATGATTTTATTAAAACACTATTAAAAGTTTGCTAGACTCCCCACCTCAGACAGAGCAACAGTGGTCGAGTGAGATACAGAGTGAATAAAGAAAGCGAGTGACGGTATCACTAGAAAGCAGTTAAATATAGCAATAAAACATATAAACATACAAACATTTTCTGATTGTGTCACAGCAGTCACTTTCTAAAGCTAAAAAAAAGAAATACAAAAAATTGGGAAGCTGCCTCAGTGCTTTTTGGCAGCTCTCTCAGCCTGCACACACTCTATCACAGACCCTGCTCTTATGACAGTACGCTCCAAAGTCTGTTTAAACGATCCAGACAATGCGTTGCCACAAATGCAAAAAGTATGTAAGGGCAGAAACACGAGAAATCTTTCCCAAGATCTAGCAAAGGTGCATCAAATGCAGACTGCCGAGCTCAGAGTTCAAGTCTTGTTTCCTCATCCACCTTGGGTGTGTTACGGAATTAACTATACAAACATGGGTTAATGATTTAAAGTAACCATTAGCCCACTGATTGTTTAGCTATAAATATAGTGGGTTCATACATTCAGTCAGAAATGGTTGTTCAGAAATTCACAGTTCCAGTTCCAGAGCGCTCGTAGCATCCTCTGTATAGAAGATATTTTTGGTCATAATTAAAATTCAGTCAAAATAGAAATTATACGTTAAATAAATACGATTAAAATGATAAGCACACAGCTAGAAATATTCAGGTCATAAACAAACTTAAAAAAAAAAGCAAATAAAAACATACTTAAAATGTTAAATGACAATCTGAATTAAAATTTTAAATGCAAAAGCTAAAATGGAAATGCTCAAACTGAAGGTATTTGTAAAGATGAAATTGTAAATGGTAATGGAAATAAGACAAAGGGGGAAATGATTGTGTAACTAAGAATGGGGACTAGCTTAAATGGAAATTTGTCTTTTAAATCAAGGGGAAATAATCTATCTCTTGGAGCAATGCATTTTTTTTGTTTTTGACTACTGCTGTCTTAATAAGAAGTAAAATATAGAAATAAAGAAATCTATGAATGTAACTTGTGAATGTTATAACCATTCAACTCATTCCTAAGTTACTGTGTTTTCCGGGTTTTTTGCACATGCACATTTTATATCCAGGAATTCATATTGTAAACTCTACCACTGACTACCCCATTAACAGATTGGATACATTTTGTCACCTTGACTAGACACGGTCCAGCCATATACTAGGTTTTGACCTCGTCTTGTTCCACAAACAAAAGTCATCACAAGCAACGCTTATATGAAGATGGGTGAAAGTACACTGTACCACTTTGTGATGTGACTGCGCACTAATGACTTTTACTTTAAGCCCTGGTTTTCTAAGTGCAGAAATAAATAAATGTATACATGCTATACACACTATACACTGTTTGCACATACATTCAGTGTGTTGCTGTTTATTTGAACATCTCCACTACATACAAAGCCACTTGTCACAGCACTGATGCATGTGGATTAGCTACAAGGCTACAGAAATGTGTGTGTGTGTGTGTCTGTGTGTGTATGCGTGTGTGTGTGTGTGATCATGCAATGGCTCTGTCCTCCCCTGACCCCTGACTGCCTGGCTGCATGCTCACTCTCTCACTTTTTCTACCGCTCCTCCTTGCTCACTCGTTCACATCAGACATGTCATCCGTCGCAAAGCGCCCGGACACACTCATGGGAGCTGCCTGACCCAGATCTGTCTTCTCCTCTGCCCAGTTGACTGCACGCACGCACACACACACACACACACACACACACACACACACAAAACACACACACAGGCACAGATGTACTTGACATTTGGGTCACTGACGAGACATCAGGTGAGGATGGAGGAACCCAGGTGACAAGGAGAACCAGTGAACCTTTGCTGTGATATTGCCCCTGTGAGCCCAAGAACACACACACACACACACACACACACACACACACACACACACACACACACACACACACACACACACACACACACACACACACTTGTCTCCACGCTGTTTTGCCTGTCAAGCGAGCAGGAATAGCGGTGCTCGTTTCTCTGGTCTAAAGCCAGTGAGGGCCTCTTTATTCAGACGGTGGCCTTCCAGAGCTCTCATCACAATGCTCGACTTAGGTGTATTAAGGTGTATTATTTTCCTGCTCGATATCAGCGACACTCAATACAACCACAGAAAATCACATGAAACTGGATCCACCGATAGAAAATCATGACTGAAAAGAAGAGTTTCCGCACTGCTTGTGGTTGAAAAGTAAAAAGTGAATGATTTAGAAGTAAGTCTTTCATCAAAGGCATAGATTCAGTACATTTATTACAATAAGTTTCCAAATAATTGCTGAGATCTGGGAACATGGCATCACCGCTACAACAATCAGATGAGACAATAGCAGCAATCAGATAATCAGAGTAAATTTAAATGAAATGCTGGTAATAATTCCTAATTGCCAGTGGTGTCCTGATAGGTGGGCATACTGTGCCACATTTCTTTTCAACTGCCCTTTTTACTCACAAAGAAAAAAAAGCTAACTGAAGACCAACTGGCTTGCTTAAGAGAGCTTGAAATCTTAGCACCTAGAAAATCAAAACCTAATATTACTCAAGGGGCATCATCCAGTTCAGGAAAGGCTTATCCCTCAAGATTGTGACTGTCATAGGCTTGATCTTTTCTTCACATTTCACTTGTTAATAAAGTTAAATAATGTATTTTGTACTGTGTTTGCTTGAAAACAAGTGTCCAATACTGACACAATCATCAAAAAGGCCTAGCAGAAGATGTACTCCAGCAACAGCTCAGAAGTTCAACCTGCCTCAGGAGCCGCCGATCCAGTTCTACACTGCGATCATTCAGTCTGTTTCTGTACATCCATGACTGCCTGGTTTGGAACGCCCACCAAACAGGAAAGGGACAGACTACATGGGACAGTCAGGTCTGCAGAATAAATCAATGGTGCCATCGTCCCTCCATTCAGGAATTATAAATGTCCAGAGTAAGGAAACAACACTGCAGACCCATCACACCCTGAAAATATTTTTTTTGAACTTCTCCCCTCTGGTAACAGTTTTTTTTTTCCCCAGATCACCACTGTGATAAACAGTTAAATCAGTCATATACACCGATCAGCTACAACATTAAAACCACTGAAAGGTGAAATAAATAACATTTACCATCCCACTGCAATCAAATGTTCTGTTGCAATCATGTGGATGCCACTTGACATGCAAGAACTGAAACACCACTGCAGACGAAGTAAAACCCTTCATGGCATTGGCACTCCCAGATGACAGGGAACCCAAAACAGGACAATGAGCCTGAACAAAACTATTCAGTTATTGCCAGAGGAAGGTGACAAAGAACAGACATGGCCAATTAATTCTGACAGGGATTCTGCACTCTTGACCAACTGAAATAATTTGTGGCAATACCGCTACATTCCCAAATCTAAGTAATAAACTTCTGGAGTTCACTGTTATTATAACTGATAGAAATAATGGTAAAAATTACAATTTATAAAAAACACCTTTCTATTACAGCCATGTGATTGTGCCTATTAAACCTTGATTGTATGTAATTAATATTTGATGGAATATATGATCAAACTAAATGTAATTGTGTAGCCATTTCCATGCATACTGTATGCCATATGTTCAGCACACAGGGGACTTGTGATGAAATGGTGGGCATCTGATCAATTCACTCTGATCTGATACTGGCCTTTATGCCCACACAAACTCTCTCACACACACACTGACTCCCTCACTGGGTCTCTAAACAATGAATTAGTATTACCTTCTAGCAAAAGCCACTTCATTCATAGCTGTGACAATGTACTCTCTGAGGTGTACACTCCTTTATCTGCTGGGACCTCTGTGTTTCTGTGTGTGTCTGAATGCCTGCTATAATAAGCCTCGTTCTCTGTCTCCCTCCCTCCCACCTTCCAGTCCCACTTTCTGAGTGATGCGGGTGGAGGAGGAAGTGACCTATATAGGCTGCACTCTCTCTCTAGTCTGCTTCAGCTTCCAACATTTCAACGTTGTGTGTGTGTGTGAGAGAGAGAGAGTGTGCAGTGTAAGGCGTGTATGAATAATTCAGTGGATGCCTCAACACGACCGCCTTCAATAAAACCATCCCCCTTAATGAGTCTTAATGACAGCCATGGCGTGGAGACAATCAAAGAGTGTGTGTGTGTGTGCACTCAGAGCGTGGGTTAGTAGGAAGAGGGAGCATTGGTGCAAAGCTGGTGATGTACGCTTGAGTAGTAGCTTGCATGCGTTGCATAGAGTGCACCTGCAGCACTCTCTCCTGTGTGTGTTGTGTGTGTTTGCGCAGGTACAGAGCTAAGTGCTGCCTTTGCCCCAGGCTCTGTCAAGGTTGCCCAGGGTAATACTACCTGAGACTTTGAGAAGAACATGAAAGCTGACTTCTCAGCAGGGGAGGTGAGAGAAGAAGCTGGGGTGGAGCAGCTGAGGAGAGGAGCAGCAGCATCCTTCCCTTCCATCAGCTCTCTGGGCTTGTTTGTGGGTTTGAACTGCAAAATGACTTCATCCTTCTTCCTCCTCCTCATAGTGTTTACAGCATTTCTTTATTTTTTTGACCACTTTATCCTACTGACTAGAGAATCCTTTTAGTTTTCAGAACAGCTCACATCTGCCAAGGCTTCTTCAAGTTATGTTCATGAGAATGTTTGAGATGTGATGAATGAAAAGAGACAAATGGAAATGGGAAATTTCAATAAATATTATTTCAAAAAAATAAATATTGAGAGACATGTAATGTTTCCTCTTTTGTAAATGTAGTTTGACATTCAAGAAGTCTGGGCAATTCAGTCAAAGTCAAAGAAAGAAATAAAACACCTATTTCACAGTGCCCTCTTTCAAAGATCACTTCAGTTTGACTTGACAGTAGGATTAAACAATTTTCATTGTCTGTGGTATTTTACAGTGGAGCACAACGCCTTTCCATTTACAGTGTGCATGTCAAGTCAAATATATGTTGGCATTAACCTCTTGCTCCCATTAGGTTTCATGTTATGTAACTTCAAAGTCAGTCAAACATATATTACCACAGTACAGTATAAGAAAATTACAATACATAATAGTGCATTCAGTATCTGTTGTTGAGGTTCTTTGTTGAAGAAACAGTAGTTCATGATTATATTTAATGACTTTTATATTTCTAATTAAATATGAAGATTGTATTTCATTAGTGAAATAGACATTTTCAAGGCTACATCACAGAGAAAACTGAATAATTGTACAGACATTTAAAGATATAATGTGTAAGTATTCTGTGTTAAAATGTTCAAAACAACTACAACTTTGTTGAGTTGCGTGCTCACATTATCCCAAATGTTTTCCAACAATGATCAAACCCATATTTGCTTGCTTGTAAAACACATTTTTTTAAATTTGTATTTGACTTATCTGTAAAACTCAAAACCAAAAAACAAACAAAAACAACACAAAGTTCTTGGAATTAATTGTTGGACCATTTCTTTTTAATAGTGTCCCATCTCATTCACTGCAGCAGTGACACACTGCACACTTTGGCTTTTGATTGCAAACCAATGTCCATAGATTTATATATATTGCCTGGCTTCAGTCTCCTCCACTATTGCCATGATCTTGTCTCACAACACGTTTGATTTTCTCTTTTGGTCCAAGGCTGTTCCTAACTAAATTTACAATTATTTTAAGTTGACTTTATACTTAGATCACAGGTCTGTAAGTTAAAAATAGGACTCTGAGAACCTGTTAAGCAAGGTTTTTTTATGCTCAGCGTCTGTTATGAATAGAAAAAAAGCACATTGTCAGACGTGATCTGAAGACTAAGATATAGAATATCTAGAACATTTTTATACATGAGGACCCTAATGTCAAAACTCAACAAATTAAAATATAGCTTATGCAGCAGTTTCAGTAGTAGTATTAGGGGACATGAAAAATTTGAAAATATTAGTAAAGTCATCAACGCCGTGTCATTGCACATCCATACAACGATGGAAATAAACAAGGAAGGATTTGGTATGAGGTTTAATGCCAACAAAATGTCTTGTGAAAACAAAGCAGTCCAAGCCTTAAATAGGAGGAGGTCAAGGGATGTGACAATCATGGATGAAAGAGAGTAGTGTTGTCAAAAGTAATCAAATATTGATGCTTTGAATTCCCTCGTTGTGGCAGTTTTCCACCGTGGTATCGAAAATGGTATTAAATATTGATATTTTTCAAGGTAGTGTATCGAATTTAGAAATTCCAGTATTGTGACAAAACTAACAAGAAAATACATTCCATTACAGGTGATGTTAGACAATGGGATGTTCCCCTGGACAGAGGCCTACAGTATATAGACCTTGAGGCAGCTCTTGGCACTAAATTATATAAGTTTTAATTAACTTGCTTGTTCAAACTACTCATGCAAATACTATCTAAAAAAACATGTTGTTGAACTTCTTAGTTAATTGGCAAGCTTTCATACATATCGCACTGATATGGTGAACAGAAAATGTATTTTATATCAAGTTCTATTTCAGCTGATTTCAGTAACTCCATCTTCATCTATATTAAGGCATTATAACTCTCCAATCAAACAAGCGTATTTCCCTGTTACAACAGGCTGACTATCTTTACATGACTTAAACCTGATCTGTCAACTTTGAATTATTCAGTTTCTATCAGTTAAAAGTTCCTCCACATTATGAGCATTAGCAAAGTGAACATTTTTCGAACCTGCAAAAAGAAAAATTGACATTTTTTTTTCTGCTGGCCATTCCCTTTTCTTTCAGATGTTGTGCTTTTACGCAGCATTAATAGGGACTTTGGGTTAAGTTTGGCTTTCAATAATAATTAATAATTATCAAGGATAATTGATAAATAGCAGCTACTTTGCTCAGATGAGGGCTTGAAAATTGTTTCTCTTTTCTTTTCTACTTTATCGACGGTGATATGTCGTGGTTTCTTTCTTGTGACAAATGTACTTATTGTAAGTTGCTTTTGACAAAAGCGTCTGCTAAATGCCCTAAATGTAAATGTAAATGTAAATAAATATCAATTATGATAAATATTAAGATCTAATTTACATTAGATTGCCTCGGGAGCACCATCCTTGAAGAAGGGAAAAGATAGCCAATTCAATAATTCAGTTTCATAAAAAGGTACTAATCTGTCATTTTGCTCTGATTAATAATTAACTTAACAACTACAACCAAAATTACCATAACAGCTAGTAATCAGAGTCAGAGTCCTTGACAGAGGACAGCATGTAGGTTTAAAAGTCTTTTACTTAACACAAATAATGAAAAAACACAATCTAACCAACAAGTACTACATACAAGTGTGTGTGCGTATTTGTGTGTGTGTGTGTGTGTGTGTGTGTAGAACCAAGCAAAATGGTGGCTAGGGTTCAAAGTGATCATGGACAAAGAAAGACTACAAACAAAATGGCTGATGAAAGGGGACTACAACATGACTGACGAGGGGCAGATCACCACTTGCTTCTTTGGTAGGAGAGAAACAAAGAAACAATGGTATGATATGGTTCAGGCTGAAGGAGTGTGTGTGTGTGTGTGTGATGTGGTGCCAGGTTAGAGATGGTTAGTTAGTTGCATGCAAAGACCCAGCGTCTGTGTGAAGCATAATTCAACTAACATCAACTTAGCCGTGTAGCAAAGCAAACTACCAATAACCTGACTACACAGAGATCACAATGACACCGGAACACTGAACAAAATGCATATATTAAGCACATGCACATTACATCAACCAAGTTAGACATTCTTGTGCTTAGCCGTGCTATGCGATGCTGTGTGCTATCTAGGCCAAATTAAACATTACCAGTCTTGAAAAAAAGGTGCTGGTGGTTCCTTAGCTGATAACCCAAGCAGGAGAACATTGTAATGCCAATGCTTAACACTGCTGTGCAATGTCCAACCAAAGAAGGTGGATGGAGGAAACTGGTTGCTCCTTTCCTTTGCAGGGATAGCAGCTCAATGCTAACTTGCTGTGGGGAGAAGTTCTGTGGGCCTGCTGCAACTGCCCCTGGCAGCTCTCAGCAGCTGTTGAGGCCAGGAAGGTCCAGGAGAAGAGAGCTCAGAAGGGAAGGAAGCCCAGTGGGGGAAGAGAAAGAACAAAGGAAGGAGCTGGAGTTTTGACTACCTGGTCAGTGGGGGTCTGTCACACTGACAAATTGTAGCTCAAAACTGGGTCTCTTGGCAGTCTTTGTCCATTTTGGAATCCACAATGCACGACTTCATCTGTGGATCCCAACACACATAAGTGGAGCAGGAGACTAAAATGAAATCAACTCCAATTTCAAATTCATTTCCACCCAAAATATCACTTCTTGCCCTCTGACGCTGTGTTTTGTGTCCCTGCTGCAGGCAGTGCTACACTGGCGGTTGTCTTCCATAAAGCCACAAATGACCCTGTCATCACTAGCCCAGCAGCAGATGTAGGGACTGTGGCTGGCATGCCGGTGTCACTGCCCAAACAGCTGTGCCACCAGTGGTAGGGTAGTCTCTCCGGCAATGATGGATGACTCGCACAAGTTTTGCCACCCTCACCGAGCCCACATAATTTCTTGGCTATGGAGGCTGGTACATATAGAGCAATAATAAGCAGTTGTTTCAACTCAATCAGCTGGAAGCAGGTTTGAATCAAGAATAGCTTCCTAAAGTTTATGCTTTTGAGACATTATAGCATGCATAAACCATACTTAAACTGTCACTCTCAGTTGGCATGGCATTATCAAATGTTCTATCTTACTATTAGGCAGCTAATTTGCACACTTTAGAATGATGGATTTGTCCCACTACTTTACAATTAACTCTTAATGTTTCATAACCATAACCAAAGTTAATAGTTCCTTGTAGTATGTTTAAGTAATAATCTTTGGTGTTATAGATCTTTTTACCTCGGCCAAGAAAGTAATGTTTCCATTGTGTCCATTTGTTGGTTGGTTGGTTGATTTGTCAGCAGGATTACACAAAAACTACTGAACAGATTTCCACTTGGATGGAGAATGGGTATCAGAATAGACCCCGTGAACTTTTGGCATGGATCCAGATAAAAGGATGGATCCAGGGAATTTTTTCTCACTTTCTTTAACATTGCAGGCATTTTTAAGCATTTTTGTTAATTTCTCTGAAGATAATGTATGGATCTTGATGAGAAAAAGCAGGTGTACTTAGGTGGCTTATATCTTATATGAGTGAGTACAAAAGGGGACTGTTGGGCCATGGCTGAGGTAATTATTATTTATACAATGATTTATTTTCACTTTACTCTGCATGCACATTAATTGTGCTCACTTGGATGTGTAAATATGTCTCAATGGGTCTAATGCTTGTTTCTTGTTATTTTATTGTTGTTGTTTTATTGATACTCACCAACACCATTTCAGAAACCCCTCTTAGGTTCAACTAGTATTCAGTGCAGCATATAGCCTACATATTCCTGGACTTTATAGCAGTAATGGTAGCATTAAATAGGAGGACTGTATTCATACTCTTTACTTTCAGCTTCCAAACCATAGACAGAGGTCATCATTTATGTCTTATGTGGCAACAGGAGGGTGATTACTATGTTATATACCAAATACCAACAACGCCACCTTGGGTTAGGGCCCAAGGACCCGTACTAAAGGTCAATTATTACCTACAACAAAAGGGCACTCAGGTTCGTTCACTCAGGGAGGGCAGGAGACGGAGTTCAATGATCACATATACAAACTTTTATTGTTTAAAATTTCACGAGGTTTGGCACTAAACAGAAAAAAAGGAGAAAGGAGCCCAACTGGAGAAAAAGGGGGGGATTCAGGCTGAAGCTTACCGGCTGGAGGAGGGGTTGTGACAGGGGAGATGACATCCAAAAGAAAAAGGAGAACACCCCACTCACAGCAAAAAGGTGACGTGCAACAAAGAAAATCTTGAACGGGGATCACACAACACACAAGGGATCACCACCACCGAGGGGAACCACCACCACCAACACCGTCGGCCTTCAGCACTAGGGGAAGAGGAAAAACACAATTAGGAGGGCCCACAATTTAAAGAAAAAACAATATTTTATAAGTTGTGCCAACAAACTATAGATAATTAATAAACTGAAAAAATATTGAATTAATCATAAATCAACCAACCAAGACAAGAAATCAAGAGTCTCTGGCCAGAGATCAACTCAAGGATTAACCATAACTAATTGAGTTTGACTCAAATAATAAGAAAAACTTTAATTGCAATCAACTCTCAAAATAAACAAATTACCCCAACAAAAACAATAAACACCCAACTACTAAAAAATTACCAAAAGAAATTCAACCATTAAAGAGAAGATAAACAAATAAACAACACCAAACCTCGGCAGATTGCCTTTAAAAACACACACACACACACACACACACACACACACACACACACACACACACACACACACACACACACACACACACACACAGCAGCGGCACGCAGTGTCAGTAGCAGAAAGCAGGCTGACCAAAGGCCGGACCCAAACCAAGCTGTTGGCGCAGCGGCAGCAAAGCAGCAGCACAGTACAGTGGCCGAACAGCGAGCCAAACCGAGCCGTCGGAGCAGCGGCAGCAAGCAGCAGCAGCAACAGCACAGTGGCAGAACAGCGGCGAAGCAGCGGTAATGACGTAGCAGTGGCCAAGTAGCTGTGATTGAGCAGCAGCGCTTACTTAGCTTAATTAGCTTTAGCATCCAAAACTCCGGGTATCAGTCCGGGTATATTGGCGTCCCATCCAAAGAGGGAGAGGGGTGAAGAGAATCACACACAGTGGGGGAAGACAGCCACCATACCGCACACGACCAGCAGACTATCAGAGGGAGAGGAGCAGAAGGGGAGCTTAGCACCTGGCTACAGCAATAAACAGAAGTACGTCGTAACTCACCAATGCTCTGGTCGGCAGTGGTAAACACTCCTAATGATCGCCTGACCGCAGTGGAGACGCCGGATCTATTAAAGAATCACGGTTTGATTTACATGAAACACGGACTAATGTACACAAACAGCATGACAACGTGCGCCTACCTGTGCTCAGATGCTAGTGGCGAGTACCACGACCCGGAAGTGGACGGGCCGAAGAGGCAGGAAGCGAGAGGTCAGGAGGAGGAACACTGCCTACTTTTATCCCCTCTGTATGAGCAATGATTGGCTAATAAGCCAGAGGGGCGGTGGTGCAGCAAAACTAAGTTTGATATGGCAGTGATGCCTCATATCACTACAATCATGATTATACTACTATATCTTTAAAGAGCAATTTAGCTAAATCAGATTTTTTTGCTTAAAGGTCTGGAAATATCTCAACCTCCCATACTAGCGTGGGGATTTTGGGACCTGAGAGCGAAATAGAATGATTATTCAAAACTGGTTGATGATAAAAATTGGAGGTGGAAACAAATTTGAATAAAATCTAATTCAGCCATTTACCATCTCTCGTATGCAAATTGCATTGTCATGCCAGCACAGCATCAATTAGGCAAGGGATGACGATGGTCGTCTTTCTCACGGCTTATTGCACATGCCTTCTGTTCCAACCCTGCATCTTCCACAGCCTCGTGGGTACAAGGCGGCATGGAGGAAAAGGAACGCACAGCTACTCAAAAGCCTATTTCCCCTCTTCAGAAACCTGTCTAAAGCAGCTTGCTGCTAAGGAGATAAGGATTAATGCTTCCTGGTTCTCTTCAAGAATCAAGCCTGAGATCAGCACTTGGCCACCTGAAGTGGTGCACACTTCACTGCACAGGGCTTTGTGTTGTATGGCTAAAGAGTTGTGTTTCTGGCAATCCATCGTGATGTACATTGTATGCGATGGATGTTCCTGTTGTCATCAAGCATTAAACAGCATCAGATCACACATATAGCTGGATACCATTTAATATATTTTTTAAACAGTTTGGTATTGATTTGGGGTGTGTATTTAACTAGCTCGGATGATTCAACATGTTTCAAGATACATAGTCCACAATCTGATACAAAAACTTAACATTTGTTACGAGATAATACACTGTGATTGAAGCTGACTTGATGCAATTTCATTTATCCTTAATTACGATTTGGAAACTGTTTTTTTTTTTAATGATTAAAGTGTGAATAAATGAAATCAATTTGTCATGATTCTGGTTATCTTTCTGTGATTTCTGTGAAGAGTTTTGCCCTTTTGTGTTGTGTGTTGCTTTTCATTTCCGTCATTGTGTGATTTTCCCTCTTTCCTGTATCTTCAGCTTTTCCAGCCCATCACCCCTTTCACTGTTTTTGATGGTTTTTGGATTCTTGATCTTTGGATTCTCAGATTTTTGTTTAATAAAGCTCACTCTTAGTTCCTTATCCTGCCTTCCTCCCGTGTTTCTGCATTTGGGTCCTCACCTTTTCCCAAATTGCAACCGAACAAACTGAACAATAATGGACCCAGCAGATGAATTACTTGAGTTGATTCAGCATTTAGTATGGTTTCAGGACATGTGGGTGAGTCCCACTTATGTGGGTCTGAAAGGGTCAGCTAGCCACCAGGCTGCTAGCTTCCAATCAACTCCAGTGTTTGCTAGCCGTCAGCTGACTATTCTCCTGTCAGCTCCAGGGCCTGCTAGTCCCCAGCCGAAGCCTGTTGACACCTTAGACAAGCCCCAAGTTTCTTTCTGGGGAACCCACCTAGCCTACAAGGTGGCTCCCCCAAGAAAGCGAGGTCCCCGACCACATCCTGACTCCCTTACATCTGGCTCCCTGGTCTGCTGTTCTTCACCGCTGCCCTGGTGCTCGTCTTTGCCGCTGCCCAGCGCCCCAGAGCCAAGCCTGCCCAGCGCCCCAGCGCCAGCGTCGGCGGGCCAACCGACACCTGCCAGTGGTTCTATGTTGGCAGCCCGGCAAACATCTGCCAGTGGTTCCCAGTTGGTGGCACGGCCAACACGAGCTAGTAGTTCCAAGATGGTGGCACGGCCGACCACCTCTAGTGTTGCGCTGTTGGCGTCCCAGCCAACCACCTCCAGTGTTCCTCCATCGGCGTCCCGGCCGACCACCTCCAGTATGGCTCCATCAGTGGTCCGGCTGACTCTAGCGCCTGTTTCTCCGTCAGCGGTCTGGCAGACATCCACCAGTGGTTCCCAACCTCCCGCCCTCCACAGGGCTTACGCCTTCACTGCTGGGCTACTGATAAGCCTACAGAAGGCTTCCGCCTTTGCTGCCGGCCCTACTGCTAGGCCTCAAGAGGATTTCCACCTTCACCACTGGCCTCCCGCTAGGCCTCAAGGCAGGTTGTGACCGCTGGGTCACAACCTGCCTGCCGGTCTGAATCTGTCCCCCCAGACTGGCGCTGTGGCTCTTTGGGTCCTCACCTTTTCTCAAATTGCAACACAATTGTTTCCTTTGTTTTTATTTTATATTCACGATTAGAAACACCCAAAACAGATGTCTATGCAAACAAAAGTGAACACAGGCAGTCATACACAGGACAACTTTTAATCTTAGCTAAGACTTGGGATGGATTTTTCACGAAAATGTTACGGACTAGGTATATACCTAGTGCTTGGCAGTGTAATACTTCTGAATTTTAATACTGTATGGGCACGTCACGGTAAATAAAGCCACACATGGCTTCTTAAAAGGTGCAGGACTTCAGAATTTTAGTTTTAAACTGACATGTCATGTCAAATATATTATGAAATATGTTACGACCCCCTACAGTAGGTACTCCAAATGAGGTCTAACACAAGACAAACAAACAAGTTGCAGTTTAAAGAAAGATAAATTTATTAATTGAACAACAACCAATCAAAGGAAAAACCTCTAAACAATCAAACAAACAAACATACTGATGGGCCGCCAAATAACGGCGAAGCTCAGTTCGGTTGGTTGGAACAGGAAAAGAAGCAATGCTCTCCACCTTAGCCTTAATAGGATGAACCTGTCGGCCCCCAACCCCCTTTCCCAAATAAGTCACAGTTGCCTGCCCGAACTTGCACTTTGACAAATTCACTGTCAAACTTGCCTCCTTCAAATGACAGAACACCAAGCTCAGATACTTCACGTGATCAACCCATGACTCCAAACAGACTACAAGGTCATCAAGATATGCTGCACAGAAAGGCAAACCAGACAAGACAACATTCGTCAAACACTGAAAAGTGGCTGGCGGATTACGCACACAAAAAGCCATGACCGTATACTGCAAGAAGTCATCCGGAGTGACAAAAGCAGAGATCTCCTTTGTGATCTCCTCAGTCAACGGAACTTGCCAATATCCTTTTAATAAGTCTAGCTTAGTAAGAAAGGCCCCCTCAACACAATCCACACAGTCTTCCATCTGCGGGAGCGGACAGCAGTCAGGTTTTGTTACATCGTTAACTTTGTGAAAATCTGTACAAAAGCGATCTTCACCGTTAGCTTTATTGGCAAGTAGACATGGGGCGCTCCATGCACTGCAGCTGGGCTCAGCAATGTCATGTTGCACCATATACTCAACCTGCTGCTTAAGACGACAACGTTTATCTGAATTTACTCGATATGGATGCTGTTTGATGGGTTGTGAATCACCGACATCAATATTGTGCTTCAACAGATTGGTTTGAGAAGGAACATCAGCAAACAGTGTTCTGTTAGACTCAATTAACTTAACCAAGTCCGAGCATTGCAGCTCAAGGAGATGAGACAAACGAGCAGGGAGGTTTTTCAAGATCTCAGAGTTCAACAGCTTTCCCTTAGTCAATGCCACAACTGAGCCTGCTCCCTCTCACAGTAGGATTTTAACAAGTTAATGTGACAGAGGCGGATTCTACGTCGGCGATCTAGGGTGGCTACAAGGTAGTCTCTGTCCCCAACCTTCTCCTGAACCAAATAGGGTCCATGATGGCAAGCCTGAAAGCTAGAACCAGGAATCGGCAGCAACACCAGAACTTTGTCACCAGGCTTGAACTCTCTACTTCTAGCCTCTCTGTCAAACCATCTTTTCATCCGGGCCTGTGCTGTCTCAAGATTGCCACTAGCTATCTCACAAGCCCAACGCAGTTTCAACCTGAAGTTACTGACATACTCCAGCAAATTTTGTTCCGTCCCTTTGGGGACAGCCCCTTCTCCCTCAACAGCTTCAAGGGACCACGTACCGTATGGGTACTCCAACTCCGGAGGACTAAACCCAAGAGACTCCTGTACCACTTCCCTAATGGCAAACATCTGCAGGTGAACCCCCTCATCCCAGTCCTTTTCAAACTCCAGACAATACGTGCGCAGCATGGTCTTCAGTGTCTGGTGAAAACGCTGCACCCTGGCTCTCAGGGTGATATGCACTAGAATGGCAGTGTCGAATTCTGAGCTGCTTCAGCACCTGACCAAACACACGCAACATAAAGTTTGAACCCTGGTCTGTTTGTACCACCTTTGGCAAACCAAATAATGAAAAGAACTTTGTCAACGCTTTAAAAACCACTGATGTGGTTATCTTACGCAGGGGAAACACTTCAGGAAACCGAGTGGACGCACACATCACTGTCAACAAAAACCTTTTACCAGCCTTTTTATGTGGAAGTGAACCCACACAGTCAACCAAACCCATTCCAGTGAATCACAAACAACCGGAATCGGGTATAGTGGAGCAGGAGGAATGGTTTGATTTGGCTTCCCAGCAACCTGACAAATGTGACAGGATTTACAATATCGCACATCACGCTTTAAACAAGGCCAGAAGAAATGCCGCAAAATGTGGTCATGTGTTTTCTTTACACCCAAGTGATCAGCAAGGGGACCATCACGTGCTAGATTCAAAATGTCAGTCCGATAAGGAGCTGGGACAACAATCTGAGTCACCGCACTCCAGTCATCTGCTGCAGAGGCACTCCATGGGTCCAGAGTCCAGAGTGACATCATTCCGTTGATCAGCAATCAGTTGTTCACAAGACAGGGGCAAAACCTTCTGGTAGAGTTTTCTTGCTTGTGTCACTCCGCTCAGCAGCGCATGGGGAACAGGAGCGATTCTCATCAAGGTTACACACAACACTGTCACTCAAATCAATGTCATCCTTATTCCACTTATACATAGATCAAGTGACAGTGGATGCTGCAAAAACCTAAGGAAACCTCTGAGGCAAAGCATCTGGAGACTGCCTGACAGAGACCGGCGTTACATCTGGCGTAACCAACACCTTCCCTCCAGCCAAATCATTCCCCATCAAAAAGGCAACCCCCTTAATCGGAAACTCAGGGTGGACCCCCACAGCTACTTCACCTGACACCAGGTCTGACTCCACAGAGACTGTAGAGGCACAGCTATATCGTTCATACTGAAATCTTTAACAGGGACATTTGAACCAATAGCGGACTTGGTATTGAGAGGCAGAACTTCCTCCAAGATAAAAGACTTGGAGGCTGCAGTGTCCCGCAGGATCTTTATAGGAACCGTAACACTGCCACCTGGCAATTAGACAACCCCATCCATAACAAACGGCACAAAGTTCCCCAAATCACTGAACCCAGACCCCACAGGTACATCCAGCTCTTTTCCCAGTTTGTTTACCAAAGCTACTGCACTGTAAAAAATGTCTGTGAAATTAACAGTGATGTTCTGATGAGTTTTTTGGAACAGGGATTATGATATGGAAATCCTCAATCATAATCCCTGTTCCAAAAAACTCATCCCCCAAACAACTTAATGATTTTAGACCAGTAGCACTTACATCACTGTGTATGAAGGTCTTTGAGAAAGAAAATTATGAAGAACATGATTATTTCACATATGGAGGGGAGCATCGACCCTCTCCAGTTTGCTTATCAGGCAGGGAAAGGCGTGGAGGACGCCAAGCTTTTTATCCTTAACTGCCTCTATAGACACTTGGAAAAACCTCAAGCCCATGCTCGGCTCTTATTCGCTGACTTTTCCTCGGCTTTCAATTTGATGCAGCCACATCTACTTAAGAGGCTAATAAGTGATTTTAATCACCCCCACTAGGTTGTTTTATGGTTGTCAGATTTTCTAACTAACAGAAAGCAGAGGGTTTCTGTAAATGGCTGTGTTTCAGACTCCTTAGCTCTGTCCACCGGTTCACCACAAGGGTGTGTCCTCTCCCCCTTACTTTTTATTTTATATACAGATGAATGCAGAAGCGTTAGGCAAGGCAGCTACCTAGTCAAATTCTCTGACGACACTGCACTGCTGTCTGGATCTGAATCAGGACACGGGGAGGCTCTTGTTGATTTTGTTTCATGGTGTGACAAAAACTACTTAGACCTAAATGTGTCCAAAACTAAGGAGCTTATAATTGATTTTAGACGCAACAAAAACCCAGCTGTAGATAACACCATCCATGGAAAAACTGTGGAAAGGGTTCCTTTATATAAATATCTAGGCACCTTTTTTGACGAGAAGCTGAAATTTGATGTGAACACTGCAGACATTGTGAAGCGAGGGCAACAGAGAATTCATCTTCTCCGCAAACTGAACTCCTTTTCTGTCAGCCCTGTTATTCTCTGTCGTTTTTATCAGTCTTTTATCGAAAGTCTCCTGTGTTTCTCCTTCATCCGCTGGTTTCCCAGTCTTACACTGAAAGATGAAAACATCTTGTACAGCATTATTAAAACATGTTCCAAGATCACGGGAGTGAAATTTAGGGACCTGACCAGTTTTTGTGACCAACAAACTCTGAGGAAAGCAAACAACATTTTGTCTTCTCCTGGTCACGTGCTTGCAAGTGAATTTCCTCTGTTGCCCTCAGGTCGTCGCTATGTCTCACCTGTCTGTGAGACTAACTGAGTCTGAGTCTGTTAAATCACGATATTAAAAAGCTGTAAATAGAGAAACAATGAAGCAGTGTGTAATTTACAGTCATATTTTGTAAAATACTAAACCAAACACTGCAGCTGTTAATTTTAAAGTAATTATATGTAAAAAGAATCATATTTCTTTGTAAATTTACATATTACTGTAGTTTTAACACAGGAAAACTGTACTACAAAAAACAATACAATATAGTTAAATTTACAACATGAGAGTGTTAAAATAATAGGGTTTTTTTGTCGGGTAGATTTTTATACTGAAAGAAACCAGATTACATTTTACAGATTCATATATTATACTTTACAGATATAAAGTACAAATACAGTAAAATGATGTTAATATGAGGGGTTTAAGAATTAATTAATTGTTCTTCCTTAATGTTTGTGTGTGTTTTCCTTAGGTTTAACACTTGGGAAAATAACGTTGGGTTACAGGGTAACCCTGGTTCTCTGAGTATAGAGAATATCTCTCCACCAAGAATATATGTTATGGGATTGCTGACATCCTGGCAGCTGACGTGAATAATCATTTAAGACACACCACGCCTACTGTGGCTTCCCCTGCGCCGTCTATAAGTAGACCCCGCTGCGCAGAGTACCGTTGATTACTCTGATTTGAACTGGTCCCGAGCGGCCTCGATGTGGAGAGATATTCTCTATACTCAGAGAACCAGGGTTACCCTGTAACCCAACGTTCTCTTTCGTATGAGAATATCTCTCCACCACATATAGAATATATGTTATGGGACTCTGTAAGACACACCGCGAGGGTACCAAGGAGACAGAGCAGACGCCGCTCCTATAGCCACTCACTCTGGTATTTTCGAATGAGACGTCACTGCCACCGGGTGCAAAAACCAAACAAAAACGCAGTGTGTGCAAATCACCCAAGAACTATATACAAACATTTGGGACATCACCCTGGCTGGTCTAACACCAGCACAGGGGCATAGTGGATTCTTCGTCTATTTCGAAGTGGCCCTCAGCACACGCTCACCGAAGGAGGTGCTGGCAGCCACATTCAAACAATAAAACCGCATAAACGTGGTCGGGGTCGACCATGTAGCGGCTGCACATATCTCTGAGAGGGTGGCGCCCCGCCATAAGGCCCAGGAGGTCGACACGCCCCGCGTGGAGTGTGCCTTTACTCCCACTGGCACCGGCTCGCCTGCTTCTCTGTATGCCTGTTGAATTGCCTCCACGACCCAATGGGACAGCCTAGCCTTAGACACTGGCTCACCCAGGCACTGGGGCCTGAAACAGACAAACAGCTGATCTGTTTTCCTGAATGCCGCCGTACGCTGAATATAGATCTTCAGTGCTCTGACCGGACATAGCGCTGACTCCTCCTGACCCTCGCCTGCCTCCTGGGAGGGCCTAAGGGAGCGCAGCTCCACTGACTGACTCAGGTGAAAGTCGGTGAGCACTTTCGGCAGGAACGCCGGATTCAGACGCAGGATGACTCCTGTGTTGTCTGGCAGAAACCTACAGCAACTCTCATGTACAGAGAGAGCCTGCAGTTCCCCCACCCTCTTGGCTGATGTTACTGCCAAGAGGAATGCCACTTTGAGCGACATCCACTGAAGGCTCACAGATTCCAGGGGCTCAAAGGGCTCCTGCTCTAAGGCAGACAGAACCCGACCCAGGTCCCACGTCGGGCTGGCTGGCCTCCTGCTGCGTGGCACAAGCCTCTGCGCACCCTTCAGGAACTGTGATAGAAGGCCGCTGTCATCCACGAATAGCCTAGCCTCACCCACACGAGAGGCCTTGATGGCTGCCACCACACCTCTCAGGGTTGATGGTGATTTCCCCGCCTCCAGGAGCTCCTGCAGGTACCTAAGCACCTCTGGGGCCGCACATGTCACTGCGCTGATCTTGTTAGTGGCACACCATGACACGAACAGCTCCCAGCGATAAGAGTATGCCGCCCTGGTCGATGAGGCTCGAGCACTCTGCAGGGTCTGAACCACAGAGCTTGTGAGCCCCATGTCTAATAGACCGGCCCTCTCAGGGGCCAGGCCCAGAGATTGAGCCCCTGGGGAAAGGGATGAAACAGGGTCCCGTTTGCCTGGCTCAGCAGGTCCCGGCGAACTGGCAGTTTCCATGGTGTCCCGTCCAGGAGTGGTGTCACCCACGAGAACCATGTCATGTGGGCCCAGTCTGGCGCCACCAGGATCACACGGACCTCCTCCCGACTGATCCTCTGCAGCAGGTTGTGCAGAAGGCTGAATGGGGGAAAAGCGTAGAGCAGCCCCTGAGGCCACTGGTGTGCCATGGCGTCGATGCCCAGAGGAGGCGAGTCCCTCCCCACGGAGTAGAACAGCGGGCAGTGAGCATTGTCTCCCGAGGCAAACAGATCGGCCACCGCTCTGCCGGAGCGGTACCAGATCTCCTCTACCACTGCTGGGTGCAGCCTCCAGTCCCCAGGATGTGGTCCACTCCTGGAGAGGAGGTCTGCCGCTACATTCCCCACTCCTGGCACATGCATGTCCCTGACTGACAGGAACCGCGTATATGCCCATGTCCACAGATTGTGTGCAATCCTGCACAGACGTGGAGAGCCCATGCCTCCTTGTCTGTTGACATATGCTGCCGCCGTGGTGCTGTCGGTTCTTACAAGAACATGGCGGCCCTGCAGCCTCGGCAGAAAATGCCGAAGGGCCAGGTGAATTGCCCTTAGCTCTAACGCATTGATATGCTGGCCCTGGCTGAGGACACCCCAGCGCCCGCTGGTGCCCCTGCCTTCGTGGAGAGCGCCCCAGCCCTTGAGGGATGCATCCACAGACATCACCTGGCGACGCAGGACTGGACCCAGCCTGCTGCCTCTCGAGATGTTCGATGGCACCCTCCACCACCTGAGGGCCACAACAACCTCCTGGTGATCAGTACCATTGCCCGTAGGTCTCCCTGCTGGCACAAGCCCAGACTGTAGAGACACCGCTGCACTGGGCGCATGTGCAGAAGAGCTAGTGGTACCACCTGCACAGCAGCAGCCATGAGGCCCAAGAGGCGGAGACACAGCCTCCAAGTGACTCTGGCCCCTAGACGAAAATGTGTGAGACAATCGCTGAGGGAGTCCTGTCTGTCCTGTCTGTGAGTCAATCTCACCAATCCCGTCCTGGCATCCAGCCACATGCCTAGGAACTGGGTGGTCTGAGCTGGCTGCAGACTGCACTTTCTGTCGTTGATGCACAAACCCAGGTCCTGGATGTGTGACAACAACATTTCCACGTGACGACGACATTGCTGCTCTGTCTGAGCGCATATTAGCCAGTCGTCGAGGTAATTCATTACCCTGAGACCCTGCCGCCGCAGAGGCCCCAAGACTGCGTCCATGCACCTGGTGAAGGTGCGGGGAGCTAGTGAGATGCCAAAGGGGAGGACACAGAATTCGAAGGTTTTGCCGTCGAAGGCAAACCTGAGAAATCTCCTGTGGCCCTCCCAAATTGGTATTTGGAAATATGCGTCCTTGAGGTCGACTGTTGCAAACCAGTCGTCCACAAGGACAGCCTGTTTCACTCGTGGCACCGTCAACATCTTGCACCTCAGAGGTCGGAGGAACTTGTTCAGGCCCCTGAGGTCCAGAATTGGCCGGAGTGTCCCATCGCGTTTTGGGATAAGGAAATAATGGGAGTAAAATCCTGCCTGCCTGTCTTCCTGCCCCACCTCTCTGATAGCCTTTTTGGCCAGAAGAGTGGTCAGTTCTGAGCGCAGGACCTCTCTGTGCTGGTGATCTGCGACAATGGAAAATGCAGGCACCGTAGTCACAGGAGGGGTGCTCAGAAACTGAAGACGATACCCCTTGGTCATTGTAGAAACAACCCAGGGGTCCGCCCCCAGGGCCTCCCATGAAGCCTGAGACCCCTGAGGGCGGAGGCAGGCTGGGGGAGATGTAGCGTCAGGATCGGGACTTTGGACCTTGGGGTGCTTTACCACCATGGCCCTTGTTCCCCTTTCCACCACACCGTGCCGCATCCAGCCTAACCCTCAGATCGGGCAGGGGTTGACTGAACCGCTGCTGCTGCTGCTGCTGCTGCTGCGGCTGTTGCAGCCGACGCCCTTCCTGCCAGCTGGTGTTCGGCCTCAAAGTGCTAGACATCTCTCGGGCTGCGCGACGAGCCTCCTGCGCCTGCTGGATCATCGCTGTCGCGTCTGGTCCAAACATAGCCGTTGGCTCCACCGGCAGCCTGAGTAGACACGCCTTGTCTTCAGGCTGCAACTGGGACTGCGACAGCCACAGGTGGCGACGTGCCTGCCAGAGCCCTGACAAGGCCTTGCCCGCTGCCACCCCTTGCTCCCTCATGATCTTAGGGAGAAGTGAGGAGACCTCCTGTAGTTCACCTACCAGCTGTCCCCCACCCTCTTCTGATAGTTGCTGGACCAAATGCCGCTGATACAGAGACAATATGGCTGCCGTGTTGGCCAGTTTTGTCTGAACTGCCATCGCGCTATGCATTCTTTCAAGCAAGCTATCCATTGCGCTGCAGTTCTTGCTTCGGCTTTTCCCTTTCCCCAGAACTGAGTTGGAGGGAGCCACCAGAGCTGCCAATGCCGTGTCCACAGAGGGTGGTGGCCCGCAGCCAATCCTCTCTGGAGCATTTACTGCAGTCATGGCTCGACAGAGCCCAGACCAGTGACCCACTGTCAGTGGTGTCTTAAACTGCTTCCTGACCACATCCTCAAAATCTGAGAGGAGGGGCACCAGGAACCGCGGCGTAGGTTGAAACCCTCCCATCTCGTCATCAAAGCGCGATGGGGCAGGTTCTTGGCCGGGTGGCATGTCCACCTCCAAGGCAGCCACGGCCCTGCTGATAAGACCTTGTAGACGAGGCGACCGCTTCTCGTCAAACTCCTCCTCCCCTTCCCGTTGATCTATGGAAAGGATATCTATCTCCTCGTCCGAGGGATGCAGGGAGAGACTGTCGTCCTCGTCCCCCTCCACATCTATCAAGGGGCAAGAGGGATGGAGATCTATGACATCCTCATATGAGGGCCCAGCCCTGACTGGGCGGGGTTTAGTCACAGACCGCACCCCCCCTGCTGAGCAAACAGTAATAGAGGCCTGTGCAGCGTCTGTACCAGCCCTCGACCCCACTGTTGCAGTCGCAAGCCTAGACCGCTTGGCAGGCTGCGGCCCTGCAGAAGGGGTGACTGCCCTAAACAATCTGCGGCGTGCCTCTCTCTGCCTTGCTGTCATGCAGAAACAACTCATACATGCAGCAGGATCTTCCAGTACTGCCTGTGCATGGTCCTCCCCCAGACAATAAACACAAATATCATGGGAATCTTCTATAGGGATTTCCCTCCTACAGCCCAAGCATGTCGGGCCCTCCCGGCTTGCCATAGCCATGACCTCACTGTCACGTGACCAGGAAGTGCCCACAATGTTTTGATAACACCGGCAAGTGCTAGCCCTTTCCCTTTCAGTGACCTCGCTTTGCCGATATACCAATAACTGAATAAATGGAGGGGGGAGAGACAGCCGACAGCCCTTCGCCATGCGCTGCTCTTTATTCAAGTTTATTTTTTATTTTTATTTTTATTTTTTGTAACGCGAAGCAACCCAGGGGGAGGACGCCGGCCGTGCCCGCGACTCGTCGCTTCTCCAGACCAGCTGTACCGCACACGGTACCCCCTCCCGATGGAAAACTTCAATCGCCCAAAGTGGAAGAAGAGGAATGTAGTGAGAGAGGACGCTGGCTGCACCCGCGACTATGTCGCATCCTCAGACCAGCTATACCGCACCTGGTACCCTCAGCTCACTTTTCCTCTTCAAAGGAAAAGAGAGAGCAAGACAGCGACTTTGCAACCCTGAGAGGAGCCTAACGTTAGACCAACTCTCGACCCAAAGGTAACGGATCACCCGCAAAGCCACCGTTCAAACTCCCCACTCTTCCTATTGTTTCTGTCTTTGTTTTTGTTTTCCACGTCGTCTGATCTGCAGTGAAAATCAGAGGATTCAACGGTACTCTGCGCAGCGGGGTCTACTTATAGACGGTGCAGGGGAAGCCACGGTAGGCGTGGTGTGTCTTAAATGATTATTCACGTCAGCTGCCAGGATGTCAGCAATCCCATAACATATATTCTATATGTGGTGGAGAGATATTCTCATACGAAAGAGAACATAACATTCACAATCACGCTATATTATAGCCATAATTATTTGCATTAATTTTATTGAAAGTGGGGCTGCAACAACATTTTTGAATGGTAGGTTTCATTATAACTATTAAGTCCATCAATCATAATATAAACCAATTGAATTATTTCCATTCTGAGACACTTCATAAAGTCAGGCTTCAAATTCAGACTTAAGGAATGTCAGTAGGGGTATTTTTACTGCTTCCAATAACAAAACGGGTCAAATTTGTAAGGATTTAGGAAACGTTATGATTTTTAGCCCCGCGAAATAACGTCTGTTTGAATTTTAAATATGAGCTCGCCTCATCCAATCAGTAAACAGCAACTTGGAACTTGGAATACTCGACCGTTTGTTGTCAGAAAAATACTCGCCTCAGCTTGTGTCCGAGGGTATATTTTGCAGTCATAATAGCAAGGCTGACTGAGCGGGGGTAAGTTAGTTTGGCGGGTTTCATGCTTGATGCTAACATATTTCTGTTCATTGTTTACATCTCTGATGTTTAGCTGTGGTTAATGCAGCGTCTTCCGTAGAGGGTAAAAGCTTTAAAAAAAAGGGTGGTTTTGTTATCTTGCTAAAAATGATTACCTACCGTTTTTGCAGCAAAACACTTCAAACGTTGAGGGGCTATGTGCTGCACTGTAGAGTTCACAGGAATGAACCCCATTGTTTTTTCAAATGTGCCGGAAATGACTGCACGCAGACATTTAGTAGTTGCACAGCTTTTAAAGCACATTTCTATCAGGTTCACAAAGTACCCATACCCTTTGTTACTACGAGCGCCGATTTTACGGATTTAAAATGTGCCATTTCACTGTGTGAGCGCCAATTTCATACCATGAAAGATCTTTTTTCCCATTTAAAAGATCATCTGGTGGAGGGGTGACCTGTGGCATGGCCAGTGACCGGTTGTAAAAATACGTTCACTGTGAAATCATCATTTACTGCTCATATGTCCAGGAAACATAGAGCATGTTCAGTGGATAGCATCAGTAACAGGGAAACTATTTGTCAGTCTTCTGCTGTCAATGCATGTGGAGATGCTTCCCAGAGCTCAACTGATGCAACAACAAATGAAAGCACTGAATTGCCACAGGATTTCAATGAGACCTATGTCAGGAATATATGTTTATTCTACCTAAAATTGCCAGGGCAGCTCCTTCTTCCAGCTTCAACAATACAGGCAATTGTTGAAGAGATGCAAAATGTGCATGAGTTGGGACAGGATTACACCTTAAATAAACTACGTTCACTATTGAAAGATGACATGTGTCTAACAGATGATGCTATTGCTAAAATCTGTGATTGTGTGAAGGATTCAGATCTGTCATCAGGGACCACTGAGAACAACATATTCAAGAGTTCAGACATTCAAAAAGATGTTCAAATACACAGAGCCTAAAAAAGTAACATTAGGACATGATGAAAATATGACACAAAAGTTTGCTTACTACATACCTGTGACACAAACAGTAAGTAACTTATTAGAATCAGCATTATGGAAGAATTCAGTGTCACAACAGTCTTGT
Organism: Pagrus major; assembly: GCF_040436345.1. NCBI lineage: Eukaryota > Metazoa > Chordata > Actinopteri > Spariformes > Sparidae > Pagrus > Pagrus major. The sequence continues at coordinate 24,961,008 of NC_133219.1, forward strand.
GAAACAGACTCAGATGTTTTTAGTGAGATAAGTGATGGACAGAACTATAAGTCCAACCAGTTCTTTTCAGGATGCCTGAAGCTAATTCTTTACCAGGATGCTTTTGAAATTGTCAATCCCCTCGGCTCTGCTAAGAAAAAACACAAAGTTGTTGCAGTTTATCTTTCTGTGGCAAATTTACCTGCTCATGTGCTGTCCAATACTGATTACGTGTCCCTTGTCTTATTGTGTGGAGAGAATGACCTAAAACAATTTTAAAGTGCTAAAGTTTTCTCAGAGATGTTTTTTTTTTTTTTTTTTACAAGATTTAGAGGAAAATGGAGCAACTGTAGATGGAGAAACAGTCACAGGGGCTCTGTATTGTATTGCAGGCCATAATTTGGGTTCACACAGCATTGGTGGGTTTACTGAAAACTTTACTCATTCTCACTACTTTTGCAGGTACTGTGAAATCACGCGAAATGAGTTTCAGGGTAATGATCCAAATGTGTGTGGTCCACAGCGCACCCCTGAAAGTTATGATTCTGCTATTGGTGAGCTACAAGCTGAAGACAATTGGGACAACAAAGGCATAAAGGTAAACTCTGTTTTCAATGCTCTGACAGCTTTTCATTTTTGCCAGCCTGGTCTCCCACCTTGTTTAGGCCATGACCTATTTGAGGGTGTCTTGTCTATGATGTTGCACTTTATTTGAAGTATTTCATCAAGAAAGAGAACTGGTTTACATATTCACTTGTAAACCGGTGCATCAAGCAATTTAAGTACAAAAGTTCTGATGCTCAAACAAAGCCATGTGTCATCAACTCTGAGATGTCCAAGCTTTCGGGTCAAGCCATTCAAAATTGGAACTTCTTAAGGTTGCTGCCTGTATTAATTGGTGACAAGGTTAAAAATCCAGAAGATGATGTGTGGCAGTTAACTCTCCAACTTAAAGATATTGTTGATATGATTTGTGCACAAAAGATTTCATTGCCTCAGGTAGCCTACCTTGATGTTATAATCCAAGAATATTTGGAATCAAGAAAGTGTTTATTTCCTGACACTCCACTAAAACCGAAACATCACTTCTTGAGGCACTATCCAGCACTAATTTTGAAGTTTGGCCCCTTGATCAGGTTATGGACGATGCCTTTCGAAAGTAAACACAGCTACTTCAAGAGATGTGCCAGGCATTTGAAAAATTTGAAAAACATCTGCCTAACTTTATCTACCTAAGGCATCAGATGTTTCAGGCCTATCTTTCAGCTGGTCCTGAATGCAGTCAGCTTCTGCAAGTCAAAGACAGTTGTACTTTTTACCCCAACCTTTACAGTGACGCTATAAAACATGCAGTGAGAGACTTTGGCTTTTTGGAACACAATACTAGTGTTTCCACAGACATACAATATAAAGGTACATCATATAAAAAAGGGCATTTCCTTGTGTCAAAAAATGATGAGTCCATGGAGTTTGGGGAACTTCAAATAATTTTAATTCAAAATGATGTAACTGTGTATTTTGTGATGGCTATACATAAAGCTGACTATCATTCTGAATACCATCTGTACTCTGTGACAAAACAAAATACACGGTTGCAATGTCTTAACATTAATGACTTGGTAGATTTTTATCCATGCCCATCATACAATGTTAATGGGCACAGAGTCATTCCACTGAAACACAGTGTGCTGTCGAAAAAAAAAAAAGATCTTGGCCACTGTGGTGGAGAAAGCAGACTAAAAATACACATGTAAAATACTGTTTGAAAAATATGAAAATGACAGCAGTTTTTCCTTTTTTAGATGTATAGAATTAAAAAGTGTAAATCCTCACTCATACTATATGCTCAAAGTAGAGATTCCTCTTATCTGTATACATGTTCACTGTTACTTGACTAAATGTCAAATGACTGTTATTCTTTCATTTGTAGTCTTGAAAACTGGCGATTCTTCTTTGATTCCAGAAATGACTGACTTTGAATCAACATTTCTACACACCGCCATCACTGAGGTCTTGCCTTACCTTCCAGAGGTGACAAAAGCTATTCTAGAAGAGCACTTACAGTCCCTCGGGGTGGAGACATATGATGACTTTCAGTTTATTGAGGAAGCCGATTTGGTGTCAGCCTTCAGGCCAATTCAAGCCTGAAAACTCCTTGCTGCTTGGAAGTGAGATGTAAGTCAAGTATTGCAGTGCAAGATGCATCCAATGTCCAAAGTAGCATGCATAAAATATCCATTGAAATTATAGAAGCATTCACATTTTTGTGTGCATGTATGTTTTTGCAGGCCAGACTCCTGAAACCAGCAGCTCATCTGTTGGTGCCTCACCAGGACCACCCACATCCTTGCAGTCTCTTTCACCCGGAAGTTCAACCTCAACATCTTCCAACAGCTGCCAGAGCCCTAATGTAGACTGGGTGGATACATTCATGACCCCGTGGGATAAATTCCCAGAGGAACTGATGCAGTCATTGGAAAGAGGGAAACGACCAAGTCCACGAATGAGAAAAGAGATGGTCCGGATTGTGGTGTGTGAGATGATGCAAAAAAGTTGTTGTGTAAGTAAAAGAAACTCTACTTAAGTTGCTAAAAAGATGTTTGCAAAATATCCAAAATCCCTGCAGGACGTGATAGAGGGAGACGTGATCGGGCCAGGGTATCACTATCTAGTCAAGCAATTGCAAAATAGGGTAGAGAATGTGAGGCGATCTGCGACCCCAAAAATAAGAAAAAGAAAGTATCACACTGATGAGTCTGACACAGATGAAGTTCCTCCAGAACAGAGAGCAGCAATCCAGGACACTAACGGGTGCATTAACTGGGATTTAAAATTCCTGCCCCTCGGAGAGACCCCAGAAAGCCAGCAGCAGAAGAAAGAAAAACTGAGGATGATGTGTCAGCAAACTGATTCAAATCCAGAGGAGGTCAATCATCTGATGAAGTTGACGTTCTACACACAACGCAAACAAGTGAACCAGGGGAAAGATATAAAAAACTTCATGGAAGAGTGGCCCTTTTGGTTTGATGAACTTGGCATGGCAGTCCACTTCAAGGAGGTCACTGGAATTGGACTTAAAGAGACCTTCACACGAAATTTGGACCAGAAGGGAAAACAGCTCCTGAACTACCTCAATACTGTTGCTGTGAACAAGAACAAGAAGTTCCAACAGGCTGTAACAAAGTTAAAAGTGATGAGGGGGGAGCTGAGTGGTTGCTCTGAATATGTGAAAGAGATGGTGCTGCTTCTGCTGTCCTACTTTGATGATAAGGAAGATGCCATGTTCTGTTATGTGGAGGACACATCCATGGCAGAGGAAGCGCAGATGGACCAAATTCGCTTGACTTCCACCATTGTTGTGTGTGGTAAGTTAAATTGTTTTCTTCCTTGGTCTTTCCTTCTCTCTTTTGTATTTCTCTATTTTTTCTTAGTTTTTCAAAATGGCCTTAAAAGGCTTTAAATTCTCCCCTAAACCTGTATACAGACACTGATTTCTGTGTTGATGGTAAGCAAGTTAACTGATCTTGAAAATTTAAAAATAGAAATGCTCAAAACTATTTTGTGAAATACGTTTTAATTATATTTTTCTTTTTCTTTTTCATTTTAGGACGATCCTCCTATTCTTCGAGATGGGTAATGCTGAGTGTGGATCAAATCATTGTACAGGACAACTTCCCTTCCTTTATTTCTGCCCTGTGCATGATGTTCGGGAGCTATTATTGCTTCAGCATCCACTACCCATCAGAGCTGGCATCAACCCTGGAGTTTCTGCAGAGGTGTGTCTTTTTGCATTGGCTTTATCCATTTTCACTTTATTGACCTGAAACAAGTCTAAATTAGCTGCTGCAGTGGCTTGGGGGTTGCGTGTGTGGGTGTATACGTTTTTTTTCCTTTGGTAATGTAGATACTGTATTTTATTATTTAAATTTTTTATTTTTTTTCTCTTCTGTTTCCCAAGATGTTTTTTCTCTATCAACCCCGAGAAGAGCAATAAAGTGGAGGAAACAAACACATCACGTCTTCACGTGAACCCCAGAGTCCTTACCTTGATTCAGGAACTTTCAGATCATGAGTGGCGGGATGTCTGAATATGGACTAAACAGTAAGATTTATGGCATGTAATGATATGCCCCGCTCACCCTTTTTCAGTTTTTTTTTGGTTCATTATCTGCTCAGTTCTTCAAGCTTAAGAACAAAGTAAAAGATTCTGACGAAATTTGAGTTGTTATGCAATTGTTACTGAGTTTTATTTCTCTTCTCATTTGAATGCCCATTCTTCAATTTGAAGAGCTTGAAGATATTTGTACTTTTTTAAAATCTATTTTTACAAGTTAATTCAGTGATCCTTAGAGGGTGCTAAAATTCTTAGAAGAAAATAACCCCTCAATTGTACTAAGACAGTTTAAGAGCAGGAAAGTCTTTCAGTTCCAATAAGATAATCACTAATCTGTCACATGCTTTCTATTCAAAAAGTACAAGTACAAACCAAAAGTTTGTAAAGTACATCTTAGAAATATGTAAGCAGAGAAATGACATATGTACTTGTTAATTGTGTTTACTCTAATAAATTCTTGGAAAGGCAAGTTATTATTGGATTTTTTTCATCTTTCAGTACAATAATTTAAATTTTCATATGCTTAATCTGTGTACTCACAGATTAACATTATCACATTTCTGGTAAAAGTCAAACATCTACAAAAAGGCAGTGGAGTTTGATTTAAATCGTTTAAAAAAAAAGTGTTCAATCTACCTGTAATGTACTGAAACAGTTTCTTATTTTCACTGTTGTTTTTACGGAAAAATACTGGCAGCTGTGGTTGCCAGAATAATTCTGTAAAAAATACAGTAAAAATGTAAACAACTGTACAGAAGAACCTGTAAATATTAAAGTTTAAAGCTGTTGTTGTTTACATTAATACATTATACACAATGTTTGAGTAAAATTTGCAGAAAAAATCAGTTAAATGACTTATGTCTTATAAGACATAAATAAATAAATGTCTTATACAGAGGCTTTTACAGTTAATGTATGTAATTTGTTTGGTACCTTTTAGTTAAATTAAATGGGATTCGATGTAAATAAGCAACAATTGCAAGTCAATTTTAGTGAAAGAATTAGCAGTGTGGTCATGCTAATTCAGCAGAAAAGGGCTGTATGATTTACTGGTTTAAAATAAATTTACAGGTTGTTCTGTAAAGTTGTTTACAGTTTTACTGTATGTTATACAGAATTATTCTGGCAACTCAGCTGCCAGCTTTTTTCTGTAAAAACACCAGGATTTTTTTTAGAGTGTGATTTTGTATTTCGCTTTTTCAACACCAGACAGTTTGCCACAATATGACCCGTTTTCTTACAATAGTAGCACATTACATCATCTGTCTCCTTCTCACGGTCCCTCTCGGCCTCTTGGCTCTTACTACCAGGCTCTAGAGGCCATTTTCTTCCACCAACCTCAGTCTTATTGAAAGGCCAAGCCATAAACACAGCCTTGTGAGTCAGGACATATTCGTCTACTAATACCGCGGCTTTAAATATATCACCAGTTTTATGTTCACTCAAATATGTTGACACTCTCTCCGGGAGGCAGCTTTTAAATTCCTCCATTAGCACTAATTGTTTTAACTGCTCAAAATTCCCTGCTTCAGTAGCTGTGCACCAGTGATCAAACAGAGCCTCCTTCTCCCAAGCAAATTCCGTGTAAGTTTGATGTTCTTGTTTCATTAATCTACGGAACTTTTGACGGTAAGCTTCCGGTACCAGCTTGTAAGCTTTAAGCACCGCAGCTTTTACTTTAATTTTAGACAATCATCCGCCGGAAGTAACGTGTAAACTGTCAAGACAAACTACCAGTCAAGACACTCTGTAACAACAGCGTCCACATACTTTTCGGCCTGCTCAAACAAAACGAAATATTGATCAATCTCCCCTTCATTAAAAGGAGGAACTAAGCGGATATTTTTTCTCACATCAAAATCTGTGGACTTTGTGGCAGCTTGAGAAAGCCACACCAAGCTCTAATTCACCGAAACTCAAGTGTTTTAGTTTCCAGGTCATTCTGCAGCTGCAGCTCTTTCTCTCTCAAGGACAGCTGCTGCAGCTCATCCTCCAACTCTTTAAGTCTCACCACTTCATCCACAGACTGACTCGACTGCGCTGGAATTTTTGGAGTACTCTGAAACTGCGGCAAAATACCTTTATCTACCAGGGCAGCATACACCTCCGCCTTAATAGCCTGCTTTCTGTATTGCCTCACACAGCTACCTCTTAATGATCGGCAATTAAGAGCAGAATATACTTGGTGCACAGATGGAATACCTCAAGAGTAGGAGCGTCAACAAACTCAACCAACTTAAACTCCATCTTCAAAGGTAACACACAGCCTACAGCACAAAACCCCTGCTGCCTTAAACAGCAACTTCAGTACCAAAAGTACTGCCCTGCAACAAGCACTACTACAAAGTAACCAACAAAACTGTGTCCACAAAGTTACCCAAACCCCAGAAGAGTAACACACAGTACAACTGGCTACCAACAAACTAACATCCAAACTACAGGCTATCCAGGCTTACTGCCACTAAGCCAACATCTAGAGGATACACAAAACCTACCTTTATTTTAGTTAGGACGAGCCCCCAATATATGTTACGACCCCCTACAGTAGGTACTCCAAATGAGGTTTAACACAAGACAAACAAACAAATTGCAGACAAATGTATTAATTGAACAACAACCAAACAAAGGGAAAACCTCTAAACAATCAAACAAACAAATGTAGCACCCTACCCCAGTGATTGCAAATACCTAGCTATTTACAATGAACTATCTGAAGAGTATCGCTCTGGGCGGGCTCTGGGTTCTTAATTTTAAGGTTTTGTGGTGCCGTATTAACCTATGTATTGACCATAAGGTAAGTAAAAATAATGGGTTGGTGCCTCCACTTTGTAGATTATGAAATGAGATATGAAATATCTACTAAGAGTTACTATGAATTTAAATGATTTTGTATGGGCTAATTTCTTTAATTTATTCACTATATGCTTTAACCCTGAACAAATATATTTTGTACCAATGAATCCCTGTGATTTATTCTAAGTATCACTCACACACAGTAGTTTTAAAATAAACTCAGTGTATTCACACAAATATGAGTATCAAATATGACCCACTATTAAACACAGAAATATCACTTATCACAAACTTTTCATACTAATTCACAGTCTATCTCAGTAAACACAAATTCAGTACCCAAAAGAATGTGCACTCTTAATAGAGTCAAACAGTCTCAGAAATAAAATGTTGCAGGCCTGAATCGGTGCTCGGGTACGTTGAGGTCTAAAAGTGATGACCCTTTCGCTTTCTCAAGCAACATGAAATAAAACTGCTGCACGTGCAACTGGATTTTTGTACTCACTGTTCCGGTCCAGTTAGTGTATGGTGTGTGTGAAGATGTCTGGAGGGGGAAAGTACAGGTGAAGATGGAGGAAAATGGAGAGGGGGAATGGAGATGGGAGACTCCGAAAGGCTGCCTCGACACGTGCTGCTCTCCCGATAGCCGACCGTCGTCGCTTAGAGGGAAAACAAGGTCCAAGGAGGGCTTCCTGGTCCAGTCCTCTTCTATAAACCGTTATACGTCCAGATACCGCTGACAAACTCTGCATTTATCCCGATAGGAGGACAATACTCCGGCATTACGTTTACTACTTGTGTCGTCTTTTTCTCCGTGCTCTTCTTTCTCCAACTCTACCTTGATCTAACCTGCTTCCTCTAAGTCCCACCCCCAGGCTCTCCCGACTGAACGATAGCTCATGCCATTGAGCAGACGACCAATCGACAGGCCAGAACAGGGATGATTGACAAATAAAACACCAGTTGCCTGTACATTCAACCAAACATATTATCAACACATTTTAAGTAGTCTTGACTTAACTTTTATATTTTTAAACTGAACTCATGCATTTTAAACAACAGTTCCTGTTACATGAATTACATTAGAATACCCTTCCTTATAGAAAGAACTTATTTATTATTTATTTATTTAACTAATTAACTTATTAACATTTAGACAGGGCTACACAAACATACTGATGGGCTGGCCAAAATAAACAATAGAAGGGCAGCCTCCCAGACCAACCCACCAGGGCCGTCAGAGCTGGGGGCTAACCCTCTACCCTAACACAAAGGAACAACTAAACCTAATTGAAACAAAGCCACGAAAACTAGACTACCACACCCATCAGATAAACATAAAACAAAACATAATACCCCAGCCAGCATCCCGGCTGACTGACTGCATCTCTGGTCAGGTGAAATGGAGTGAGAGCTAGAGACAGAGAGAGAGAGCCTTGTGCCCTCTTCTTATTGGCCATTCCTAATCAGCCAGACTGCTATCACCTGGAAAGGCAAGAGGCAAGATGCTAAACAGGATGAGGCAGAGCGACTGCCTCGTCCTGTCTTATAATACCACAAGCTCTCTTTTAGTATGCTAAATAAACAAAATAAACTCACAAGACGTCAAGAAAGGAAATATTCTTACAACTATTTTCTTATTAAACTGAAAAATATAACTGTACACCATCTTAGAGGGTAATTTAAGTTTCTCTCATTTACTAACTAACGTGAGCTTTATTGCCTTGTTAACACATTGTAAAAACACTTCATCTCAAAAGATGAAACTCACCAAAGTGGTCATGCTTTGTCTTTTCACTGTTCTCACAATTAGCAATTCTGGTTTGAAACAAATTCATAATTCATTGAGTTAGATGTGAAAATATTTTGGCTCTACATGCTGGTTTTTCCTGCAGCTGATGTCGACCTCCATCTTGCTCCTGTCCTACTTTACATCTCTCCTGTCCCCAGCTTGAACCCGATGTGTCTTCGTGGTCAGAGTCCTGGCAGAAGTCGCTGTAAATCACCTCGGTACTGCATTCCCTGTTGTCAAAATGTCTCATAGGCTGTTTTTGGTTCTGGTAGGCTGTTTATACCTTATTTTGAGGAGTGCAATTTTTTTTTTCATTTGAAAAAGAAAAAAAGATGGCAAACTTACCCTAACCCTTTTTTCCAAACAAAAGCAGCCATAGAAGCCTCTGTCTGAGCAAGCACTTTCAATTAATGATGCTATAGAAGCATTTTGGTCTGTATCAAAAAGTATTGAGGTTCAATACACAGGTCTGCCTAAATGTGTTTACTCCTCTTTGTTATGCCAAATTCTCTACCTGTGCTGTGGGGGAATATTTTTTTTAATTTGTGTAGCCATATTTTTGCTTGTAAATTCCATCATCAACACTGTCAGAAAGTTGTATTCTGACTCCAAATGTGAAATGATTCAATGCAAAACTTGTATAAAGAAAAGCTATTGTACTAGTAGATTACACTCCTATCTACTGTACTGTCCACAGCCCTCTACAGTAAGCATACATAAACCTCACCTGGCAAACTTTTTGTTGGCAACACACAAAGTGGCTAATGGCTAACAATTTAGAGCATCTTGTAGTTATTTACGACACTGAGCTTCACTTATTAAAGGCAAGACTTGGAAGTTAAAGCGATCATAAATTTGCTGTCCAAAAGGCAGGCATGCTGAGCCGTAAACAGCATTGAAATGTATTTTTATGTCCATTAGTGTGTTCCATGGCTGGCAACCTGGGCAGTCCCTTGCTTTTAGAGTGAGTAAAAACAATGTTAAGTCCTCCAGTGGGCTATGTCTGTGGTATTGGCAATCTCATCTGTGTTAACCTCAAATGGAAATAAATTTTGTCTTCCACTATGTGGGAATAAATAGAAATATCAGAATTCACCACAGTGCATGGTTCTTCCTATTGCAGGGATGATATCTCCTATATACTGTATTCCCATGCTATAAAATTCCATTAGGCTGCTAAAATTACTTGTCCCCCTGCCGCAAAAGGTGACATCTATTTGCAGATTCTATCAATGACTGGACGCTAACCTCTGTTTCTCAAAGCACATGCTACCATACACTCTTTCAGACACACACATGCACACATGCTCTGTCCAACCAAGGCCATTAATGATGTGCTATGTGCTAGGAGTTCCTTCAGATGACCAGACGGTTGTAGAGAAGCAGCCTGATGGTCCAAACACCCTGGTGTACATTAAACACATCAGTCATGAAGTGTATCACAGTAACGACCTATGGATACTGCTGCTACTCCTGTTGCTGTCTATAATTGTGGTCTTGGCTAGCTTACTCACACATTCATGGTCATGAACTCTCCTTACCAAGCTCTTACATACACTGGGGCACACTGCCAGTCATAATTAAAGGGTAAGTACACCCAAAGATGAAAATTCACACTTCATCTTCTCGCCCTCCTGTTGATGTAAAGTCAGGGGAAGTTTTTTGTTGTTGTTTTGGTATTTTTATGATCTAACATCCCGACAATGTTTTATAATTTTTGACAAATAACTTAATTTTGTGCTTAAAATAAAAATGTTTTAGCTGTCACTCAAATGGAATGGACTACAGTAGAATCTGGGACTTTTATGTCATCCACCAAGCCTCACTTTTGCTGTTATAGTAAAGGTTGATTTATGGTTGTACGTAGGCTCTACACAGAGACGATGCCATAACCTACACCATAGTAATCATTTATGCATGTGCGCTGGCGTGTCTGCATTGCTGCCGGTGGTGAGCGGATTGCCAGCTGACTTTCCCCTTTAAACACACCAACCCATTTGGCTCACAGCTGTGTCTGAGGGCTAGAGAGAGTGGACAGGCAGTGTGTCAGCAGGGAGGACCTTGGGCAAACCAAGCTTTAACGACTTGGTTTTGGCAAGCCTGCATTTGCCACGGGCTGCTAATTGAGGGGCAGCCTACTCTTCAGACATTTAGCATGTCTGCTCTCTCTTGCCCAGAGACTTTTCAGCAGCTAAGAGATGCTTTGGAGGAGGAGTGTAATCCAAGAAGAGCAGCAGCTGGCCGGTCAGGAGGGACTGCAAAACGTGATAAGTGTAGTGTGTTTCAAGCGAATGTACACCTACGCAGAGCCTATACTCAGCAGCGTTTAGTCATCTGCCTCCATCATGTTTACAAAGCTGCTGGTTAAGGGGTGTCATAAAGTGCAATTAATCTGTTATTTAAAAAAAAAAAAAAAAATCAGAATTAATTAACCATAATTAACATGTTGTATTGATATCCCTAACATAAAATGAAAAATCACCAAAATAAATGAAACATCACCAAAAATTGCTTCATACAGCTTGCTCCGGCATAATGCAAGTCTCAGGAAGCCCTGAGATTCCAAATTTGATTTGACAAGACATAATTTACACTGTAGCTGTTAAGCTAAAAGCATTGAAAGTGGATGCACAAGCTCAACCGCGTCTCAACATCTTTTCAAATCAATTTGGGTTATTTTTGAGTGAACTTATCCTTAAACACCCCCTTAAACATCCCTCCTCATCTTGGTAAATCATCCATATTAAATATGTACACCTAATCAATGGCCATTGCAGGGCTTTTGATTCAATCGTCTAATTGTCCCAATCTCATGTTGTATGTGCTGACCTCAGCTGTGACCTACGTATTGTCAATTTGCGACTCATTACGACCGGGGACACTTAAAGGCCCCCCAAAATTTTGACAGTGCATTCGAGAGGGTAATTGTGTTCCTACAAGCAATGCTGTGTAGAGCATATGAGCTGTATTCTGGAGATAGCATTGTTGCTGCGCAGCTTATAGGATCATATATGGCACCTTAAATGGATTAACCTTTTTTCCTCTTTGACGACATATCACTGTGCATCAATGTTCTCTCCTTCGCTATACCACCTCTCTTAATTCTCTTTCCCTTTATCACCACATAGCAAACTCCTTCTTTTGCCCTTTTTCTCACTCCTCATCTTCTCCAACACATGGAAATCTTCACCGTCCAGGCATAACATTTCAGATGGGATTGATGGCAAAGTGACATGCACTGTGTTGCCTGTCTATTTCCTCCATCCGGGCCTGTCATCTACACAGGAGAGCAGCGGGTTAATGTGGTCAGGGACATTGAACTCTTCTCGACATGGCTGCCATCTGGTCACTGACAAAAAGGGATCATACTGTAGACGTGCGCGATCACCTGAATATGAATGAAGCTTATTCAATATGAGTTTCACACCACGTCGCTGGCTTTTGACTCATAATGAGGCTGATAGAGGAGAAAGCTAATGGCGTGGAATGCAGGCTCACGCAAACACACAATAGCTGTTATCAAGTGGATGAGGCTTCATGCATATTCACAAACACACACATGAAGCTGCCACTGTATGTCTGTCGCAGTCACTGCGGGCCACTGCAGCAGGGTAGGGTGGGGTAGGATTTTTAATTGTTTTATGGGAGAGTGACGGGCATGGAAATAGGTGGCCTCAACCCCCTCCACACACACGTTCACATGCACCCCCTCCCCCAGTCCCTTCAGCACAGCACCGACTATGTGGTAGTGTGTGAGACAGTCTATTACAGAGACTGGGGAGGGCCCTGAGGTACACATATGGGAGGAAGATAACACATAGTGGTGGCAGTGGAGGGCTTTACAAGCTGCCGGCAAGTGTACATGTGTGATGATGAGTGTTGTGTGAATGTGTGATTCTCTATGTGTGTGTATGTGTGTGCGCTCAGAGGTGTTAATCCTGTGTTAATCAATGACTGCATGTGTTGTACTGAGGATACTGGCAGTAGTGTGGATTCATGTGCATGTCTGTGTGTTCCAAACCCTCTCTCTCCTACTATGTGTCTAACTCACTCTCTCCCTGCCCACTCTCTAAGTGGAGAGAGGAACAATAAGAGGCGTGTGGGAGTAGCAAGGTGAGACTCAGATATGGAATTAAGTATATGTTATTACTACTGGGAGAGGACTCAGAGGCTGCAGGCCACCGGCAGCCTGTTCAGCTCACTATTCTGGCTCGAGATAAGATAAAATATCATGTGTACACAACCGTATTGCTTAAATATTTGTATAAATAGATTAGAAAAAAGTGAAGTTGTGTTTGTTACTCAGAAGAGAAGATGCCTGTTTATACTAGACTATAAATAGATGTTTCCTTAGCAGAGTTGAGATAAGTAGTAGGATAAAATTCCCTCTGGGTGCAAGATTTTGAACATTGATCTTTATTCATTTAGGAGGTTTGATGTCTTCCCCCAGATATATAGATATTTTTTCAACCTTCTTGGCATAATGGAACAGATCTGGGATCATTACCTAGTCCTCTTCTATAGCATCTATCATTACAACTTGACAGATGGAAAGAACACTGACTGGAGATCAGCAATCCTGCAAACAAGATGTCAGATAAAAGCTTTGTTCCAAAAAGAACTCATGAGGCCATGTACAACACGTGCACCTCAATCGATTATCACATAATGATGGCCATAATGAACCTTAATCAACATTCTCTTAACATTCTCCAGCACTAATGCATCCAGCCCTGCCCACCATCCACTGCAGTTGATCAATTACAGGGCCATTATAGTGAATGTCTTGCACAGCTCCCAGCTGCTCGGGACATGTAGTGCAGTCCACTTGCTGGTCTTGGTGGTGGCCGCAGCAAATAAACTTAGCGAACAATCTGAGGATCAATCCCATCACTTAGCCAATTAGACAATAAGGAGACAGACGCCCATTACCATAAGAACCAATCGATAGCCGGAGCCAGGGCCCGAGGTGGGCTGTCTGGTCCCGTGGAGCCGCCAGGGGTTTGTTTGCAGCTAATGGAGGGAAAAAGAGGCGGGCCAAGGGGTGGGGCCAGGCTGGCATTTTGATGGACTGCTTTAACAGGACACTATTGGCAAGGTTGGAAGGATGTTGAGGCCAAGAGTTTGGATGGTGTAAACATGACAGAGAGAGTGGTGTGGGGTTGGACAGACAGAAACTGAGATCACTGACAGAGAGTGTAGCCAAGTTTCCACTCAACACTTTGACAGTCTTCTTTTCACACTTCAGACAGTTTAAGTGTCTGATTCAGTGTGGATTGACAAGTTGGTCAAATTCAGTGTGTGGATGCAAGGATGCAATATTTCTGTTTTATCATTTAGATTTTGGTAGTCAATTTCCATCATAAAACATATTATGACTTGTTTATCCCATTAGTGTAAAACATTGACAGATACTGAAAAAATAAAAATGCTTGTAATTACATACATTCAAAATAATTTCCATGCCAATAAGTGTTTATGTTGTTGTCTGATTGTTGGGGCCCATTGTATATGAATGGCATGTTATTTTCTATAGATGCTAGTGAAAACAATGTTCAGCACACAGAACCTTTTTTATGAGAGTTGCATCCAAAGTAGTACTCATGTGCAAACAGATTATAGCACACTAGAAATTTAATTGAGTTTTTAAATTTAATTTTAAATATGAGTCTGACCACATATGACCAAGTTGGACAGTCTGGACTAGATGATGTTGCAAATTATGTGTTTGGTGTTAAATGATTCTGCTAGTAATGTCTTCTCCAGTTGCTACCTGCTGTTCTAATTACCATTATATGTTGATGTTTGATTTTACTAACTTGAATCAGGACTATATATCATTTCATAGTCAATAACAGGAAAATATTCACTGATTTTTTTCCAAGGTGTAAACCAAACCCAAAATGACACAAAAAGTAACCATGAAAAAATGTTTTGATTTTCATTAAAACATGAAAGGTCCAGTGTGTAGGATTTAGGGAGATCTATCAGCAGAAATGCAATATCAGTGTATATATTTCACCTGAAACTAAACTAAAAGTATTTTCTTTACCTCAGAATGATCGACAGAGGGATTGGGTCCTCCTCCACAGAGTCCGCCATGTTGCACCACAATGTTTCTACAGAAGCCCAGAACAGACAATCCAGACACTGGCTCTAGAGAGAGCCTTTCACATTTTTCATGTTTTTAGCAGCCACCATAGGGGAGGATGAGAGAGGGGGTGTTCAGTTGGGTGCAACCTGAAACCACACCACTAAATGCCACTAAATCCTACACACAGAATCTCGAAACCTGGCATCCAGGCATCAGTGACTACAACGATAACAGCGTGCTTGTGTGTATGTGTGTGCATGCTATAATCTGTCTGGGTGCACGGCAATGAAAATGTGATATTGAATTTCACTAAGCGTTTTTATACTGGACAGCAACCTGCCAATTTGGCTGTCCTTTTTGTGGCTAGGTCCGCGAATTTAGACAGACCGTGGCATATTGGGGGTCTGTTTTGGTCCGCAAATATGATGCCTCGGAGGGTACACTTTTTGCCACCTCCATTGCTATGTAAATCCAAGGCGTTGATGTGCCGGCAATCGCGTGACATGGGCGGAGGTGTCGATGACGTGCACTGTTGTGTGACCCACAGCCGGGAGTTTTAAAAGCAGGAAACAGCTGATCACAGCAGTCAGTTCATCACTTCATCCGCGGACGTCAAGATGAGCAACTGGAAAGCCGCTGAGATCTGGGAGATGCTAACCATCACAGCCGAGAGAATCATCAATAACCAGATCACTCGTCACTGTTAACGCCCAACTTCGTGCTTCACGTCACGTCACATGTTTACGCCTACCCCAGTGGCAGCTTTTTTGAAAAGGAGGAATATTACACCTTCGTTTCACATAGACAAGACGGCAGATTGCAGCCTTTACCTGGCTGCAAATGTGGCACATTTTCTAACTAAAAGGGGCTATCGATTTGGGCATTTTCTCAATGACCAAGTGGAGTGGATTTGATGATGATGCACTAATATAGCGCTTCAAGGGGTCTTAACTAATATAAAAAACATTAGTGGGACTTGTCCCATGCTGTAAAATGTTACCAGGATTTAACAATATTTAACTGTAATATTTCACAATAAATTACTGTATTATCACTTTACAGGCTTTAACTGTAATAATCACAATAACATACTGTAATTTAGAATTTACTGTGAAATCAATGCAGACAGTAAATTACTGTGAAAAACTGATACCAGGATTACACAACATTTTACTGTATTATTTCACAGTAAAATACTGTATTCAAAGCATCCTCTGTGATAACACAACAAATTACTGTAAAACTTGAATTGCGCTTGAACCGCGCTGCATTGTGGGATCAAGAAGAGACAACAGGTGGAAACTGGTGGATCGGATGCCGTTCTCTTCCCTGGTGGATAATGTTTGGATCCGATACATGTGACGCCTACAAATGTGTATGGTCACAAATTTTGAATTATTATATTTTATGTGTTTTTTGTATGAAAGGAAGCCAATTTGATGTGTTTTCTAAAGAGAGTATCAGAGTGTAGGTCTCTAATTCCACCACAAGGGGGAGTATCCCCTTGAGTGAGCGCTTGTTGTGGTACGATGCGTCAGACTGACGTTCCTCAGACAGCTACTAGCCTGCCATGGAGAACGCATGGAATGACTTCTGTCTCTTCTTTTCCTGTGGAAACAGGTTAGTAAAGTGTGTTAAATTACCACAACTCAGGTATTAGGACTGTTAAAAACCTTTTGAATGTATAAATTAAGCTTTTGCTGTAGAAATTGTGATATAAACCGTGAGAAGCGTAAAAGAGAAATAGCTCTGCTTTCCCCCCGTAGAAAACAACAACACAAAATGGAGGTCTGACGATGTTTTCACTCGGTTTTGTGGGGCTCCTGGGCATTTATTTTCATTTTCTTTTGTGTGTGACTGTATATTTGAATTGCAACGGGTACCGAATTAAGAATTAAGTGTAATATGAGTTCTGTGAGGTTGAATTAATGTGTTTTATGTGAATGTTCATGCTAAAGTACTCAGTCAGGTTAAAAGAGTATGCCGACACGTTGCTCGTATTGTTGTTTACATGTGTAGGATGTGTTCGAACGGGCAGTAGTGTAGTAGAGTCTACAAGATTGAGATTAAAGTAAGTAAGTAAAACATGATTTGTTTGGTTAAAAACAGTGGAAATGTAACTTTGAGGACACAAACATGTTTTGTGATTTCATTCCGTGTTGGGAATGTGATGCAGTTCATTGAGTTTTGACAGCTTATGGAGTATGTTTAGTGAATGAAACAATTAAGTGAAAAACTGAGCATGTAAATAAAAAAATAGGTAAAATGCTGTTTAATAAAAGACAGCTACTAGCCTGCCATGGAGAATGCATGGAATGACTTCTGTATCTTCTTTTCCTGTGGAAACAGGGTATTTATCTTCTGAGACCAGGTGACTCGTCTTGAGGCCTGTAACACACACATACCATAGAAGAACTCAAAGGTAAGGTTAACATCATTAGCCTAAAATATTAGACAGCTTGTCACAACTTTCTATTAGTCGTGTGAGTTAGTAAATGAACGATCTTTTGGATCAAGGTTACGTCACTTTATGCTCCACTTTTTTGGCTGTTAAGTCATTTCAAAGCCGTTTTTCTCCGCTTTGCCTCACAGAGAAGTAACCTATATCTTTGGAAATCTCAAATCATGTGTATTCATTTAATGGTGTCACATGTCGTTAGGAGGCATAGTGTGTGAGTTATTCGACCAAGAATACGCCGCGAATTAGCATGAAAGTCAAAGTTAAAGTAAGCTTATGTTAGCCTCCAGCTGCAGCAACTAAGTCATTTCAAAGCCGTTTTTCTCCGCGAAGCTTTGCCTCACAGAGAAGTAACTTATATCTTTGGAAAGCTCAAATCATGTGTATTCATTTAATGGTGTCACATGTCGTTAGGAGGCATAGTGTGTGAGTTATTTGACCAAGAATACGCTGTGTTTTCGCCGCGAATTAGCATGAAAGTCAAAGTAAGCTAACGTTAGCCTCCAGCTGCAGCAACTAAGTCATTTCAAAGCTGTTTTTCTCTGCGAAGATTTGCCTCACAGAGAAGTAACTTATATCCATGGAAAGCTCAAATTTCATTTGGTGGTCTTTGCATATCGATAGGAGGGATATGCATGAGTATTTGCTTGACTACTAATCTCTTCCAGCTTAAAGTATATGATCTGTCACTAATTGCTCTCCATTCTTTTTCAGAGGCAGTTTAAACAATAAGGAAAGTGACCCGTGGAGCAGGCGGTTGAGGTAAAAACAACACATACCCAAAGGGGCAAATAACTGTGTAATTAATCTGAGAAAATCAAGTGGTTCTCCTTTTGATATTGTACTTTGATCCACCACTGAATCTCTCATCAAAATAGCAAATGACATTTGGATCAAATTAAGCTCATAGTCATGAATCACTACAAAGTTGCTATAGTTGATATAACTGTAACGTGAGGGTTCGATGTGTGGTGGTTTGATCACTCTTAATGATAAGAAAGAGCAGAATGAAGACGGACAATTTCCTTATGCAGCACTTTACTTTCCGTCCGCACTTCAGCTTTACAACAACAACACTTCCTTGTTCTCACCCCCATGTGACTTAATCAACCAATCAGAAGCTAGAAGGACTTAACTGAGGTAAATGTACGGTAACACAAAAGGTACATTAAACACATTATCGTAGCCGTCTTATCTGCACTAGTGAAAAGATTTAAACATGAAAATATGTAAATAATAACTGTAAAAATAAATAAGTAAATAGTTACCTGTGTAAACATTAACACATGTTTTAATAAATTAACTCAAGAATGAATTAAATAAATTAACTTCTAAACTTTACATAACTTTTACCTCAACAATTTAGCAGCGATCCTTAAAGTATATTTATGTCTTTATGAACTGTATTTTAAGGTCTTTGCCTTACAATGGAAGCCAATTCCAGGTTGATGGTAAAAAAAAACAATACATGGGAAGTCCGAAAGTTACAGGAGTTGAGCAAACGTGTTGTTGTTTTATTCTCAGGATTTATTGACAGCATGAAATGCATCAAAAAGGAACAGTTTGTGAGTTATTTGTGAATAATTTAGCTGATAATAATTGGATGCAAATATATGTTTTAATTAATTAGGGCCCGAGCAGTGAAACTGCGAGGACCCTATTGTTTTTCTAATGATTATTATTATTAGGGCCCGAGCAGTGAAACTGCAAGGACCCTATTGTAATTGCAATGATTATTATTATTAGGGCCCGAGCAGGGAACCTGCGAGGTCCCTATTGTTTTTCGAATGATTATTATTTTTTCTGCCAAAATGATCGCATTTTTCACTGCCTGAACATACCCCAAAACTCATCAAACTTGGAATATATGTCATACCTGGCGAAAAATTTTATAATCTGTTGTTGTTGTGAATTTTCACCACTAGGTGGCGCTATAATCACGGATAGTGCGTTTTGGCTAATAACTCCCACATACTTTGTCGCACATTCAAATACCTCATATCCACTTGTTCAGTGAATGGTGCTGAATCTCCTGATATAGGCCACGCCCATTTCCGCCTACCGTTTTTTTTTTGCTAGCTCGCGAAATGTCGCAAACCTACTTTTTCGAACTCCTCCCAGGCAATTTCACCGATTTGCACCAAACTTTGCGCACAGCATCTGTGGACGCTCCTGACAAAAAGTTATTAAAAGAATTTTGCTATTCCAAACAATACTCAAGTTATTAAATAACTACTTCCTGCAGATTTTGTTCCAAACAGGAAGTGTTGCATATCTCCACATTGGTTTGTCCAAATGACGTCAAACTCAGGATCCTACTTCCTCATGAGGCCCTAAGGCTCTGTGCTAAATTTTGGTTGATGACCACTAGGTGGCGCTCTTTAAATTGAACTATTTTATATCTCGACATCGGTTGGTCGGATTAACACAAAACTTGGTACACTCATTGCCACTGCCCTCCTGAGGACAGCTGACAAAGGGGTGACCGATCTGACACTAGGTGGCGCTTTGGTGGCAGTTTCTTTTTATATTTGGCACTGTGCCCACACCATAACACTTATGGATATGAAATTGACAGGGGTGGTATAGACCGACCCCTGTAACTCACACACCAAAAATGACCAGCAGGTGGCGCTATCATCAACACAAACCGTTTTTGCCTAATAACTCCCACATACTTTGTCGCACATTCAAAAACCTTACATCCACGCGTTCAGTGAATCTTGCTGAATCTCCTGATATAGGCCACGCCCATTTGCGCCTAGCGTTTTTTTTCGCTAGCTCGCGAAATGTCGCAAACCTACTTTTTCGAACTCCTCCCAGGCAATTTCACCGATTTTCACCAAACTTTGCACACAGCATCAGTGGACCCTTCTGGCAAAAAGTTATTAAAAGAATTTTGATACGCCAAAGAATACTCAAGTTATTAAATAACAACTTCCTGTGGATTCGGGTCAAAACAGGAAGTGTTGCATATCTCCACATTGGTGTGTCCAAATGACATGAAACTCAGGACACTACTTCCCCATGAGCCCCTAAGGCTCTGTGCAAAATCTTGGCCCATGACCACTAGGTGGCGCTATTTAAATTGAAGTATTTTATATCTCGACATCGGTTGGTCGGATTAACACGAAACTTGGTACACTGATTGCCAATGGCCTCCTGGAAAGCTGACGAAGGTGTTACCGATCTGACACTAGGTGGCGCTCTGGTGGCAGTTTCATTTTATAATTGGCACTGTGCCCACACCATAACACTTATGTATATGAAACTGATTGGGGTGGTATAGACCGGCCCCTGTAACTCACACACCAAATATCACCAGCAGGTGGCGCTATTATCAACACAAAACCACTTTTTGGCTATCAATTAAGACATGCCCGCACAATAACGGGGCAATGGGTCCGGGTAAGGAGCACGCCCCGACAGCAGCACGGCCCGACCCGCGTGGCCTGCGAGGGCCCGTTCATCGCTGCTTGCAGCTTTAATTAGGGCCCGAGCAGTGAAACTGCGAGGTCCCTATTGTTTTTCGAATGATTCTTATTATTATTATTTTTCTTGTTCCCAAATGATCGCATTTTTCACTGCCTGAACATACCCCAAAACTCATCAAACTTGGAATATAGATCAGACCTGGCGAAAAATTTTATAATCTGTTGTCGTTGTGAATTTTCAGCACTAGGTGGCGCTATAATCAAGGAAAGTGCGTTTTGGCTAATAACTGCCACATACTTTGTCGCACATTCAAAAACCTTATATCCACGCGTTCAGTGAATCTTGCTGAATCTCCTGATATAGGCCACGCCCATTTGCGCCTAGCGTTTTTTTTCGCTAGCTTGCGAAATGTCGAAAACCTACTTTTTCGAACTCCTCCCGGGCAATGTCACCGATTTTCACCAACCTTTGCACACAGCATCTGTGGACCCTTCTCACAAAAAGTTATTAAAAGAATTTTGATACACCAAAGCACACTCAAGTTATTAAATAACAACTTCCTGTGGATTCGGGTCAAAACAGGAAGTGTTGCATATCTCCACATTGGTGTGTCCGAATGACGTGAAACTCAGGATACTACTTCCCCATGAGCCCCTAAGGCTCTGTGCAAAATCTTGGCCCATGACCACTAGGTGGCGCTCTTTTAATTGAAGTATTTTATATCTCGACATCGGTTGGTCGGATTAACACGAAACTTGTTACAGTCTTTGCCAATGCCCTCCTGAGGACAACTGACAAAGGGGTTACCGATCTGACACTAGGTGGCGCTCTGGTGGCAGTTTCATTTTATAATTGGCACTGTGCCCACACCATAACACTTATGGATATGAAACTGATTGGGGTGGTATACACTGGCCCCTGTTACTCACACACCAAAAATCACCAGCAGGTGGCGCTATTATCAAGAAAAAACGTTTTTTGCTAATTACTCCCACATAATATGGTGCACATTGTTAAACATTATATCTATATGTTCCCTGAATACAGCTGAACCGTGTGATGTAGGCCACGCCCACGTTCGCACTGAATTTCCATTCGCAAATTCGCCAAATGTTGCAAACCTACTTTTTCGAACTCCTCCCAGGCAATTTCTCCGATTTGCACCAAACTTTGCACGCAGCATCTGTGGACCCTCCTGACAAAAAGTTATTAAAAGAAATGTGCTAGTCCACAGAACGCCCAAAATATAAAACAACAATTTCCTGCACATTGTGGTCAAACAGACATTCTTGTGTATCTTGATGAAATACAGTCCGTTTAACACAAAACTTTTGGCAATTGTGTTCCATGGCACGATGAGCATTTCTACAAAATTTCGTGCAAATCGACCAATAGGTGGCGCTTTTATTGCTAAATGACGAAATGACAGCTTCACTGCCTTCAGTTTTGATTCCTCAACAGAAGTTGTTGCATGAACAAAGCCCGATAGCAGGATGCCTCGACAGCAGCACGTAATGACAGCAGCATGTCCCGACAGCAGCACGTAACGACGGCAGCATGCCGCGACAGCAGCACGCCCCGACCCGCGTGGACTGCGAGGGCCCGTTCATCGCTGCTTGCAGCTTTAATTAGGGCCCGAGCAGGGAACCTGCGAGGTCCCTATTGTAATTGCAATGATTATTATTATTTTTATTTTTATTTTTTTTTCTTTGTCCAAAATGATCGCATTTTTCACTGCCTGAATGTGAATGAAAAGTCAATTTTATTTGGCAAACACATTAGGCTTGGCGAAAAATTTTATAATCTGTTGTCGTTGTGATTTTTCACCACTTGGTGGCGCTACAATCAAGGAAAGTGCGTTTTGGCTAATAACTCCCACATACTTTGTCGCACATTCAAAAACCTTATATCCCTGCGTTAGGTGAATCTTGCTGAATCTCCTGATATAGGCCACGCCCATTTCCGCCTACCGTTTTTTTTCGCTAGCTCGCGAAATGTCGAAAACCTA